>NC_059075.1:97370616-97679205 GCF_020497125.1 Mauremys mutica | reverse complement strand
ATGAAAAAAAACCCAAAATCAGGACTGTCCCTATAAAATTGGGACATCTGGTCACCCTAGGGGCTACAAAGCAGGACATGAGAGCTTCTGGCTGTCAGGACCACCCTGACCTGTCTTTAAGATATGTACCAAAAGGGGAAAATGTGGCAGCCAGGGATGAGTCTATGAGCATCACAGGCACCAGGTAGAATTCCATCCTGCCTGGGATGCAAAGTGCGTGGTGCTGTGTTCCAAATGGGGCTGCTGATAGAGGGTTGTGGCAGCTGGAGGAGCCAAGCCAATGAGCTGCAGTCTCTGGCTTGGGCTCCATCCTGCCCAGGATGTGAAGTGTACAGGTCTGGATTAAGTAAGGTTGCCACCTCAGGTAGAAGAAAAACAGGGCAGCCCATCAAACTTGACAGCTGGCAGGCAGTGTGTACTGAGCACTCAGATTTTCTGGGACAGCTACCCCAAAAAAGGGACCAATCCTGGGAAAACCTGAACCTGTGGCAACCCTAAGGTTAAGGCAATCTAGGGCTCTAGGTACAGGATGACACAGAGTCTTCTGTGGCTTCTCCCCTTACAGCCCTGCCCCTGCATCATATCCTCACTCCCTATACAATGTGCTGGTGTTAAGGCCCTGCCTTCCCTTACAAAGAGGCAGGGAGAAAGGCATGAGGTCCCCCCCAGTACTTAATCCAGGAGCCAAGCTGTATCTGCTTGGGTGAGTCAGGTTGGTTGCACTCTTTTGTTCCTGCCACATATATTGCCCTCTGCTGAGGTGGTGTTGGTGGACTTCCCAGATCAGTAGGGTTTGGCGTTAACACCTCCTGGAGATGAATGGGGCATGCCACCTCTCTCAGATCTATTGCTTCAAACTCTGCAGACTCAGGCCAATACTGCTCTATTAGTTACACTTGGGTCACACTGTCAATTTTCTTCACAACCATGAGGACTAGAAACATAATGTTCTTAAAATGAAAGTGGAGTCTGACATACTAACGTGACCCCATAAATTGAGTGTGTGATATTGGGATTTAGGAATGTATTCTGAAAAAATTAACAAATTAACCTAATTAGTACACTCAGACTTGAGTGTTCCCTGCTGCAAAATAAAGAGTACCTGCCACAGAATTTGGTTTTGTTTCATGGGGAAGAGCCTGACAGAGCTACAGAGCACTTGTCCCCATTAAAATCATGGAATAAGTCACAACCTACATTGGAATTAGGAATAAATGTAATTACATGTGGGTGAAATTCATGCTTGGGCCAAGAGCCAGCATTAAACCTATGTGCCACTTAAACCTGAATGGCTTCAGTGGAATTTAAGTGATGCATAGCCCTTATGCTGGCACCATACGTGGGTAGAGTTCATTTTTGAGTGAATAATGATAGTATTGCTTTAAAAGCTTAGATAAGCATCTAGACCATTATATAAGCACATTTAGCTACAACGTGAGTGAGCTCAGGAAGATGGTGAGCCTGCCCAGAGTCTCACATGACATGGGCCTGAACTTCCTAAGTGACTTTGACTCCCCAGTGGCAGTTGTGTTCACTCAGCACCTCACAGGCTAAGGCCCCATGTGATGAACACAAATCCTTCAGAAATGAAGAGGATATCCTGAATGGCAGCAGTGTTTTTACGCATTACCACTCCCTTACCGAACTAAGTAAGTCATATCCCGTGGCTTTCAAAGAGATATGTTCTCACATCTTTTATTTCGACAGTTCCCATCTTGGCCAACCCACTGGGGATTGAACTAGGGGACATCAAAAGCTGAAAGCATGCACTAAAACTGTAACAGACTAATCTTTTTTGGCTTGAGCACAGAAAGGAGACCCTTGACACTCATTAGTAAATTACATTAGCTCATACTTTAAATGCTGCTCTATTTTCATTCTGTTAACAACCTGGATTACCAGGAGAACTCATGTTATTTCCTTTCAGACAACATGGTGCTAATTTGGGTACTGGTTATAGCAGCTCTATGCCAAAATGGCTGCCATAGTAGAAGATATTTTGTGATATGTCTTTCAAACTAATCTGCCTACTGAAGGGCATTTTTAACATGTACAGCAAATGTTATCCAAAATGTTTGTTAATAGAGATATGTGGTACATTTGCTATTGTTACTGCAAATTCATGTTTAGATTATGCAACTTTTATGAAATTAACATAACACCAGCCATGTGTTTCTGTCTCTTTTCCAAGTACAGTATAATATTGAGGCAATGTGTACTGTTTGGATTTTCCTGGGAGGTAGTTTTCATGAGAATAATAAATAAAACAGATGTAACAAATAAATATATCTACTGTGATTTATTTTCTTATTAAATGCTGTAAACTTCCCATGCCACTGTTTCTTTTGAAAACACATTGAAATAGACATCAGAGACCTTTATGATACAGATTGTGATACAGTTTTAAAGTGTTTTTACTGTCAGTTATCTGAAGAATGATGCAGTCTTGAGTTTAATAAATAAAATTGTAAATTATGATACAGTGATATACCCAAGAAAATACTTCATTGTTGATTACATTATACTCAGTATAAATACCTTACTTATATTTATAGTAAATCTAAAAGTCCCCTTGTTTGGGAACTTACAGGCTAGGGGGCTGATCCTGCAACCCTTACCTGAGTAATCCCCACTCATGCCAGCAGTCCTTTTGAACGCAATGGGACTACTTGCCTGAATATGAATTGTCTGAACGAGCAAGGTTTGCAGGATCAGGTATTAACTATGGATGCTATTACATTAGCAGACAGCCTCCAGGATAGAAAGAAACATACATTTTATTTTAGATGTGTTGATCTGAATTTTATGCAAACAATTATACACTGTATCTCAATCAACAAGGCATTCTTAGACTTAGTTACTTCTTGTTAAGATGGAAAATGTTGAGTTGTGAGATGGTTGTTTTATTTTATTTTTAATATTAATATGAATAAGATACCATGTTTCTGCAAAAGAACATTTTATACCAAAGAGGAAGGGTAATTAATAGTCATAGAATGGTGATTGTTCAAACATTTGAACTAAGAAATATGCATTCACCTTGCCAGTATTTACAGTAATATAATACCCTAGCTTTTATATAGTGCTTTTTCATCAGTAGATCTCAAAGCACTTTACAAAGATAGGTAGGTATCATTATCCCCTTTTTAAGATGGGGAAACTGAAACAATTTATAAATGTTTTGCTAATTCTGCATTCTTCATTTTAAATCTGTAAAACTAGCTGTTATATTTATCCTTTCAAACTTCTGCTTCCACACATTTTACTGTGGCCTCCGGCTTGGTTTGAGGCTCTTCTGCTTTTTTCCCATTATTCTTTGATTCCTTCTCAGGAGCATTGTCAACTGACTTAGTGTCTTTGATGACTTTGGCTTCAATCCTTTCTTTTTGGGGCTTCTTGTTTGAAAATGGGCAGGTTCTCTTGTACCTTTAAATAGAAATATTAAAGCAAATTAGAACAGAAACATTACCAGGAAGCACACGTATTATGAGCTCTGAATAATCACAGAATAGATGAAATACAAAGTATCTAGAATTATCAACTGATCCTGCAAGTCATACTCAAGCAAAACTCCCACTAAAGCCGTGGGGATGCTGAATTGGTCCCGCTCCAATGGTCACATGGTTTTTAGACTTAGTTCTTAAATATTTTTAAATCAGACAACATATGCCAGAAGTAGCAGTACATAATGATGAAACTAGATGGAATGCAATTTCAGACATATGTAGCTTTTAGATTGGATTTAACAATCCATTGCCTTAAATGTCTGTCTACATCACTATATAAGCTTTACAAATGTTAATCTTTCTGAACACAACCATAATTTAAGAATAAGAATTCTTCTCTCAGGACTGGGATGGTAAAAAGGTACAAGAAGAAAAATATACTAACACTACAGCAAATACTTAAATGTGGACAGATGAGCTGACATGCAGAAATCACACACCTGGCACATGATTAATTGATTAAGTTCCTTCCTATGACAGGCATACAACTACAACAACAATAAAGTTTATTTGCAGAGCCACAGATACTCACATTTCACTCCTCTTTGTCATATGTTTTAATTACATTTGTACTATATACAAATATGAATATTTCATCAGCCGTAATCTAAGAGTAAATACATTATGAAAGAACTTACTTTCTGATATAGCAGACTGCAAGAACAGCCGATGCCATAAAGAAGGTGAGTGCCAGTACAAGGAGTGCAATGGGTACACCTAAAGATAAAAGATATAGATAACTGATGTGTTTATCTTGTTTATTTTTTAAATAGGCTGATTTAAGAACTAAGATTTTCTGAAAATTCATGTGCCTAAGGTCAGATTCTGGTAAAGGCAGCCTTGAGTAAGTGGCTCCAGTCCCCATGGAAATATCTAGTTCAAATTCACAATGACCTAAGCAGTGGCATCAATTGCACTCATTTTGCACACCAGCTGAGTGCAAGTTACACTACTTTGCCATTTGCACCCCGTACTTCTTTCATTAAAGTCAATGGTAATTTTGCCATTGAGTTCAAGGGGAACCACCTCAGGCTTGTTTGATATTTAGACTATCGTTTTTGTCACTGTTGAATTTGAATTATAATCTCAAAATAATCTTTACTGTCTATTAAAGCAGGGGAATTTAGAGAAATACATCACTACAATGATTTTGTTCAGGTATATGGCATGTTCTCTTCTTCAGGAAGACATCCTATGTAAATTGTATGTGATTGCATTCAAAATATACATAGTCAAAGGAAAGCTTTTTTAAAAACACTTCAGTTAAGCATTGTCATCAGGATTATTAAACAGGAAACAAGGGATGAGCTGATGTTCTTTCCAGGCAGATAATGAATGCTGGATGAAAATTTCAGAGTCATTATCCATGGAAACATATTTATTGTAAAACCAAAGTGCCATGGTTTGCCAAAGATTTGTATCCAGACTGCTCTGTTAGCTATATAATCTACACAGTTGCATACATGCATATATTAGTCTACACCATATTTTCCAAGTAGTACAGTAAAAGTTGAGGATCAGAAAGATATAGTGATTATTGGCATGTGAGATTTTGCTTTTGCTTTTTTTGTTTAACACTAGGGTTTGTGGGGGTGTTTGATAGCTCTATCCTGGCAGGTGTGAGAACCAATTAGGTTTTTCACTTGCACCAAGCATGTAGTGTATGTTGGTAAAATTCCCATTGACTTCCTCAGAAGTAGGAACAGAATTTATGTGGTAAAATTCCACTGATTCCTATTAAAAAGCTAATTTAATCCTTCACAAATACACTAATTAATTTTCAAAAGAAAAGGTGTTTCCTTTGTGTTACTAGTTTTGGCTTTGCAAATTCTTCGGCCCTCATACACTCATGCGTAACAATACTTGATTTTGGTTCTAGCTGTGCACACTAACCCACTACAAAACACTATTTAATAACTAGGGTACATATAAAAAAGGCATATGGTCTACCTCCAAATACAACACTATCGTTTGTAAAGGCAGCTCGGTTTCCATTAGGCACTGCCATCTCCTCTTCACTTTCCAAAGTAGTCTGTACTGTTTGTAAAATGGTTTCCGTTACACATTTTATGCGAAAGGTCTTCCGAGGTATTTGGGGTTTTGGTGACTCAGTAGCAGTAGGTATCTCTGTGATGCCCTGAGATGAAGCTGTTGAAGATGAGTTTACTTCTGGATCTGTTGCAGATAACAGGGTTGTACCTGTTTCTGGTATGCATGAATCAATCCAAATATCTGCAAAGGGGAAAAGGAAGTGTAATGAGTTGCACAGGGCACTATCGCAAAATTTTGCGCATACCTGAGGCAAACCACATATTGATCTATGGTGGATATTTTCAGAAGTTTTTCTGAGGGTTAGGCAGTGTGGTAATGAGATGACCACTACTCATGCCTATTGATACTAGAGTGACAAGGTGGGTGAATAATATCTTTTATGGGACCAATTTCTGTTGGTGAGAGAGAGGAGCTTTCAAAGCTTACACAGAGCTCTTCTTCAGGTCTCTGTGTAAGGCTGAAAGCTCCTCTCTCTCACCAACAGAAGTTGGTCCCATAAAAGATATTGTCTTGTCTCTCTAATATCTTGGGACCAACACAACTAAAACAACTGTGGATACAACTATTGATACTGTTTATTACTATAAAAGCAGCAAAGAGTCCTGAGGCACCTTTATAGTCTAACAGACGTTTTGGAGCATGAGCTTTGGTGGGTGAATACCCACTTCGTCGGATGCATGGCACCCACGAAAGCTCATGCTCCAAAATGTCTGTTAGTCTATAAGGTGCCACAGGACTCTCTGCTGCTTTTACAGATCCAGACTAACACGGCTACCCCTCTGATACTGTTTATACTATGTATTTATTCACAGAGGATAAGATTTAGCATGTCTAACTTTATGTATAACAGTAGTTCCAGATTACTCACCTGCTTAAAGTTAGGCACATGCTTAAATACCTTTCTTAACAGGGAACAAAGCCCACAAGTGTGACAAAACTCCTTTTACAATGGCATACAAAAGTCAAGATCCTTGTCAGAAAGAGCTTACAATATAATTTCCTGTGTTACACATGACAAGGAAACAAAACAAAATGGAGGGAAGAACTGAGTAAGAACACAGGTTATGTTGTCATGTGGTTACCCAGCATTTTGAGGTTCATTTACATCATTACAGGTGGTGCTATGAGCCCTGCCTTATTATCATGGTTATCCAACACTTCCCAGTATAAACCCCTGGTTTCACCTGCTTATAACTTTGCCAGACAATAACCATTTGGACAGAAATTTTACATGCCTGGTGTCGACCTCAGACTGATTTTTTTTCCAGCCAAAGAAGTTTAGCGCTTTCCAAGAACAAGATTAGAGGAAAATATGTTACTTTGTCCATGTCAAAACATTCAGGCAACCTTTTCTTTGAGAAGTTTTAATGCCCACATGCTTTGGAGCAGGGACTTGAAGTTTGGCAGTGGGGTTATATTTGTGTCAGGAATGTGTCTTTTTCTGTCCCCAAGAAAATCCATGCAAATTTGGCCAAGCTATAAACCTTTGAAAATCTGCAGTTTGCACATTATCCCAATAGGGTTGCCAAGTGTCCAGCTTTTGACCAAAATGCCCAGTGAAAAAGGGATCCCAGTGGCTCTGGTCAGCACTGCTGACCAGTCTGTTAAAAGTCCAGTCAGCAGCACAGCAGGGCTAAGGCAGGTTCCCTACCTGCCCTGGTTCCGTGTGGCTCCTGGAAGCAGCGGCATGTCTCCCCTCCGGCTCCTATGTGTAGGGGCAGCCAGGAGGCGCCGCATGCTGTCCCCGCCTCAAGTGCCAGTTCTGCAGCTCCCATTGGCTGGAAATCATGGCCAATGGGAGCTGTGGGAGGGGGGGCGCCTGTGGACTGGGCAGTGTGCAGAGCCACCTGGCCGCACCTCTGCGTAGGACTGGAGATGGAACATGCCGCTGCTTCTGGGAGCTGCTTGAGATAAGTGCCACCCTGAGTCTGCACCCCTCCCATGCCCTAACCCCTGCCCCAGCCCTGATCCCCCTCCCACCCTCTGAACCCCTAGATCCCAGCCCAGAGCCCCCTCCTGCACCCAGAACCCCTCATGCTCAGCCCCACCCTAGAGCCTGCACTCCCGCTGGAGCCCTCCCCCACCCACATCCAACTCCCTGCACCATCCCAGAGTCCCCTCCTTCACTCCAAACCCCTCATCCCCAGCCCCACACCAGAGCCTGCACCCCCAGCTGGAGCTCTCACTCCTCTGCACACTAATCTCTGCCCCAATTCCCCATCTCCCCTATGAACCCCTTGGTCCAAGCCCAAAGCCCTCTCCTGCACCCCAAAATCCCTCATCCCTGGCACCACCCCAGAGCCTGCACCCTCAGCAGGAGCCCTCAGCCTCCCCCACATCCCAACTCACTGCCCCAGTCTGGAGCCCCCTCCCACACCCTGAATTCCTCATTTCTGGCTACACCCTGCAGCTCTCACCCCCTCCAGCACCCCAACCCCCTGAGCCAGCCCAGTGAAAATGAGCGAGTGACTGAGGGTGGGGAGAGCGAGTGACAGAGGGAGCAGGGATGGAGTGAACGGGGGCAGGGCCTCGGAGAAGGGGCAGGGCCTTGGAGGAGGGGTGGGGTAGGGGTGGGGCAAGGGTGTTCAGTTTTGTGCGAGTAGAAAGTTGCCAATCCTGTATCCTAATGAGGGTTATATAAGCACCTGATCTGCAGGGACAGCCAGTAACTTACACAAATTGCATAAATGATGCCTGTAAAAAACTGCACCTTTAAAATTATAAGTGGAAAACTGGAATTCTGGGTAAGGCTGGAGTGAAAATGTGACTAATGAGGAATTGGTCATTGGTTCTTGCAGGTACTCTTACATAATCTGGAAACTATAAAGTTATCACTATATTAACCAGCTGAATATGTTATAGAAATAATGGGCGGAAATGACTTATGTACTGTTCTTAATACGAGTCCCAGGTGGGAAGTCTGATGACGCATTTTCATTCACAAAGTAAGAGGATAGATGACATAGAGTTTTACTTTTTTCCCTATGGCCTTTAGGTGACTCTACACACTGCAGCTGGAAGGTCAAAATGCAGCGAAATGAGCTCTGGCCAAATACTTCTGTTATAAGAGCTCTAGCAAGTGGCAATTTGGCCATTAAGATAAATGGTGATTCTTCATTCCCTAAGTTAAATAAAAATTGCTTCCTAATAGCATTTAACAGGCTTAATTTGCTCTACTAAATAATATGATAACAATGTAAAATAGTGACAATTCTCTGTATTTAAACCTGCAAAAGTAAGGAATTCAGGGTTAAAATTCCCACTTTGTCTTTACCCAGCTCATCTTATAGGTGTAGAACAATCCAAAATACTACACAAATAAAAAAAAAGCCACATTTTAAAAGAACAGTTCAAGCATACACAGACGTGATACAGCACATACAAAATCAGCGACATTAAAAAAGGGTAGCTGTTTAAACAAGACACAGTCTTAGCTAACCTCCCACATAGGTTCATAAACCCACACATGAGAGTTCTGAACTGTAGAGAAGGATCAAGTTTACCCCAATCACATCTTTTTTAATTGGACTGTTTAAGTGGCTAATCCACTTCTGACACTGTTGTTCCTATGGATCTATCCAAGGAGTACCTCCATCCTGGATTTTTCTCACATCACTCCTACTCCAACAAGGCTACTCATGAAGGTCATTAACAAATTTCTTCTGGCCATGTCTAATAGCCTTCTCTCTAACGGCCTCATCCTCAGTCTTTCTGCCACCTCTGACATGAATGATCTCTCAGTCCATTGTAATAGCCTCCCCTTCCTAGGTTGCCATGACTTGCTGGCTTTCCCCTTGTTTTCCAGCCACTCTTTCAGCATCTCTTTCACGTTTAGCTACTTTCCTCCACTGAAACCCTTCAGAGTTCCATACATAGTCCTCTGGTCTTCTCTCCTTACACATTGTGAAGGATGTTGGGCTGGTCTGTAATAATTTATGAATATTGGTTACTGGGGTAGTTACTGTATAATTATATTGGGTTATTGGAATAGCTACTTCATGAATGTATTGATTTAATGTAATAGCAGGGCTGTTAAGACACTAGCAGGAAGGGAACACAATGTCTTTAGATAAGTAACCTCTCGGTAAACATGGTGGATGTCGCTAAGAAACAATGCTAAGGTATTATGTTGCAAAGATGCTACATTATTTGCTCCAGCCCAAAGTTACACTCTGTTTTGGCCAGGCTGGGAATGGACAGATCCAAAGGACTTGAAATGGTTAAAAAGTGAGTTGTTGGGAGAGGGGGAGCCAGTTGTCAAGGGCTGTTCCTGAGGAACAGGGTGACATAGACACCGGCCCAGCTGAGGAGGTATGAAGCAGTTGAGCCTTCCAAAGATTCCAGGGATATGTTAAGCCTTCCATAAGAGAGCTAGGCATATAGACTGTTTGTGTTAAAATCCTTTTTCTCTTCTGCTTTGCTGCGTTTCTATTATTTTGTTTTAAGATAGTTGGCTAGTCACTGTATTCAGTGCCGGCCGCAAGCTCCCAAAGGGAAGAATTGCTGGGGCCAAACCAAGGAACTGTAGCCCAGGGCCTGATCTATGGAGGGCAGAATTGTGGGATTCCACCTCAGAACAGGTAAGGACGTCAGGCCTAACACTTGAAGTGTGATCTCAGAGAGACCAAGGAAGGGGGCCAGAGGTGCAGGTAGACCTGTAACCATGACACTCATATTCTCCCATAACTTCAATGACCCTTTCTACGACGATGGCACCTCCATTTCTTGCTCTACTCCTGAAGTCTCTTCTTTTGTCCAGTCTCAACATGTCTATCTCATTCGATTTCTCTTGCTGGATGCACTGTCACCATCTCATGGTCAACAAGTCAGAGCAAACCTTATCTCCTTCCTCCTTATTCTTCTCTACTACTGTTGACAATATTACCATTCTTTCTATTACTTAAACCAACAATCCCTAGGCCCTGTTTAACTCCACTCCCTCTTTCTCTCCCAAGACTCAGGCTCTAGCTAATCCTGATGTCTTTTTCACTATAACAACTCCAAAATCATGGGTGGCATGGGTATTGAAGGCTGGGGAAGGCTGAGCCTCCCCAAACAACCTTGCATGGCCGCACCCATACTCTGCCCCCAGGCTCCTTCCTGCTTCCTGGCGCTGTGCTGAGGGGGGCTCTTTCCCCCACCCTCCCCATGGCCCCAGACTGGGGCTGGGGCTAATGGGGGCTGGCCTGTGCTCCGGGATTGGTGGGGACTGTGCCACGCAACCACCTGGCACTCCAGGGCTGGGGAAGGGGGGCTGTGCCACCTACCCATCCACTCGGTGTTCAGGGGCTGTGGAAGGGAGGCTGCGCTGCCCACCCAGCACATGGGGGGGCACGCCCCTCACCCAATTGCCTGGCACTCAAGGGCGGGGGAGGGTGTCCCAGGACTGGGGAAGGTGATGGTGGCCATGTGGGGGGGGGGGGGGGCTTTGGGCTCCAGCAGAAGGGGTGGGGCCTTGGGCAGAAGGAGCAGGCTGGGCCAGGTGCTAGCCTCCCTCACCCACTGCCCATCTCCAAAATCCATCATTCCTTCTCCCCACAGCTACCTAGATATTACTCCATTTCCTAGTTTCTCTCCACTCTTTCATCTCTCTCATTCCAGGCCATTAAAAATGCTTCCATCAAATTCACTTGCCTTTATTGCTGTTTTTTCCACATTCCACCATTTCTTAGATCTAAAAAAGTTCAAACTCCTTCAATTTACATTCTAGGCTCTCCAAAATTTCTCTTTGCCCTCTGTCCTATCTTCAGTGGACATGTAGAGTGATCAATCACTGTTTTCTTTATAACAGCCTTTAATATATCTGAAGACTTATCAGTTCCCCTCTCATCTTTTCCTTTAGCTTGGGTGGAGTCACTAATGTGACAATCTAATTTCTCCCCTTGTTACAGGACAGTATGAAGTAAAATACAAGGCTGTATAGATGGGGATTCTGGGAATGTGTGACAATGGTGGCTTTGGAGTTCATTACCTAGTATGGACTTTAGCCAGAACAAATGTATTTTAATTTAGGTATTTTTAGATTTAATTTAGTTTGTTGGGTCATTTTTTTATTTTTGCAGTAAAATAATATATATCATGAAACTACGTTGTTGTTACAGAAGGAATATCAACTAGCTATGCATTTGCATGTGTTTGAAATATTTTCACTGGCACAAGCATGACTGAACATACCTAAGGGCTTCACACATAGCTGACTCCACATAACTGAATATAGTGAAGAAAACCTTATTCACGAACTTAATTACAGCATCATTTTATTAATTTCGGTGAACTAAATGGAACTTCTGTCCATCTAGCATCCTGCATTTAGCAACAGCTCTTTTAGAGGGGGAAGATACAATCCGCCATCTAAGATTAGAAAAAAAGCACTAACAACAATTTTTCTATGAAGATCTGAAATAATAAAACTAAATGTAAAGACTCTAGGTTTCATGCCTACTTACCTGAAGAATTGAAGCAGAAACCATGATATTTGCGGTCGAGAGGGACTTTCCAATCTGCTACTCCAGTTTTGTTCTGACCACATTTTGGATTTGGGACAACCCGAGAAATGACAAGCCATTTATCTGCCACCCATCCAAAGCTAGAATAAAAAGTATCAATCCCTTTAATGTTGGATGCGTTCACAAGCATATGGTTGTATGTAAGGAAATGGAGCTGCTAAACGCTGCTAGTAACTTACAGACTTCACGTACCTGCATGTTTCAAAGCCATGATTCCGGGCCTTCTCAACCTGGGTTTTGCTTGCCAGCTGTAACCCCAGCTGTCTACATG
The DNA here is from genome assembly GCF_020497125.1 of Mauremys mutica. NCBI lineage: Eukaryota > Metazoa > Chordata > Testudines > Geoemydidae > Mauremys > Mauremys mutica. The sequence continues at coordinate 97,666,870 of NC_059075.1, read as the reverse complement.
CACTTTCTGCTTCTGAGAAATTCAGTTTCTTTGGATGAGAAATTAGGGTTATGCCTGCGGTCCTGCACTCTTGAATGGTGAGATCTGTAAATTAAACATAAATATTCAAGGTTATTACCTTAGAATTTATTCTTTTATTTTAAGTAAGTGCCTGTGTGTGTAGTGGTGCATATTGTTGTTCACTTTTTAAGTTTTATGGGTATTAGGTCATTAGAGGAATTACCTTCCAGTGGGAGAGTTAATTTAGCCTTTTATAAGAAAATAATCTGTTTTGTTCACCCCAACAGTCTAATAGTTCAGAGGGTAAGGAGGACTTGTCACCATGGCTAGACTATGAAAATGCATATTTAAAAAAATTAATTATAGATGGCAACTTTGAGTCTGCGCCTGGGGGAAGCCATCTTGCTAAAGAGGATGTCATTTGTGACACATGTGCATGAGAGCCCCATGGGTGGGCTGGAAACCAGTTTTCCCACCTGCTTAATAATGTCTTAAAATAATAAAACTAGTGCTTATGATAAAACACCAGTGACCTCAGCATAGTGAGCTTCACACAGTGACAGGGTTACAAGGCCTGCCATGGATGGCAAACATGGTTGGAAGCATGTGGAGTTTATTCACAAAAAGATGCCCATTAGAGGAATTTAGTAATTATTAATTTTGTCACCTCCACTCCGCTGAGCTGTAACTTTTTAGGCCATTGGGGAAACTCAGATACCTTTGATATCATTTTTTAAAAATTTAACAAGGTTCAAGCATGGGCCAAATTAAGTTACTTTACTATCTTTTACCATTGGCACTGGAACAATGTGTATAATGGGAGTGCTGAGAGCACCTGAACCAACCTGTAAACCCCAGATAGAATGGAAACCACTTTCAAGCCAGGGGGTGCTGCAGCATGCTCCCCTTCCCCTGCACCTCTAGTTCTAGCACCTGTGTCTTTTACACACGTTGGGGTAGAACCCCAGTTGTGTTGGGGCAGTGCTTGGCACAGCTGCTTGGCACAGCTTTACCCCATGTTTTTGTGCTCCTCCTGGGGCCAGCTAGCTGCTTCAAATTTCACCATGTTGCAACAGCCCCCAATGGGCAGACAACAATTGCTGGCACACAGTGGCATTTTGGCCACACCCACTACATCAAGAACTGGGAAGGGGTGGGCTAAGGCTGGTTATGTCAGCCCTACACTACATTGGGATTCTCCTGTGCTGGCTTTAGAGCCCAAAGCAACTTTCAGGGGAAAAAGAGGGAGAGGGGGGCAAGATTTGGCTCTTTAGCTCCATGTACATTCCACCAGGGCCATAAGAAACAAAAAGCTGCATTTTTTATGTATAGTAGCAGACAAGCTAAATGAACAAGGAACAATACACTGTAGAACAAACAAGGAACATTGTAGAGACCAAACAGAATGAATATACAGTGGCAACAAAAAACCCAATAAAGAATCCAATAACTGCTTCTCAGATATCCCCTTCAGACTGTACTAGCCACCACCATGTATACATTTATGGTGGGAAGGGTGTGCCTGCGTACCATAGTGCTCAGCTCAGACAAGGAGAGTGGTCTGATTGTGAAGAGAACGTAAATTTACCTTATAATGTCCTCTTGATGGCCAATATATCCTCCATTTGGTCCGACTCCTCCTACTTCAGTCAGCGCCTCCAGACCTAACCCACACTATTCTGTCTCCCCTTTTTCCTCCCCGTCAGACCCAGCTGTCTCCTGTTGGGCCTCTCCATGTCCCAGCTGCAGCAATGAAGATCCCACTCTCCTCTCTGTTTCTTAGGTCTAGTCCATCCTCTCCTTTCCTGTCTCCAGGGCCTGCTCCACACTTTCCCTCCTTTCATACCATTTACACGTGATCCTTTCCCACCCTTTCTGCATTCAGACACATTCTCTCCTGTCCTTACCCTCTCTGTCCCCAATCCAGGGATTTGCTCAGCACCTGTTAAAATGTGGCTGAGTAGACTTTTTAAAGTATAATAATGATGATAGAAGCTTCTTAATGACCAGTCTTATTAACTACCAGCCTTTATTTTCCAATCCTCAGAAGGACTTTGAGAAGTACAATGCAGCTTTTCAAATTGAGTTGAGCTGCTGACTGAATGGAACTTCCTGACACTTGACAAGTTGGCTGGATACTTGTAAATGCCTGACTGATGCATAATATACTCAAAAGAAATATTTTCATATGAGAAAAGCAGTCAACTAGATGTTCACCCGATGAATGGGAAGAAAGAAGATTCAGTATCAGAAAATGAGGGCTTAGTCGGAGGAAGGAAAAGAAAATAGAGTGAATTGCAGATAGAGTGCAATTTTTAACCTGAAAAATACAAAAGAAGATAAAATGTAATGTGTACCTGAAATTAACATTTTTGAAACATGGAGAAGTAAAAAGCACCTTCTTGGACAGTTATCAGCTTTATTGTGAACTATAACTAGTTTTACAACATAAGAAAAAGATTAGAAGCAAACAGCAACCACCCAATCATCCTACCCTTTTCACAACTTCCTAAATCATCTCTCTGAGTCCTGTGATGAAGCAAACTGAATTTGTGTTGGCTACACAAGCTGCTCTTAGCTAGCCTCTGAGCTCGTCTGTACTTGGCTGGTCTAACAGCAAAAGGATATCTTCATCTTGAATCATATGTTGCACATTTGCAGGAGAAATCTACTTCATTAGAAGAACAGTGGAATTGATTGATTAGGAGAAATAAAATCTGAGAATAAGACAAAGATGGTGGGTGCAGAATAGAACAAAGGGACTTGAGTGGTTGTAAAGTGAGGGAGGCACTTCTGCTTTAATGTGATCTAGTCTCTTTGCTGTTTTGGGAAACCGGTGCTGACGTCTCTGTGTTTTCCCCCAGATACTCGGTTCATATTGCAATGTCCTGTCCATGAGGTGCTGGGTGGGTTCCTCTGTCTGCTTGTAGCAGAGAGGGACATTCTTAGGCTGCCGTGGTGAGAAGGATCTTTGCCTGCTGGAATTTTTAAGGGAGGCTAAGACTGTTAGGTACACAAATCCCATTAAAAGCAGCAAAGAGTCCTGTGGCAGCTTATAGACTAACAGATGTATTGGAGCATGAACTTTCGTGGGTGAATCGGATCCGACGAAGTGGGTATTCACCCACGAAAGCTCATGCTCCAATACGTCTGTTAGTCTATAAAGTGCCACAGGACTCTTTGCTGCTTTTACAAATCCAGACTAACACGGCTACCCCTCTGATACTTGACACAAATCCCATTGAATTTCAACAGGAGCTGGGCATCTAATTTCTTTAGGTGCCTTTGAAAATCCCAGCCATAATTCGTTGCATAGGACCCTTCAGTAGATAAGAAAAATAAATCAGTTTAACATTGAAATCTGGTTGTTTACACAGGTAGAAAGAAAATTTCCTCTTTGCAAAGTGTGACTAAATTCACATATAGAGACTGATGAGCTGTTGTGTTGCAGGAACCTGCATGCTAATAGCTATTGAGGACATAAACGAGAAGGTTGTCTTTGGCTGATTTTGAAGATGGAGGCAGAATCAGAGATGTCTGAATTTCATTTGACACATGGCAGAAAGATTGCAGCTGGCCCTCAAGGCCTTTGGAAATGACACAAGCTAGTATTATAACTAGCTGATAAAGGTGTGCACCTAAAAGGATAGGTACGTGGTATTTATGACTAATACAGTGAGTTACATAACAAGGTTCATTTAGCTCAAGTGTAGTTTTCTCTGTATGGCACATTAACTAGTGTTTTCTCCCATCTTCCCTACCTCTTACTTATGGGTTAAGAGTTGTGTTGATCAAAAAAGACTTAGGATGCATTTTTCAAAAAAGCACCAAAGTGACTTAGAAGCCTAAGCTCCATTTTCAAAAGTGACACAGGCACTTAAAAGCCTACATTTCACTGACAGTCAACTTTGAAAACAGAACTTAGGCACTTTTGAAAATTGTACCATTATACTTTCCTTTGCCTTGTTAAAGATAGATCTCATTTCTGACAGATTCTGCTCCCCCTCAACTTACACATCTTGAGGGGAAATAGTCTTGCACTCATACTTGGGAATACCAAGTTTAGGGGTGTTAGTTGCCGCTATTTTATTGGATGCTGCAGTACAGCAATGTTTCATACCTTCATCAGAATTAGGCTTTGGAGCTTCTGTGTTATAGCTCCTCCAGAGAGATCTTTCTGACAGCTGCCACATGAGTTGGTGGCAGTGACTCTTATTCCACAAACAAATTTCTATGTGCATTTTTGTTTGTGTGTGCTGGAGCCACACAGGAAGTGAAAATGTCTGCTGGTGCTCTGAACCAGCAATTCTGTTTTCCTCTGTTGGAAATCTGGGATCCTTCCTTTATCTACAGTATGAAAAAGCCTGTAATTGATTTATCAACATCATGACACTGTGTCGTGTGACCAGCAGTATGAGCAGTAATTCACAAAGCTGCAGAGAAGAAACAGAAGCAGGAGCTAGTGCGTCCTATGAAATAAATTACAATGCTGACTCTCCCTTCTCACAGTTTGTCAGTCTCCCAACAGTCTTCCCCAATCACTATCTAAATGTAAGGGAGTTGATTGCTGACAATTGCGTATGTATAGTCATTTGCTTGTATGTGATACTCCCATCTTCTGCTTCCATCATTTTAAGCAGCAAAGAGTCCTGTGGCACTATATAGACTAACAGGCGTTTTGGAGCATGAGCTTTTGTGGGTGAATACCCACTTCGTTGGATGCATGAAGTGGATATTCACCCACGAAAGCTCATGCTCCAAAACGTCTGTTAGTCTATAAGGTGCCACAGGACTTTTGGCTGCTTTTACAGATCCAGACTAACACGGCTACCCCTCTGATACTTGCTTCCATCATTTTGTCTTTTAAATTTTGAGCCTGCTGGAGCCAGGATTGACTTATTTGTGGTGCACATTCCCACTACCCCAGGGGTTCTCAGACTTTATTGCCCTGCAACCCCCTGCTGACACCAAAATTACTACATGACCTTAGAAGGGGAGGCTGATGCCTGAGCCCACCTGAGTCCCACTGCCCTGGGGGTGGGGGCAGGGGCTGTAATCTGAGCCCTGCTGCCAAGGGCTGAAGCCCTCAGGCTTTGGCTTTGGCCCTGGGCAGTGGGCCTCGGGTGTGAGTCCTGGGCGCCAGCAAGTCTAAGTGAGCCCTGGCACACCCATTAAAATGGGGTCACGACCCACAGTTTGAGAACCCCTGCACTACACAATCCACCGACAACTAATCAGCAATCTCTTTGCCAGTTTTCTTGGAGCAGTTACTCTCCTCCTTCTTGAGCTTCCCTCTCACCTCTAATGGTGGTCCTGCCAAGGCAGGTCATATTGGTGGAGGGGATATGTCCTCCTGATCACTGGGTTGTACTTGTTTGGTAGCTGAAGAGCAGACTTCAGCTTTCATGGCTTGCAAACCAAGTCCCCAAGTACTTTCTTAGAAGAAGCATTAACCACATAAAAATTAAACAAAAATATTTCAGAAGAAAATTATATGACTATTTGTTAATGGAATTATGATGCAAGCATTGCATTTGAGAGCTATTTAAGGCAGATGCTCCTTTATTAATTCCTGAAATACACTGTCTTCCAAAAGTGGGAACTCCCAAGTGTTTGGGTTATTTTTTCCTTCCAACAGTAACCAGAGGCAGATTTCATTACCCATAAGCTGTACTTCCAGATTCATGCCTATGTCCCTGAGAATTTTGTTGGAGACTAGTATTCACTGTTATGATATTTCAAAATCAAAACAAACAGTTTACATTTAAAATAACATTTTTCTAAGGCACCCAATGACCAATTTCATGCATATTCTGCAATTAGATAACAGCTCAAAAGCTTTTGCTGTGGCATCTTCCAAAAAATTTGACATCTGGCCAGATTTTCACTTGCTACTAAAAATATCATCAAAAATTAAACAAAGTCTTGTGACACATTTGGACATTATTAAAAAGGATTCAAATAATTAAATTGGGCATAAATATTCAGTGAAAGATATTCACAAGCAAGAATGTTACTGAAAAATATTCGCTTTTGCACTGATTTCTGAGAAATCTGTGGTTTCATATACCTACAAATTATAGGTTACTTTAAAATATATACACATACAGAGTTATATATATTCACAGATATAATTATACTCCTGCATATTTTATTTTCAAACACACTGATTCAGCAAATATCTTTTCTGGAAAAAAGAGAGAAAGAAAACCAATTTCCATCTATCTTGAACATATTTTTGGACATTGGGAAAAAGTTGCACATACTGAAAAATTGTAAGAAAACATACCTTTCACATTGAAAGAGCCTTGAGCAAGGAATTTCATAATCCAGACTGAGAACAAAACCAGGGTAACTCCAGAATAAGTTCCCATTATCATTAACACTAATAACAAATGAAAAAACTCAGGATAGGTTGTTGCCTCCGTTAAAGACAATGGTGTATTGCCAGTCCCCTTGCTGTGGGCTTTGAGATGACTTTCTTGACAGCTATGTATATGCCACTGTACTGATTCACCGAAAGAATGTCAGCAAGTATTTGTTGCTCAGCTAAAAAGGCATCTACTGGTCAAGGGCACTAGCTGGAAATACATGACGTCCCCAGAACATTTCACAGCTGGCTGGCTGGAAAATTCAGCTAATGCTGACTCAGAAAACATCCAGCTGAGGAAGGGAGATAATGCAGTGTTAGTCTGTCAGTCTTATAAACAGTTTGCAAAATATTTTTTTCTTTCTATTCCTTTTGTAACTGTTTCTGTTTAATTGGGTGTCAGCTCATCACTCATGTTGTGCATTCATTTGTTAATCAACATGTCTAACCATTAGTACCGAGTACTGGCAATCAGCATTCTTGGGTTACAGTCCCAGCTGGGCTATTGATTTTATATGCAACTCTTGGGCAAGTCACTTAACCTCTCCATACCTAACATTCCCAATGTATAAAATGGGTATAATAATGCAGAGGTTGATTGAGGCGTAGTTAAGTAAGGCACAGATTTGAGGATGGCCTACCTTGGGTGGGGAATAAGAGAATTTCTCTGGGCATTTTCCCTGGATTGTTCCATCAAGGCTGGTGGGGGAAGTTGAACATGTTACTGAATGAGACTTTTGGCTCCCAAATGAAAACTCCCAATAAACCACCTGGCTCATGGAATGAAGGGGTCCTGCTGCCAAACCTTGGAGAGCTTGAGAGAGTCACAGCAGACATAAGCCTTCTTGCAGGGGCTTCCTGTGTTGAATCTAGATCCCTGGCATGAGCATGACATTTGTATGCCCCTTCATGCTTCGGCCACCATTCCAGAGGACATGCTTCCATGCTGATGATGCTTGTTTAAAAAAAAAAAGTTAATTAAATTAGTGATTGAACCCCTAGAGAGAGAATTGTATGTCCCCTGCTCTGTTTTACCTGCATTCTGCCATATACTTCATGTGATAGCAGTCTTGAAGGATGACCCAGCAAGTTGTTCATTTAAAGAATACTTTCATAGCAGATATGACAAAATGCAAAGAAGGTACCGATGTGAGATTTCTAAAAATAGCCTCAGCATTCGACCCAAGGTTTAAGAATCTGAAGTGCCTTCCAGAATCTGAGAGGGATGAGGTGTGGAACTTGCTGTCAGAAGTCTTAAAAGAGCAACACTCCGATGCAGAAACTACAGAACCCGAACCACCAAAAAAGAAAATAAATCTTCTGTTGGTGGCATCTGACTCAGTTGATGAAAATGAATGTGACGGGCTGCATTGCTTTGGATTATCATCGAGCAGAACCCGTCATCAGCATGGAAGCATGTCCTCTGGAATGATGGTCAAAGCATGAAGGGGCGTACGAATGTTTAGCATATCTGGCACATAAATACCTTGCAATACCAGCTACAACAGTGCCATGCAAATGCCTGTTCTCACTTTCAGGTAACATTGTAATTAAGAAGTGGGCAGCATTATCTCCTGTAAATATAAACAAACTTGTTTGTCTTAGTGGTAGGACTGAGTGGACTTGTAGGCTCTAATGTTTTACATTGTTCTGTTTTTGAGTGCAGTTACGTAAAAAAAATTCTACATTTGTAAGTTGCACATCCACAATAAAGAGATTGCACTACAGTACTTGTATGAGGTGAATTGAAAAATACTGTCTTTTGTTTATCATTTTTACAGTGCAAATATTTGTAATAAAAACTAATATAAAGTGAGCACTGTACACTTTGTATTTTGTGTTGTAACTGAAATCAATGTATTTGAAAATGTAGAAAAACATCAAAAATATTTAAATAAATGGTATTCTATCATTAAGTGTGATAAAAAAAACTTCATGATTAATTGCAGTTTTAATCTCATGATTAATTGCCATTACTTTTTTAAATCATTGACAGCCCTAATAATTAGATTAGCAAAATTCTGTCCAGATTTGTTGCCGTCTATGAGAGTTTTGCCTGACCAAATAGTGAGCTCAAAAGGTTTTAAACAAAAACATTTGTTACTGAAGTATTAAGAACCTTTGTAACAGTATAGAGTGTTAAAATGTGTGATTTTTCACAAGCTTTTGGAACAGCTAAAATGGAAATTAGAGAGAAAGAAGCTGCTCTTAGGACAGGGAAGCAAAATTAGAGTTTGTTCTTCATTTTAACTTATCTGGTATTAGGATCAGTGTTATGACAGACATATGTTTATTAATGGACATTAAACAAATAATTTATTAGAATATTTGGTCAGGAAAATTGTCAGCATCTGGCGCCAGATTTTTTAGAAGTGCTGAAGTTTCACAATATTTAAAAATGCTGACAAGCATTGCTAATCAGAGAACTTGCGATTTTTGTGAGAGTGACAATCTGAACATTCACTGGACTGTGTCACAAGACTCCAAAGAGGGCTCTGTGGTGCTTGGTAAAGGGACCATGTGGGATGCACAAGGGTGAGGAGCAGTAGAGAGTCTCAGTTCAATACGATCTGTTTACAAACGTCAGGACCTTGTTTCAGGGTGCCAACACCACCTGAGGGAGAGATCAGTGTTTCTAGAGTAACAAATGGCCAAACAAAAAAGTCCAAACCCTTTTCCCAGCTTCTCTCGCTGTATCACAGTTCTCTTGTGGCTTTGTCAGTCTTCACCCTTCTCAGAGGTATTATAGCCCCTCACTCTCTCTCTCTGGGAGTCCAAGTTCAGCTCTCACCTAAAGATATTCCAATCTTCATTCTTTTCTCTTCTCTAGGGTACAACAGCAACCCCTCCCCACTAGTCCCTCAGAGTAAAAGGGGAGCTTGTGCCCTCCCTGTTCAACAAGTACCAGCCTTAGGTCCTTAACAATGAAGGAAGCATTAGGTCTGAATCTGACCCCCAACTCTCTCTTCTCCTTCAAAGCTACTTCCTTTGCCTTGCCACAGCCATCACCCTTCCTTGGAACTTCATGTAACTTTTCACTGGCTTTTTCCCAGGCCTGCCTCTCTCGCTCTCCCTCTCTGTAGAGACACCCACACTAGGTCTTGCTTCTTCTCTGGTCTCTCTTTCACACAGGAAAAGGAAGCACCTTATATCCATGCTCCCCTTTCATATCGTGCATTGATGCAAGGCATACATCTCTCATCAGTGCTGGGAACTAGACCTCCTAGAATTCCACTCTTGCATCACCGGAATGAGAGTGAAAGGGGCACCAACACTTTATACTTCTATTCAAATTACACAGTAAGCCAAGTGGAAGTAAGTGTGGAATGGAAACCTTAATTACTAGTTCATCATTAAATTGTTGTTATGGTTCCTAGCAAAAACCTGTGTAGGGGTAGGATTCGGGTTAACAAGTTCAGTCTTAGATATGTGCGCATGTCTTAAATAAGTCTTGTGCTGAGAACTGAAAGGACTTTGAAACCATATTTTTATTTCAAAACTCAAGTATGTGATACTATACAGTACAATACTAGCACACTTGTGCAAGGTCTTACAATGTTACAAATTTAAATAATATGCTACACAAAAATAGTGCCCCTTTTCAATTCTTTCTACTAAAAACATCAGTGCTGTGCATGAGAAACAATAAACGTGTCTTGTTGAAGCAGAAAAATAAATATTGCACCCCAAGAAAACTATTTCAGTATTAATAGTATAAATAATTGACCTATTGTTTGTAATCTGACATGCCTTATGAACACAGAGAATAGAAGTTTTCTTTTCAGATATAGTAAATTAAAACCAGACTGACAAAATTTGATTTTAGAATTTTCTGAGCACAACCCTAATTTTCACTAAACACAAAAGTATATTCATTAATTAGTTGAACAAGGTAAGTATTTAATATGCTGTTACAGCCACCGTGGTGCTATTATTTTAAGTGGGCAGTTTAATTACAGTAGGTATAAAAATAATCCCAAAATTATTTTTCACTTTATTTCATTTTCATCTTTTAATCCCCTTTAAAACACTTTGCCCTTTCCCCATCCTTTCCCCAAAGCCGCTAATAACTAAAGACTCTGGAGGCTAAATTCTGCATATCTGACCCATGGGAGAAATTCTACTCAATCCAATGGAACAACTCATGGGTGAAATTCACCCTTGTGCAGTGAGCTCACAAAAGGCTGATGCACTAATTAAGTCCAAGATGGGGTGTGCATGCCCTCTATACAGGGGCAAATTTCATCTTATGGTTCAGATCCACCAAAGCTCTTACGCACATACTTAACTTTAAACATGTGACTAGTCTCATTGAAGTCAGTGGGATTCCTCACACGCTTAAAGTTAGGCACAAGCATAAGGATTTTGCTGGATCAGGGCTCATGTGAGTAAGGGCAGGGAGATTTGAACCACAGGAATTATCAGTACCAATGCTTTGTTTTGTAAAGGACACCTAATCACACTAATGCTTAGGTCATCAAACATACTAATTTCACCATTTGAGTAAAGTCCATCTTCTGGAATGGAGGAGTCTGAATCTGTCAGGCCTTCTAGCTGCACCCAAACTGATAGAAAAATTATAAAAACTCAATTGTTTATTTGCTAGTTACAGATGGAGAACAAATGGCACATTTCCTTTAGCCTTATGGAGCTTCCTTAATCACTCTGATTCTTTTACTCCTCCAGAGGTGCTTTTTTTTTTTTTTTAAAAGACACCAAATGGTTAAATTAAGCACAATTTGTTTAGCAACAGTGGTGGCCATCTGATATTTTCCTGGAGAAATATCTGTCTGTAAATATCACAGTAAAACAGCGGGTTAATTAACATTAAAGAGAAAAATCTCTCCAGAGAGTTTTAGTTGTTATTTTTGGTGGGAGAAATCAGAGTTAAAACACTTTTGAGTCAGTTAAAAACCTTTATTTTCATTTGCTGAGAGTTTGGGGACTATATTGAAAGAAAACATCCTGCTACTGGCTGCAGATACATCAGAATTAGGTACTGCACATGGCTTCCTTGTCCTTCCCAAGGGGAAACTGCCGTTAGTCACTCAGAAAACTAGATTCATAATCCCACAAAACACCAACACATCTGAGACACAACAATACTCTCCAGGGTCACACTCACTTTGAAAGTTCAGCTGTATTCAAGTGCATAGCAATAGAAAGATGAACATACTTGACCAGAAATCCCAACTCAAGTTCTGCAGGTACATACAATATACTCTTAAGTGCCAGACATTTCAGTACCTTAGCCCACGGGTGAATTTTCTTCAAGAATGATTTGGCCATTTTGAAATTATACATGCACTAAAGGTTTGACATTGGGTAAATATTTTCTTATCATAGATTATTACAGTTGGAAGGGACCTCAAGAGATCATCTAGTCCAACCCCCTGCTCAAAGCAGGACCAATTCCCAAATGGCCCCCTTAAGGACTGAACTCACAACCCTGGGTTTAGCAGGCCAATGCTCAAACCACTGAGCTATCCCTCCCCCTTTATCATTCTGTGAGCTTCTATAACTTCCAAATAAGTGGATTATTAAAAATGATTAATCTGTAATGGCCTAATAACTTGCTGGAGTTTTGAAACTATATTAGACCAGCTAACACACACAGCATTTGATTCTAAATTGAGCTGCTGCATGTGCACAGTGACCTCTCTACAAGAGGACATTAAATCAGTAGGCACTTTAAACACACACAGGGTTCAGCTCTGACCAGTGCTGGGGGATGGTATGCCAGGGGATGAAGAGGACATAGGGAGTCTCTGTCTTCAGTGCACACAGCTGGGCAGAATCCATCCACAGTTCACCTGATGGGCTTCACCCCTTCTCTTAGTGTGCTGTGGTCTGAAGCTTAGGGGGTATGTCTAATCTGCCAAGCAGCAATTATTTTGCTGCAATCAGTAGCAACTGCTAGTGGGGAGTGCATTGCACTCTTGTTCAGAAGAGCAGCAAAATGCACCACACAGCATATCCCTTTGACATACAAAGAGGCTCTGAGACACACTGGGCACTTGGTCTGTTTGCCACATAGACCTGGATTTAGTCCTTAACATAAACCCTCTTCAAACAATAGAGTGGTTTCCCTCTTGCAATACATTATGAATAGCAATACAAAACATGTATTTAGTCAGCATTCCATTTTGCATTGTTGTATGATTATTGGGCCAACCTCATCCTTGGTGTAACTCATATTATGGAAATACACCAAGGATAAATTTGGCCTTGTATAATATTTTTAATCTTCAGCAGAAGGCCTTTCTTTCCCACCCACTCATTCTAAACAAGGACATTACATTTAAAAAAAAATCCTATATATAACTGCTGTGAAAGTTATGACATCAGTCAATAAAAGCCAAGAAATGCAAAGTTAAAGCAAATACTCTCTAACTGGTAGTTTTTATGGCTTTCCTCAAAAGTGCATGAATTAAGGTCTACTGTATCATTCTTCCCTTTGAATATCCTGGCTATTGCTGGTGACTGTCACAACCTTGGCATGATTTAAATGTGACTTTATTTGTATGAATTCATATCAGTCAGATACAATTATCATGACAAAAAGACAGAAGTATTTATCAGATGGTCAATTTCACTAGGTAAATCACAATCCATTCCCAAGCCTGATGGCATAGAATAACTAGTGTGGCTTACTGATCATATTTAGCAACAGGAAAATGACAAAGTGCTACCTTGCTTTAATAACCGTGTTTTAAAGTGTGTGGTTACTGATGTACCGCAAATATTTTATAATTTGTTTATTATTCTGTGCCTTGCTCATGCTGAAGTCCTGAGTTCCACCAGGAGTATTGCTGGACAGCAGAACAGGTGGCTTTCCTCTCGGGTCCATCTGATAATTCAACACAGGAGTTGTATGAATGGTAGATCCCCAACAGCGCAGCAAAAATGATTATCGCAGCTGCTACAATCCAGACCACATTCCAGTGTTTACACAGTTTTGGGTACAGTATATGTAAATAATTAATAACAACTTCAAGTTTGCTGTAAAATGGAAAAAAGATATAAGTGTTCTTCTATAATAATGATATACAAGTCAATTACCTTAATACTTTGACTATTAGTAACTTTGCAATTATATGCTGTGCCATCTTTCATACAAGGACCAACACACTCTGCTAGGTAAAAAACATATTGTTATGTCCTTTTTACAAATACATAAACAGAAATGTGGATCAATATTAAGTGAATTACTTTTCCAGAGTCCCTCACAGGGAGAGACTTCCAGTCCCCTGCTTCCCTCTCTTTTAAAAAGGCAGTCCCATTACTAGACTCCGACAATATTTCAGATCCTGTTTAGCTCAGAATTTGCTTAATTTAAATAATTTTAGAAAAGTTCTTTCCAATATAAGTCTCCATGAGTTGCCAGTAAGGAGGCTGACATTCGGACCATGGGATGGGCCACATGTTTGCAGAGATTTAGAAGAAGGGTGAATTACAGGGCAAAATATGGTGGACCCCAGAATGAAGAGGTTTGGGATCTTTGGGTTCCTCCTAGACCTGCCTCAGCTTCCGGTCAGATGTTCTACCTGCTTTGATCAATATTCTGTAATGTACAAATGCCCGTTTTTTAAAATATAAGAATGTTTAGGTATAATCAAATAGAATGGGTACATCCACACAAGAACATCAAACTATCCGCAAGAGGAAAGGGCAATTAGCTGCAGCAAGCCTTGTAAATTATGCATCAAAGGCGTCAGGTATCCAGTACTGGACTCAAAAGTCCCATTAAACAATGTAAGAGGAAGAAGCTTCAGAACCTGTCCTTTTCAATACACATCCTAGAATTCTCATCACTTTTGCTCATGGTTAGCCCACCTCACACTACAATTTCAATGTGGTCATATATTGAAACAACAGATGTTCACTATCACCAGCATACTGATCTTTAAAGTAATTTGTTTAAAAAAAACTTATAACAAAACAAACAAATATAAAAACAAACAAACATAAAAATAAAGAAAACCAACCCCCCCTCCAAAAAAAACCCAATAAAAAACAAATACAAAAAACAAAACCCCCCAACCCTCTTCCATGCTGCACTGTGGAGTTGGTTGGTAACTTTCCATTAAATTTGTTTTTTCCTCCAACAGAAAATGCAGTTTCTATTAAATTGAAATGTTCCCTGCGAAAACCAAAATAAAATATTTTGGTTTGTTGAACTGACTTGAAGTTTTCTTTTGAGTTAGCTCAACATTAAAGAGTGTTTCCTTATTGTGCCATATTGTCTCATAGGAGTTTTAGTATGGATCCCCATTTTCTCTTCAAGACTAGGCTCCCTTGCTAGACTACATGTCCCAGGATGCAACCGACAGTTTCTGACCAAGGTGCCTGGTGCACCCTGGGAGATGTAGTGCAGCCAGGGAGTCTGGTTCTCAGTGGTGAATAGCAGCATCAGGCACTTGAATTATAGCTCCAAGGAGGCAAACCATTGGGAGTTGCATATTAATAATGTGACTTGAAACTCAGTGTTTTGGGTCAGTTCAACAAACAAAAATGAAACATTTTGATTTGGGAAAATAATGTTTGTTTTGCTCAAAAAATGTCAAAAACGTTTAGACATTTCCCAATCGAAATTTTTTGGAATAGTTTATTCTGTGAAAAATTTTGATATTTCAACCTTGTGTCCCAATTTGGGACAAAAGCAAATGTTGATATATTAGATTTTCTCATGGCATTGAAATTCTGATTTTTGCTTGGCTCTATTGCACACACTGTAGAGGTTGATTTTTAACAGGGCTTTTTTGCCTTTGTGCAGACTTGGAAGGCAAAAGGAGCTAGATTTATTTTTGCTTAATTGACCTTTAAATATGTAACAGATACAGAAGTATACATGGGAACGGATCTCTTAACTGCACATCTGTCTGCTCATCTCTCAGTCAGTATTATCTTTTACAGGTGTTTATGTGATGCACATCTGTGAAATATTACTTTTACCTAAGCAAGAGACTCTTTGCCCATATGTGAGCTTTCTTGAGTGGTTTTCTTAATGTACATATTGAGAAATACATTTTTTGTAATAGAGTTCTGCCTTGATAGGCAGCAGTATGCTTTGGTGAAGGTATCTTGTGACAGAGTGCTAAGCAGAAAACTGCTTAGCCAACCCTCTGTCACTCCAGCTCCAATTAAGGGAGGTGAATTGGAGCTGGGTAGACCACCTGGCCCTGACTGGGGAAGCTTGAACAGCTGCTGACTCATCAGGCTGGGGCTGGATAGGAGCCCCAGGGGAAGGAAGTCAGGGGGAGCTGGAAAGAGGAAAGCTGCAGTCGAGGAAAGGCAGTGAGGGAAGCAGAGAGAGATAGCTTGCCCCTCTGTCCTGCTGGTGGACTACAAGAAGGGGACTACTTGTATGGTGGAAAGGAGGTGGGAGCACAGTCTGTAAATAGAAGCACCAGGTGAGCACTGCACCTAAAGGTCTCTGTGTGACTTTCTCAGCCCAGAGGGAGCAGGAGCCAGGAGGGCCCTGCAGGGATGCTGCTACATATCTACATATCCCTGAAAACACTAAGGGACAAATTTCTAAATACTGTTGCCTGTAACTCTCAGAGCTGAACTATGCCTGATGTACCCATATTCCCCTGGGGTATGAAAGAGATCAAAGAGATCAAGCAGGGGTGGGAAGGAGGCAAGTCCATGCCTCCCCACCCTGCACTATTCTGCAGAATAGAACCTGTGGAGAGTTAGAGTAAGCTGCACTTTCATGGGGGGTGAAGGAGAAGGGTTTGCACTGACACACCCCCAGAGGCAAAACGTAGGGTTCTGTTTGCGCATGCGTACCCATTGTGACTGCATATCACACATTTGTGTCTGCAAATTCAGCATTTCCTGAAGCAATTGGTGCATGCACAAACTGAATCCCTGATCTTGAGAGGTGCTGAGCATCTGCAACTTCCAAAATTCGTGGGAACTCCAGGTGCTCATTACCTTTCAGGACCAGGTCTTTGGAAAGTATAACTTAACTGCAACCTTCAAAAGATATTCGTGGAGGTAAGCCAAAAATACTGTGAGATGTGGATAACAGTGTGAAGTACTCAGCTGTGTATCTCAAATTAAACTGGTCTCCTGACAGATGCACCACACTGGATTCTCACCTGTTCTTCATGTTATTTATCTCTTCACTTTCACTCTCTTCATGCTCATCAGGGATTTCATTTGTTTTCTCTTCATCTTCCTCTTTCAGCTCATGAAGTTCTTTGGTTTTCTTTAAGCCTTCCTGATAACTTTAAGCATAAAACACATTTCTTAGTCTAGAAGTGCCAAGTAAATACCTCTTTCTTGTTCAGTGAAGAACTGGCCATTTAGTGAACATATTACATAAAATACAAATACTGCTTGTGGTGTGGTGCCTAGGCAACAGGAAAATATTGGCAGAGGCCACTAAGATACCACAAGTTCCCACTGTCCCTTTCTCCTACATAGCTTTATATTAGTTAGAAAAAACTGTCAGATCATTGAATCCATCACCTTGCAAATATGGGTTATAGTTCTCAGTTGATCACAACTGCTGTAGTGTCGCATGGGAAGGGTGGGTTTTGACTCACTTTGGACACTGGACTTTACCAGTTGCTTCCAGTCCCATCCCAAAAATAAAGATACACTTTTATCATTAGCTTCTTTAGGATGAATTCACTGCCTTTCCTTACACTTGTCAGGGTGGTGGAGCTTTTTCTATGGTATGCACTTGAAGACAGTTAGACCCACTGTCCATTGATTGCTCTGAGCTCTTGTGAGTACACGAGTGGGTGCACAAAGGGCACGAAACTTATGTGTGTGTTGTGCAAAAAGCTATGTCAAGTCTTCAGTCTTACTCAGACTCATATAAATTCTCTGCTCAACCTCGTGCTGGACTACAAACTCTGCTGCACCCTTTGCAGGGTCAAGGCCTAGGGGAGATGTTTTGGGCTGTTCTATCCTTACAATGCTGATGACATTCAGCTTTGCATCTTCTTTTCACTGAGCCCAGATTCTACAGTCTTACTACTCTCCCAATGTCTGACCAAGATTGGTATAGGGATTAAAGGTGACCAGCTGTGACTCAGTTCAGATAAAACAGAAGTGATTTGCTGGAAAACTGCCTAGCTTTCATCAACTGGGTTCACATCCTTGGAGTTGTTATTGTAGATCTCCTGATCTTGGAGAACAGTAGGGGCCCATGAAGTCTTTCCTCAAGTAGAGATGTCTAGGAGGCTGCAAACATTTCTATATATTGCTGACTTTGCAAGTTATTCAGGACTGTGTTACCTCCAGTTTGGATTAATGCAAGATATTTCACGTAGAGATACTGTTGAAGTTCATCCAGAACCTATAGCTGGTGCTGAATACGGCTTGGGATAAGTTGCTGTGGCTATGTTCACCTATGGATTCCTGTTCACTTCTAGCTGCAGATTTAATGTTGCTGATGATCTCTGAAGCTCTGAGTGGTCTGGGATACAGTTATCTGAGATAAAACCTTTTACCCGGTATCCCACTGTAGCAGTTAACAAGAGCCACCTTGCTAGGTTTATCAGTTGCTAGTGAAAACTCTTCAAGGCTGGAAGTAGAATTTTCTCAATTGAGAGCTCCTGCCTTGGAAATTGCTCCATTTGGGAGTTTGCTGGAACCACAGCTAAGACTAATGAGCTTCAAGGCGTGATGTATGGTAGGGCACAGCTACTTGGGTTAACTATTGTTTTAATTGTCAATTTTTATCTAGCTCTTGTTTGTTTTTATAGCTTTAATAAAATTATGTTCCTTAGTTTCTCAAATAAGTGCTAGCTGCTCTGATGCTAGGGAAGCTATTATGCAGGACAGTAAAATAAACATTAAACATATTAGCACATTGTATAGAGACATTAAAGCTGTTGCATATTATCAGAATTATTTTAATTTACTCTTTTTATCCGGGGTAGTTATTCCTACATTATTTATTTACACATTACAAATCAACATATTATTGATAATAGGTTTTGTCATTTAAGGGGATTCAGTAAATGTTGTTTCTATCATCCACTTATTTTGAAGTATTTGGCTCTCGTCTTAATGGAGAAGTGAAAGTGGTGAACATACACTTACAGTTGCTTTATATCATTAAAGGATGTGTCCTAAACTTGTAAATCCCTCGTGGGGAATTCAGTTCACATAAACACTCTCACCCTTTGTTATAAGCTTCCTCCTCTATCTTGGCTTTTGTCTCAGGGTTGATCTCCTCTGAACAGCTCTGTGTCAGCAGAGAAGCAGGCGATTCACGGTCATGCTCTCCATTGGACTTTCCACTGACAAGATGAAAGAAAAAGAGAGAGAAAAAATAGCATTGGAAAGTGTGGTTGGAATACGCAATTGGAGAACGATGCAATTCCTTTCATATTAATTCTGATCCTGTTACAATAAACTCAAATGTATCTTTGGGGGGCGGTCTGAATTCCTTCTTTTCAACTACCTTGCGGAAAAGCTTTGTAAAAGAGAAAACCAATGGTTCTAAGCAAGCTTTTAATTTAAAAGATCACTATCTAAAGAGCAGTAACTGACAGGTCTCTAAGGCATTAAATGTTGGATTTTTTTTAGAGAGTTTTTTTTCCTTGCTCATATTCAGCATTAGTTTGTTCTCCATTTAACCCATTTCTCCCCTGGACTTTCTAAAAGACTTCCTAGAAATCGAAGCCTGTTATGACAAAGAAAGATAATACAGATAAATACTGGCTATTCACTTAATATTTCTCCTCTTATTTTTCTTCTGCATATTAATCTATCTTCTCATGGGTTGCATATGCTGTATGCATACATTAGACATGTGTACTTTCATTTTGACTTTAAGATCTTTGAATGTTTAGCTTTAATATAAGCCACTGCATATTGCTTAATTGTATATATATCTGTCAATGATAGAAAGGAAGATGATAATTTATGTTGTGTGAAGAAAGTGTTTTTTTACTTGAAAGATTAAGGGCCAAATCTATATTTAGCCACACAATGAAAAAAATTATTTGTCTCTGGATCATAAATCTTAACTCACTTGAAGAGTGTTGGAATCTAGAAAAATCAGGGAATAATCTCAGATGTATGTCTCATCCAAACTTCAAGCAACTAGAACTCTTTAAATAGGCCTGATCTTATTGCCATTGAAGTGAGCGGCAAAACTCCCATTGACTTCAACGGTGTGGGATCAGGTCCCATTAGAGGAGGAGAGATTATCAGTGGTCAATTGATTCTTTTAAGAGAATATTTATAGCAATTTGTCTTCCTCCCAGTGGGTGGCCAACTGGCCAATATCCCTTGAACTATCACGAGGCGAGGTTTCCTTATTTACTTCTGGAAATCTAGCACTTCATGGGCCAAATTTGGCACAGGGCAAATATGCATAACTCTGCTGAAGTCAATAGAGCTGCACAAGCTTACACTAGGGAGCCAGTTGGCCCCACATCTTCTACATACTTACAAGCCATTAACCTGGAATCTTCCAGACATGCGTCTGTTACTGAATAATAGGGACTTTTTAAAAAAAATAATTTATTGATGAGAAAAGGTAGATTAGATTTCTGATCATTTTGGAATCTCTTTATTGTTTCAAGAGATAGAGTTTTCCCTAAATTTGGCCTATTTGACAAGAATTTTGCTCAAGTGGGAATTTTCCTCAAGTAAGGACAGCATGATTGGACCAAAAATTAATAGCTGTATTGCTGAATACCCATCCCTTTGTGTCATTTATATCTACTGTTTCCCCAGCTTTAGAATATTAGAGCTTTCAGTAAAGCATAATGGGGATAAAACAAAACATATCTTGAGATTTAAAGCAAACTAAAAAGACGAAAGTTAACATACTTTACCTGAATGGGAACTACATATTTTGACATTTTCAATTCTGCATAATGCCTAAAGCATCTTAACAAATTTTGTCTCAGATTAACACAATATAATGCAAATAATTTCAAATGATATTTAACATAGTCCAAGCTAAGATTGTTAAAAATACACACTATACCAAGAAGGTTTTTAGCATTATCTTGTCCTTCAACAAGTTACTTATCTTTTAATTCTGAAATGTCAGCAAGCAACTTCCTTAGAATGTGCAATGTTTCCTGCAAGAGATAAGTGTTTTGCCACGGACAAGAGCCTGTCAATATGCTGTATGCTTTCATACATTTGCGCGCACACAGTTTTTAAGTGCAGCACATCCTGTGTCCACAATGGAAATCCTTTGTCAAAATCTGCACAAACAGCTTGGGTGTGTCTTCTGTTCCCATCTCAAAATATCATGTGTTTATTTTTCAGTCTGTTTCCATATCATAGTCACCTTTACCATCAAATTATTACAGAAGCTTTACATTTGTCACTATTTGAACAGGGAAGTGATCCAATGCAAGCCACAAATATACAAAATCTTAAAAAGTGTGGTGTACAACATAATTTGCATTCATAAGTTCAAGAAATTAGTTGCGATAAAACTCAACTAGGTATCAGGTTTCAGAGTGGTAGCCGTGTTAGTCTGTATCAGCAAAAAGAATGAGTAGTACTTGTGGCACCTTAGAGATTAACAAATTTATTTGGGCATGCTCTACCCAAATATTTTTATACTGTCTTCAGAAATTTCTATAGATGCATATATGTTTTTCAACAGAGCAGTTCTCTAGGGGCCCTAGATTTCCAGTCTTGCTCATGTTAAGCAGTACCTTATTTGATAAGTAGGTAAAGTACATAAATCCATTTACTCATGTCTCAATATTGGTGACATAATAACAGAACTTTCAGAAGCCTTAAACAATCCATTACTAACTTCAAGCACTCAGTAGGTGATCTTCCAGTGATCTGCTGCACATCATCCATCCATCTCCTTGCTGGACATCCCCTGTTATGATGATCCTGCACCATTCCTTCCCTACTAACTTTCTCAAGGCTATTTCCATCTCTATGTCATTTATGACCAAAGTACATAAGTTTGTGTCTGTTGATTTCTGCCGTCAGAGTCTGTCTCTCTACAGTAATATTTCTAAAATAGCCATTAGTCTTTTTCCCCCCAATTGAGGAGATACACAGGATACTTTACCATCACCACATTTCAAAAGCTTCAATTTTCTTTTTGTCACCAGCATTAACTTCCCACAATTCACATCCAAAATCACTATAGAAAAAGTTAGGCTTTTCACACCTTTGTACATTTCGAGATGCCATGGTTTTTCCACACTTTCTTAAGGGAGGGCATAGCCGAGTGAGCCATCCCTAGTCTTCTTCTGAATTCTTTGGAAACATCTTCCTGGTTAGGTATATATGATCTCAGATAGTTAAAATCATTTACTGCCTTGCAATTGGTCATTTATCATGACGTCTGCTTGCATCCTTATTTTGTTAGTTGCTTATAATACTCTTGGAGGTACCATTTGGAAGAATAGACAGAGAGGAGAAGTTAGGCTAGCTTGGGAACAGGGCCGGCTCCAGGGTTTTTGCCGCCCCAAGCAGCAAAAAAAAAAAAAAAAAAAAGCAGCGATCACGATCAGCTCTACCGCCGCCACTTCAGTCTTCGGCGATTCGGCAGCTGGTCCTTCGCTCCGAGAGGGAGTGAGGGACCTGCCACCGAATTGCTGCCGAAGAGCCGGACGTGCCACCCCCCTCCGTTGGCCGCCTCAAGCACCTGCTTGCTGAGCTGGTGGCTGGAGCTGGTGGCTGGAATCTGGTTGTTTGGAAACAACCAGATTCCAAACAAAA
Organism: Mauremys mutica; assembly: GCF_020497125.1. NCBI lineage: Eukaryota > Metazoa > Chordata > Testudines > Geoemydidae > Mauremys > Mauremys mutica. Next base: position 97,644,810 of record NC_059075.1, on the reverse strand, counting down.
ACAAAACAAAATACACAAACAAACAAACCCCCAAAACAAACAAACCAACCAAAGCCAAAATGACACTCACCCCTCCCCACAAAACCATAAAAAACTAAAACAAACCAACCCACAAAACTCACCAGTATTAAAAACAGAAGGAAAAGTGAATATAGGCAGTTGTAGGCTGCATGCTTGCATAGCAATAAAGGAAAATATAGAGCAGTAATGGAAGGAAGACATGGCATGAAGAAAGGCTAAAGGAACGCAACAGTGCATATAACTGAAAGACATGAAGGTATGATAGAGCTATACAAATAACTGAGAGGACATAACATGAAGGAGGAAGGCTTATTTGAGGCAGGGCCATTCAATCACTTACCTATGAGGAACCTATGGGTTTTCTCCCCAGGGCTTGATTCCTAAGAAGGCAGCTGGCAAATATTGCTTGATTCACCATTTGTCATCTCCACAGGGCAATTCAGTTAATGACTCACAATTATGTTCAGTATTCTACTCCTCCTGTGTACATGGTTAGGACTTGTTTGTGGGGGCACTGTTTGCAAAATGTGACCTCAAGATGGCTCGTCAATTGCTGCCAGTGCATCCTTCTGATTTTAATCTTCTGGGTTTCTTTTTTGAAGGTCAGTTTTATTTTGATAAGTCCCTCCTGATGGGATTACCGATCTCATACTCAGAGTTTGAAAAATTCAGCACTCTGCTGGACTGAGAAGTGGCATAGGAGTCTTATTTATAGTAGGAGGTACACTTATTGGATGACTTTTTGTGTGCAGGCAGGGCAGATTCTGAGGAGCAAGTCAGCCCAGGGCCACATTCCAGGCTTTGACTGGTAGGTTTGGGGTACCTCTGGCTGATGGAAAAAAACCAGAGGGACTCCTCTACTTAACTGACCCATCTGGGGATTGAGTTAGATATGCGGGCTGGTATATCTAGACTCCCCGAGGATAAACTGGGGGAACTTCTGGAATTGATCATCAAGGCTAGAGCAGCCAGGAAGTTTATACTGCGGGAGCTGCAATCTATTATCGGACTTTGAAATGTTGCATGTCAATTGGTGGCACCAGGGTAGACATTTTGCACCAGAGTGTCAGCTGCCATCTTGGGAATATCGAGCCCATCCATTTTCAAATTGTTAATAAAGAGATGGAGGAGGTTTTAGGAATCATGGAACAGTTTCTGAATCCTTTTAATGGAGTGTCTTTTTGGAGGGGTGAATGGATGATAGAAGCAGAGTTAAAGATTCAGTACAATGCATTGGGAGGAATAGGTTTGGGGTATTTTACCAAGGCAGGTGCTGTGCCGAGAAATGGCCCTTAGATTGGATACTAATAGGTATAATAAAGGATATAACATTTCTGGAATTCTTTCCAATTTTGATAGCAGAGACTATTTGGGGAATGGATTTTACAAACAAAAGCAAGGGTTTTTGGACTGACAACATAGCCGTAGCACATTTTATCAATTGCCAGTCCTCCAGATTGCCAGGGTTATAAAGTTGGTAAGTGAATTTGTACTACCGTGTATTACCGTGTTTAACTCTTAAAATGTTTCTCTGCCAGATATGTACCTGGGATTGATAATAGTGTAGCTGATGCATTCTCTCAGTTTCAAGTGGACAAATTTTGGGACCTGGCACCAGGAACCAACGAGGAACCAGAATGGATACCCATAACGCTCTGGGACTAGGGCACATGTAGGCTCTCAGGGTATTAAAGAGATCAGGAACAGCACGAACATTTAGGTCTATGACAGGAGGTTCAATGATTTTGTGCATTTTCAGAGATGGGGGCCTGTGGATGACCTGACCTATTCCAGAAGACCAGATACTTCAGTACACAGGGTCACTGGCCCTCTGTGGGCTGGCATCATCTGCCATTTCTAGTCACCTATTGGGCCTTACATTCGTCAGTCAAATGAGAGGTTACCCAGCTCCTTGTAGCAGATTCTGAGTCTGGAGGTTTTTAGTAGGTTTTGGGACAGAGGCCCTAGCAAGGATCCCCATTGTCCCATCACTGTTCACACACTTAGGGTTTTGATGCAAGTTCTTCATCAAAAACGCAGAAGTGGACAGGAGGTGGCCTTGTTCAAAACTGCAGTCCAGGTAGTGTTTTCTGGAGCTTTCAGAGTCAGCGAACCAGTGCCTGTGTGAGTGAGGGATACACCAGGAAGGGCTTTGGAGTGGTGACGGTGAGATTTACAATGGAAGGAGTGGTCAGTCATCTTGACCCGGAGGATCTTGAAAACAGATGGAGTGGGGTGGGGACAAGGTTAGTCCACAATGGTGAGGCCAGGCAGGGCCGCCCAGAGGATTCCAGGAGCCCGGGGTCTTCGGCGTCGGGGGGCCCTTCCGTTCCGGGACCCGCCGCTGAAGTGCCCCGAAGACCCGTGGCGGGGGCCCCCCCTGCCGCCGAATTACTGCCGAAGCGGGACCCACCGCCGAAGTGCAGCCCGGTCTTCGGCGGTAATTTGGCGGCGGGGGGCCCCCGCCGCGGGTCTTCGGGGCACTTTGGCGGCGGGTCCCGGAACGGAAGGGCCCCCCACTGCCGAATTACCGCCGAAGACCGAGCTGAACTTCGGCGGCGGGTCCCGCTCCGTCTTCGGCGGTAATTCGCCAGCGGGGGGGTCCTTACGCCCAGGAGCGGAAGGACCCCCCGCCAGCAAAGACCGGGAGCGAAGAAGCTCCTGCGCCCGGCCCCGCAAGAGTTTTCCGGGCCCCCCGGAGCAAGTGAGGGACCCCGCTCCAGGGGCCCCGAAAAACTCTTGTGGGGGCCCCTGTGGGGCTCGGGGCCTGGGGCAAATTGCCCCTCTTGCCCCCCCCTCTGGGCGGCCCTGAGGCCAGGATTTACCCAGTGAGGGCATTAAGGACTTATATAGCAATGAGACTGGTTGGGGATGGAAGAACAGAGATGGAAGAATCCTCATAACATATACATTTGTTGCAATTTTCAGAAATAGGCCTACAAAGTTGGAGCTACCAGTGGATGAATTTAATTCCCGCTCATTCCAAATCGGGGCTACGAAAGCTTCGGCCCAACTTGGGTGAGGGGCCACAGTGATGCAGGCAATTGGGTGATGGCATTCAAATGCATACAGGATGTAGGGGAGACCCCAGGTAGAGAATCAAAGCTAATTCTCCTGTGCTTCCAATTTCAGAATCATTCAAACAGGCCAAGGGAGCCATGGTGTTGGATCTGAGAGCACAGCATTGTATACTGGGTGCTTAGGTGGCCTTCCAGATTGCCTGGAGGGAACAGCTGGGTCTTGGTAGTGAGGCAATTCAGAGCTGGCACGGAAGGAGAGGCTTGCTCATTGTAATGCCCCATGTATACTCTTTGAAGGCCCAGAAGCAGGCACTGGATGCGATTATTGTTCACCTTGGTGAAAATGATTTGGGAAGGTGTAGGGGAGCTGAATTGATGATCAGAGCTAAGAGGGATTTGGGGCAGATCCAGGATTTTTGCCCTGGAATGACAATTATTTGGTCTGACATATTACAGTGCAGAGTGTGGCCGGAAGCTGTGAAGCCTCCATGGATTGATATGACTGGGGGATATGTGAATAGGGAAGTGGCTAAATTCATAGGTAATGAAAGGGCTTTGGTAATTCTTCATCCGGACATAGCTTACTGGGCACCCAAGTTATTTAGGGAGGATGGGGTACACCAATGCAACTAGAGACATTGTTGTCTGCTATTAAGGAAGGAATCAGTAACTATCTTGGAAACTTGCGGGGGATGGGCCAGAGGCAGCCAAGCTCATTGTGGCAGATGTCCAGTGTAGGTACTCCGTACGGAAGGGATATGGTTATCAGATCAAATGGATTCAAAGGGGCTTTGAAGGAAAACATCCCTTGAGGGAGCCCAAGAAGGGGGGATTGGGGGCTCCTATGTCTGGTACAGCAGAGCGCTAACCCTCTTTCCTTTTACAGCCCCCCTCAATGATGGCGAAGAAGGGCAGCACTGCCCAGCAGCAGGATGGCTGGGACCCAGCTGGGGATTATGTGGAAATGATGATCTGCACTGTACAATTTATTGCTGGCTACTCCCAGATATTTTAAGTGAATAAATTTGTGGCCTAATTAAACCACATCCATTACCTCCTGCCTTTCTGCTGGTGTGGCCAGACGACAAAGCACCTGTCAACAGAGGTCATTGTACCATCATCAATGCAGATGTTCGAGATTATATAACATAACAAGGGGAATACTGGGAAAGGACTGTTAGATGCAAGCGTTGGACAGAGACCCTTTAATTCTGCATTAATGGTTCAAAAGAAGGGAGCAGGAAGAGGGGAAACTGGTACAGGGAAACCCCGCTATAACGCGCCCTGCAATAACGCAAATTTGGATATAAGGCGATCATAAGGTGGCTCCGGCCGCCCCAAGCAAAAAAAAAAAAAAAAAAAAAAAAAGAGGTTGGAGCGCCGCCGAAGGAAAAAAAACAACAAAAAATGGAATGTGCCTTCCCCACTGCCTCTTTCCCCCCTTACCCCCACTTCTTCTTTTGGTGAGAAGAGCTGTTCTCCTCCCCAGGTGCTCCTCGCTCTTCCTCTGCCCCTTGCACGTCTCCCCTGCTCTCCCCAAGCGGTTCCCTCTCCCGCTGCATGGCTGAGAGCCCCCGCTGCTGGAGCTGCACTCTTTCCATTACTGTTATGGGCAGTTTGCAAATGCAAGTCGTTTTCTGCCCAAGAGAAATTGACCAGCTTGAAACTGACCAGCTTGAAATGGTAAGCCTCGCTATACCGCGACCCCGCATTTATCGCAATCCAATTTTTTGGACCCCAATCATCATGTTATAGCGGGGTTTCACTGTATTAGAGTATACTAAAGTGTAAAATGTAAGAAAATTAAGAAGCAGAATATGTTGATAAAGAACACTTTGGGCAGACAGTCTGCAGTATGAACAAAATATGTGCCCAGACAAGCAAAAATGAGGAATGTTTAAAGAAAAGAAGGATTGTTATTTCACGAACTGAAGAATTAAAGAAACAGAGCTCTCTCTATGGGCTAGTTTGCTGGACCTTTGTGGGGCTGTACAAGGTGCACACAGCTTTAAGGACTACACTTAGAACCAGCAGCTTGAACTCAGATCTAAGGCTGAAAAAAAGAAAAATGAGGAACACAGTGGGGGAAAAGAACAGAGACAGGGAAGAAAGAAAGAGTTTTTAAGGCTGATAGATACATCAGCACTGTGACATGATGAAAAAGGTCCAGAGAGATAGTTTCTGAGACAATATAGCAGACAAAAGCTTTGGAAAGCATGTTATGGAGCTGTTCTGTTGTGTGCTGAAATTTTTCTGGATGTACCCATTTCCGCTTTCATCTTGCTTAAAAGCGGCATGAAACATATACTATATGGGTGCAATAAAGACCTGAAATCTAAAAACATGTCTAAATTTAAATCCAAACCATTGAAAGATTTGCATAGCATCATAATGATGGTCAACTAAATTAAGCAGCAATTTTTGTTAAATGTGGCACTAAATAAATCACGACCTCTCAAATCTCAGAGCACAGAACCATTATATACTATTGAGTACAGTTCATGCACTGTAGGGATGATAAAAAGCTGGTGGAATTTTGAGTTTTGTGAAACCTCTAGAACTTTTGTAAAAATGATGGGTTTCTGAAGCTTTGTAGAGTTTCATGAAACATTTTCATTGTACTTTGAATCCTTTATTTTCCAAAGGAAATTTCATTTTTAAAAGTAAGTGTTTCTAGTGGGGCCTGGGCTAACCGAACATATGACTACCTGTGTAGATCAGATTGCAGGATCTGAGTCTAGTTTTGTAGAAATGGAATTGCTGATTTTCTAAGAAAGTTACATTGCTTCATTAAGTTACAACTTCATACATGAAACAGGAAATGCAAAACATGATCACTCAGTAGTAGAATAATAGGGTCAGATCCTCAGCTGGTGTATATCAGTATAGCTTCATTGACATCAAGGACCATAATCCCATCATTTTAGTTCCCTTGCAGAAATTGTTGCATTTTTATATCAAATACATTCATTGTCTAATAAATCTAATATGAAAAACAACCTAAGAACACTCACTTCTCTAGAAGGGCTGGTAGGGCAGGAGTAGATGTCAGACTACTTCTTCCATTGGGTGATTCAGACTGTGAATTGAAAACATAAGTAAAATGTTAGATTTGATGCAATGTTAAGTTTCATGAATTGATTTCTAATGCAACTTCAGTATGATGATAAAGTTAATGGGTTTCTTATCTGAAGTTTTTCTGCCCAAATACATCACACAAAATCTCCTGAAAATTGAGCTCTCAAACTACTTCTGTAAACAATGGACGTTAAAGATTATGAGTAGCTGTTTTTGCCACTTTTGTGCCTCTCTTTCTACCTTGCTTCCTTTATGTATGTGTCATTTGGTCTCTTCCTTTTGTTGTGCACTGACTACTGTGTAGTATGTTGATTATTTTCTAGTCTCTTCCTTTTCTGTATATTGTGCTTCCTCTTTGGGGTTTTCAATGAGAAATTTTAACAATGAAATTTTCACCTCCATTCATGTCTTTAAACAATTCTTGTGGGCACATAATGACATAACAGTCATGCAATCATGTTGTTTTTTAAATTTAATTCAATTTAAAAGATAAAATTCATTTTAACTCCCACCCAGCTAAAAATACTGCCCCTTTGAAGACATTTCTGTCAGACGTGCTGCTCTTCAGCTGCTTGTCTGCAATAATCCCCATTAAAGAGGCTTTGGCTTTCCAGTAGAGAGCCCTGACCATACAACTTTAGAAGTTTTAGATCTGTCATCTTGGATCTGTTAGTCTGTCTTTCAAGCTAGGAGTACCTGGTAGATTTGTTAGGCTCAAGTTTTATTTGGTTCCTCTTTAATGTGCAAACAATATGTAGTACCAGATTATGCCACTGTACACAAAAAAGGCAACACAGGAGCTGAATATGCTACTTATCCCAGGCTATCGTGGGAGTTAAACATTTCTGTTGTATGAGTTTTTCAGTTTGGGTTCATAATGAAGACTTTTGTGACAGTTGATTAGAAGCTGTCACACTAACAGAGCAGTAAATGACTGAAATTATCATCCCCGCTGTGGAGATAATTTTTACTTTTTTATGCATAGTACATTACCACTGAATAAACAGAAACTATAATGTAGAATCTGATTATACTTTGAGCTGCCTAGGGGCCCCAGTCAGCTGACATACAGCGTCACTGGGTTCCTAAGGTAAGCAGACAAGGAAACTGATTCGGAGGGGGGGTACTTCCTTTATGCAGCATGGGCTACATAGCCACCTATGACTATCCCCATCACAAAGGTTGGGTCACAGATTCCACTCAGGCTCATGGCACTGGGAAATTCCCTGTGTGTCCTAATGAAGCCCTAATCAATTAGGTAGGCTTGGGGGCGTGAGGCTTCTTAGAAGCATTTCCTCAAGCTTTGGGGTCTCATAAATTTTTGTCCTGAGAAAAGGTGAGGAGACAATAGCATGGATATTCCCAGTTTATACTCATATACTTGAGTTCAGTTTGAATCACTCAAATTTACAATGTCAAATGGGCTCAGATTTTTCAGAAATGTTTGCTCAGTCCTATATGACACTGGTTTAAGAAACATGTTAATTTCTTTAAATTATAGACTTATTTTTACTTACCAGGGATGGCATTGAAGGTATGGGTGACGTAGTAGGTGACTGGCCAGGAATGTGTAATGAGTTAAACTTAGGAACAACAGCAACACTGACTCTCCTCCGAGGCATAGTCTGTCATTAAACAACAAACTTTACTATACAAGAAGCTCAACTGAAGGATAATTCCCTATGGTTGGTAGGTATTGTAAAGACGCAGATTCATACAATCCATACAACAGAAATATTCTAACCTATAACTAGCAGCAGCAAACACAATTATCTATTTTGGATAAGACATACATAAAACTATATTAAGAAAATGTTAATATTGCAAAAGTCAGGAAGTGGTGGCATGTGCAACCTTAACTCTGCCCCCTTTGGGTGTATCCATCATGATATAATCTTTAAGTGCATGATCACATACTGCTTCTTAAACAACACAGTATAGTATTATACACTTTTTTCTACAAAATTAGACCCATATCTAGCATTCTGTAGTACTGTGTATCACTCTGTATATACCAGACAAAGACATGACCATCCTTTATAAGAAAAGTACACAGTAAATTTACACACTATATTACAATATATACAATATATTACAGATTAAATGTAACAGAGTAAGAGTGATTTTTTGCTGGTAAATATAGGTCAGATAAGTTGGCAGATAAATTAATTTAGTAGTTAAGTGCCTTGATATGCCCCTAAGCGAGTTGGCACTTCCTATTGCTTGAAAAGAAAAGGTCTGATAAATGGCTGCTGACTAAGGTCCTGATTCAGAAATGTATCTATTCAGAAAAACACTTGAGCACCTGCTTAACTGTGAAGTAAATGGGACTTAAGTGCTAACTTCAAAAAGTTAAGCACGTGCTTAAGTGCTTTCCTGACTTGGGGTCTAAAGTATTAAAGCATAAAGTTGTAGTCTAACACAAAAACATTATAACAGTTTAAGTATAAATTAGAAGATGATATATAAGGTAGTAGGAAAATGTATACAATATTATAAATTTGAGAAACAGTATGTGATCGTGTAATTAAAGACTATCAGCCTTCAACTTCTCCCGCTGGCAGGAAGGCTGGGTTCAGCCCATTACTGTTTTAATCATAAAATGTCCCCATAAATATTAACAACCAAATAAACATGGGCCAGTTTGGCTAAAAATATTAAATTCCATCCCTTCTCACACATTGATGCTGTACTTTGGGCAGCCCATTGTTGAAAATCAATCAGAAACCATTAATGTGGAGAGAGTGGATGGATAAGGGGATAATTTGGGTCTCTCAATTGAGGATCAAGTTTCTTCTTTTCCAAGTATTCCAACTACAATACTATTTGCCTGGTCCAGTGGCATGGTATTACCCACAGCTTAAGCATTTCTTGAAGGACATATTTGGCCCCAATGCACTGGGAGCAGCAGAGATGCCAGAATTACAGTCGATGTGGAGAGAGCTCCATCTGTAGGTACACCCAATCAATTACAGCCTGACTTCCTGGCCCAAAAGACCTTCCTAATTCAGATTGCCTGTGACAGGCCTGAAACAAAGATTTCTGTATATTTTTGAGCCCTAGACAATGGGGAAATGCCTTGCAAAACACTGGTCCCTGCATAGATTACAGCTCATGGATCTTGCCAAAGCAGACTGCTGTTGGAGATGTGGGTCTCCTGGAACCACATGCTCTCACGAAAGCTCATGCTAAAATAAATTTGTTAGTCTTTAAGGTGCCACAAGTACTCCTGTTCTTTTTGTGGAACCACACTGGTTCACATGTTTTGGGACTGTTCCAGGATACAATTGTTTCGGCTAGAGTAAGTAGCAAGGTTAGGATGATAATAGATACCTCCTTAAAAATTACTTCCCAGAACTGTGTTTTGGGATACAGCTCATCATCTTGAAAACTCTCCAACTCATGGAAAGCTTACTTCTCTAGAGCAGTGCTTGTAGGCAAATGACTCATATTGCTTATGAGATGGAAGGGCAGACTGTCTCCAGGGATAGAAGCTTGGCTCAGCGACTTGGCTGACCTGGCAGCTAAAGAGCAGGTAATGTTTCAGAGAAGAAGGACTTCAGACAAAGCTTAAAAGTTTTAGTCAACCTTCTTAGAAACCTTTTATTAATCCATAGTGGATGGAAACCAAGATGTCAGTCTCCTTTCCCTCTTTTCCCATTCCTTTACATTGTTTGGTCTTTTGTTCAGTCCCCCCCCCCCCCCTGCTTTTTTTTGGTTATAAACAAACAAACAAACAAATAAAATGTAAACCAAGAAAGACTATCAAAATGCATATAGAGATGAAGAGGAGTTAAAATGGTACGTGCAACCTTAGCTTGGTAGTTCCTGACTTCTGAGTATTTAACTGTGCAAACTTAAGATTCTTTTAACACAATTTTTGGTGTGGAATTTCCCAGGCTGCTGCTGCTTTTTTTTTTTCCCCAAGAGAAAAAGCATGGGGGTGGGACGGAATTTGAACCTTCCTACTCAGGCAATATGCCTTCCAGATGTGCCGGGTGAGTGCATGCCTGAATGTACACTGTGACAATCTTTATCTAAGTACAGTGCACTATGCTCCCCAAATGCCAGCTGATCTTTACTTGCTGGTATGGAAGGGGAGAAGAAGGACAGCCCTACCATTTCTGGAGAGTCTAGCACTGCTGCAGATACTCAAGTCTCTTGCTCCTTGTGTGCAGAGAGTGCAAGGAATGAGAGTATGGGTGGCACCTGGACAGAGAGGGACAATCAAGGAGGCTTCTTGTTCCCTCTCTCTTCCCACTGAGTATCTGCATGGGGCTGGGAACAATCTGGACCTAACTATTACAAATGATGGAATATAAATATGAAATAAAGCATGCAGAAGTTGAACAACATATACACATCAAATTTCCTATTAGCTGAATAGGTTCTCAGCTGTATTAATTAGTGAATTTAGGGAGCTGCCTTATAGCTGGATCTCCAAAGCCTAGGATTATGCACATATTTAAAACTAGCTTTGTTAAAGCTATTAATAAGTCAGGCTACAATATCAAGCATGGAGAATATCTTTGTTATGAATGCTTTAACAAAACAATAAAAAAAAGATTTTCCTGTGCTGACTGGATCAGTGAGCCACACCTTAAAAACTACTGGATTATGACTATGGTGTTGTGGAAATGATGTGGTTGCTAAGAATAACAATTTCAGAACCTGACTAAGAGACTGATCCTGCAACCCCTATTCATATAGTCATTCTTGGCCTGATGCTGAACTTGTGAAAGTCACAGCTGAGGATCTGGCCATGGACTGTAAAGCAGGATTGTGCTTTAAAACACTATTATTCTGAAGCAAATTAATGAGGCCCCTTTATACATTTTCAATTAATTCCAAGAATTACTATTTATTACTGTATACAGTTATTCTCAATTTTACAAAATTCCAAAATATTTGAATTGTCCACCACACAAACTGCACTGCAGGTTTATCAGGACTGGAGTAGGCAATAAAACTCCATATATTTAGACGGTGATTGAACTTTTGTTATGTAAAATCTTTACTTAACAGTTTAATTTCTGTTAATATTGTAAGAATACCTTTCCAACAGTAAGAGACATGGATCTAGATGAACGAGGCACTCCATCTTCTGCATGGAAGACAGTAGATAAAGAACAGCGTTAGACTATATGGCTAAATCCCTATAAATAAAATTGATATATGAACTAGATTTGATCTCAGTTAACCCAATGGAAATTTGTAAGGACTCCACTTATTTCAACTGACTTCAGTTACCACTGAGATCAGAATCTGGCCTACTGGCTGTTCCTATATGCTGATTTTTCAGAAGAAAGTTTTCATACTTAAACTTCCAGTAGGCTACATAAGCAAAAGCAACGAAGAAATGACAGCAAAGAAGTATCAACGTCTTCTTTTAAAATATTGCCTACTGGAAGAAATCCCTTTTCATCGCATCTTACTTCTGAGACAGTCCTATAGAAAACAGGCAAAAATCAGCATACATGCAAGTAATGCAATTAAATATAAAAATTTGGGCCTATGGTACTTGGATAACTAACTAGAATAACTGTACTTAGTAAATTTAGCTGATAAAATATAAAATGTATTATATAGGCATTGCACAAAAGCTTTCATAATCTATTTTAAGGAGACATAGCAGCTTTGCAGAATTGATGTCTGCTGAAAACGAACTCTAAACACATGCAAGAGCATGTCCAGTGAGTATTTAACAAACAGCCAAACTTGTGATCCTAGAGACTACCATAAAACAAGCCTATACATACAAGATTTTATAAAGATGTTAAATATCCAGTGTTTTGTTTTTAAAAAGTGACTGATGTCTTTTGGAAACTCTGAAAAATGTTCCATATAGAAATAATATTGCTTCTATCATGGACTTCCTGTATTTCTTTTCTCATGCTCTTTATAATGAAAACCATTTACATGAGCTCTCTCAAGAAACAAAGATCCTGTTTTCATGCAAATATTCTTAGTAGTAAAGAATGCTCAGATAAAATGTTTAATATAGACAGTAGAAACAAGAATTGTTTCCAAACAGAATGTTTTTAAAAGTTTCCCATGCATCATCAGTTGTTCTTCAAGTATTTAAATTTATTTCAATGTAGTCAGTGTCTATTTACTTCTTAAACTAGTTCAGTTTCACACACTATACATATTGCACCACTGTTGAAGCTGATTGTGGTGTCCAGGAAGTTGGAGTGTTGGAGACAGTTTAATGGACAGGTGGTTGCCAGGGCCGCCCAGAGGGGGGGGGGGGGGCAAGAGGGGCAATTTGCCCCAGGCCCCGGGTCCCACAGGGGCCCCCATGAGAGTTTTTTGGGGCCCCTGCAGCGGGGTCCTTCACTCGCTCCGGGGGGGCCTGGAAAACTCTTGCGGAGCCGGGCGCAGGAGCTTCTTCTGCTCCCAGTCTTAGCCGGCGGGGGGTCCTTCCTCTCCGGGACAGAAGGACCCCCCGCCAGCGAATTACCGCCGAAGCAGGACCCGCCGCCGAAGTTCAGCTCAGTCTTCGGCGGTAATTCGGCGGAGGGGGGCCCTTCTGTTCCAGGACCCGCTGGCGAAGTGCCCCGAAGACCCGCGGTGGGGGCCCCCCACCGCCGAATTACCGCCGAAGACCGAGCTGAACTTCGGTGGCGGGTCCCGCTTCGGCGGTAATTCGGCGGCGGGGGGGTCCCCGCCGCGGGTCTTCGGGGCACTTCGGCGGCGGGTCCCGGAATGGAAGGGCCCCCCACTGCCGAAGACCCCAGGCCCCCGGAATCCTCTGGGCGGCCCTGGTGGTTGCTGGTGTGGAACACTCCCACACTAGCATCAATTTCCTATAATCAGCTTCAACAACGGAATCCTACAGACAACCATGTACAAGAAACCCACAGATCACCACACCTTCCTTCATAGATCCAGTAACCACCCCAAAAACACTAAGAAATCTGTAATCCAAAGGCAGATAACTCAGATGCCATGAAATATACTCTGAGGACAAAGTTCAGGAGGGATATACACCTTTAACACACCTAAAACCACCTTCACCAAAAAATGACACTCCACCAGAGAAGTAGATAGCATCGTGGAATGAGCCACCCAAGTACCCTGAGAGAATCTGTTTCAATAGAAAAATAAAACTTCCTCCAACCACACCCATAGCTGTCACCTTCCACCCCAAACTGTGCATCATCAAACAAATACAACCCATACAGGATGGGGACCCCATCCTGAAAGCAATCTTTCCTGAACCCCCACCCCATTTCTGGACTTCAAACAGCCCCCATTTCCAAGCTCGTCATCAGAAGCAAGCTCTTCACAGACCAGGACCACCACCTCGAAGTGGCACCAGACCCTGCCAGAACAACAGATGCAAAACATGCAGACATATTTCCACTGCTACAATGATCAACACCCACCAACCCCCGACAACTTTCAAGATCCATGGTCCTACACATGTTTATCACAACATGTGGTGTACCTCTCCAGCACACTAAATGTCTCAGTAACAACTATGTGGGTGAAACAAGACAATCCTTGCACTCTCGAAGGAACTCACACAGGAAAATGATAAAAGCCAAAATCACCCTATCACCTGTGAGAGAACAATTCACAAAGTGATCAGTATGTCTGAAATATCAGTCCTCATCCTCAAAGGAAACCTGCACAACACTTTCAAAAGACGAGCCTGGGAGCTTAAATTCATAACTCTGCTAGATACTAAAAATCATGGACTGAACAGAGACATTGGATTTATAGCTTATTACAACAATCCATAACCCACTATCCTCCTCTTTTGCCTATGACTGCAGAGGGGTTAACTGCATAGGCGGCAGGTTTGTATAATTTTTGGTGGGGCCCAAAATGGTGGTGCCTCCCTGCTCCCGCCCTATAAGCCGATATAAAATGAAGCTACAATGCGTCAGCGCCACAAGATTACAAGGGTCAATTAAAAGTGGAAAGTCAGAAGCAGCACTTGCCTACTTCAATATACAGTATTATATTTTGTTGCACCTGTTGTGATGAAGTGGGAATGTTCTTAATATTTTCTCTGAATACTGTGTGGGTGCCTCAGTTTCCCCTGCAAGATGCCAACTGAAGGTGTTGGGGACAAAGAGATCAGGTGGCCTCCTTGTCCGGAAGAGACACAGAGACCAGAGGAGGGAGTGTCAGTTTGGAGCTGGCTGGGGAAATGGGGAGAGACTCAGAACTTGGTTCTGGGCTCCCCACCCCGCAAGATGGACCTGACAGAGGGGTTCTGTTTTCTGTACCAACAAGCTCTGTTTAAACTGTGTCCCCGTCATCTAATAAACCTTCTGTTTTACAGTCTGGCTGAGAGTCACATCTGACTGCGGAGTTGGGGCACAGGGACCTCTGGCTGCCCCAGGACCCCGCCTGGGCGGACTCACTGCGGAAAGTGCATGGTGTGGAAGGGCATGCTGAATGCTCCAAGGTCAGACCCAGGAAGGTGTACGCTTCTTGCCCTGGAGACAGTCTGCTCAGAGAGGAGGCTCCCCCAGAGTCCTGACTGGCTTTGAAGGAGTGGTTCCAGAGCATCCCAGCATCCCCTTCCACCCCATGCACTTCCCAGAAGTCCGCACAGGCACTAACACTCCCTCCTCTGGCCTTTGTCAAGAAGGCTAACAGCATTTTGGGCTGTATAAGTAGGGGCATTGCCAGCAGATCGAGGGACATGATCATTCTCCTCTATTCAACATTGGTGAGGCCTCATCTAGAGTACTACGTGCAGTTTTGGGCCCCACATTGCAAGAAGGATGTGGAAAAATTGGAAAATCCAGTAGAGGGCAACAAAAATGATTAGGGGGCTGGAGCACATGACTTCTGAGGAGAGGCTGAGGGAACTGGGATGGTTTAGTCTGCAGAAGAGAAGAATGAGGGAGGATTTGATAGCTGCTTTCAACTACCTGATAGGGGGTTACAAAGAGGATGGATCTAGACTGTTCTCAGCGGTAGCAGAGGACATAAGGAGTAATGGTCTCAAGTTGCAGTGGGGGAGGTTTAGGTTGGATATTAAGAAAAACTTTTTCACTAGGAGGGTGGTGAAACACTGGAATGGGTTACCTAGGGAGGTGGTGGAATCTCCTTCCTTAGAGGTTTTTAAGGCCCAGCTTGACAAAGCCCTGGCTGGGATGATTTAGTTGGGAATTGGTCCTGCTTTGAGCATGAGGTTGGACTAGATGACCTCCTGAGGCCCCTTCCAACCCTGATATTCTATGATACTCTAAACTGACCACCAAATTTAAGTTGCGTGTTTTTCCCATCAGGTGAGGACTCTGGGGCAGGGCTGGGGATAAGGAACTTGGGGTGCAGACAGGCTGCCCCAGGGCTAGGGCCAAAGAGGACTCCCCTCCACCCTCCCTGGCAGCAGCAAGCTCCAGGGGAGGGACCCCTCCTCTCCCCCACAGTTCACTGCACATGCTCCTATGTCCCTCTAAGGTCCAGAAAGCCCACTCGCCTCCCCTATGGTGGGTACCGAGGGAGGAGGTAGCCATCACGTGTGGCCTCCCCTGCTGCCACCCCTCACCATAGCCTCACTGGGGATGGGGCTGCCCCTTGCCCAGCATGGTGTAGGAGTGGGGACTGCAGGGTGGTAGCTGGGGAGGGGCACAGTATCACAAAATTCACCTAAGCCCCAGCTGCACAGGTCTAGGAAGCTCCCCTCCCCAGTGGTGTAGCCAGGTTCTAACATCAGGGGGAGCGAACACGTAAAAAAAGATGCCAGCCAACATATCCAATTACTAATCAGGTAGTTCTATAACAGGCTGCCCTGGACCCCATCACCCCCTGAAGCACAAGGTAGGGGTAGGCAGCACCATGTTGTGCAACAAACACTTGACAAAATTACTGGACTTAGTGATGGACAATGCGGGCAGGTGGGTATTATGTCATTCAATCATTCAACCCATAAATGCACACATTTTGCCTCAGTGAAATTAAATATCCAGAGAATTACTGGGCCTGTGATGATGACCAGGGCTTGCTCACCTGTGGCTCCCCCTCCCTGTGCTGTGGAGGCACAGCCAGGCAGGTCTGCATCTGCAGGCAGGCACCCTGCCTCATGTGCAGCTCCCGTGGGCCCTGATAGCCACTAGACTGGGAGCCTCCCGGCCAATGGAATGGGCTGGGCTGGGGGGCGGAAGGCAAAGGGGGAGATTGTAGGGAGCTTTGGAGGAGGGGAGGCAGTGGGGGAGGGGAGTGGGCTGGCACAAAGGGGAGGGCTCTCTGGAAAGGAGTGACAGGGGCACAGGGGTCATTGGGAGTCTCTCGAGGGGCAGAGGGTTGTGTGGGTCTCTGTGGGGCAGGGGGCTGTGATGGGCGGAGCCAGCTGCAACCTGGGTCTGCTCTGCAGGGGGTGTTGCTATAGTCCCCTCAGGAAGCTCCCCCCCCCCATCCTGTGTATTTTATACCAGCCCCGGGGTGCCCATTGCTGCTCCTTTCCCCGCCCACGGCTCCATCTGTCTGTCCCCACAACCCCCCAGCTGTGTCCGTCTGTCTGTCCTCACAACCCCCCTGGCTGTGCCCTGGTGTGTGTCTGTCCCACAACCCCCTGGCTGTGTCCTTGTGTCTGTCTGTCCCACAACCCCCAGCTGTGTCTGTCTGGCTGCCCCCACCACCCCCGGCTGTGTGTGTCTGTCCCACAACAGCTGTGTCTGTTTGTCCCCATCACCGCCCCCCCCCGGCTGTGTCTTTGTGTCTGTCTGTCCCACCACCCCCTGGCTGTGTCCTTGTGTCTGTCTGTCCCACAACCCCCCAGCTGTGTCTGTCTGGCTGCCCCCACCAACCCCCCCTCCCCGGCTGTGTCTGTGTGTCTGGCTGCCCCCACAGCTCACCGGCTGAGTCTGTCTGATAGGGACAGACGCTGCTGCTGCTCTGCCCAGGGCTCAGCCGCTGCCTGTGGCTCGCTCCCCCTCCCTGCTGTGGAGGCGTGGCCAGGCAGCTCCGGCACCGCCCCCGGCAGCTCCCATTGGCTGGGGTTCCCGGCCAATGGGCTGTGAGCCCAGTCGCTGCTGGGGCCTCTCCTGGGAGCTGCCGCTGCGGTGAGAGCGCCCGGCATTGCAACGCGGGGACCCCCAAAGCACAGGGCCTGGGGCCCAAACATTGGTGGAGCTGGGCCTAGCTTCAGGATTATTGGTGGGGCCTGGGCCCCACGGGCCCATAGAACTCGCCGCCTATGGTTAACTGGCCAGTCTACCTTGAATGGTCCCTTACAATATGTGCTAATACTTATGCTAAACCATCTGCTCCACCTTGCATTTTGCTGTGACGCTGGGAGCACCTTTTCCAGCCCCGAAGAGGAGCTCTGTGTGGCTCAAAAGCTTGTCTCTCTCACCAACAGAAGTTGGTGCAATAAAAGCTATTATCTCACCCACATTGTCTCTCAAATTTCCATTGACTTTCATGGGAGATGGTGTGCACCTGACAACTGCAGGATTAGATATAGTAGCTTTGTGTCATATACAAGGGAAATTCAAAAAGATACTCTTAAAATAGGGTAATCCAACCAGGCCTGAGACCTCTTGCAGATACTATACACAAATCTGTGTTGGGAGATACCTTGTAAAATCTGCTTCTGTACCTGAGAAGGTTCACAATACCTGATTTTACAAGATAAATAGCACTATAAACCCATGTGATTAAAGGCAAGCCTTTAAACACTATTATTACCAGATGCACTGTAACTTCTGCTAGAATTCTGATTGGCCAGTTTCTTAAACTCCATTAGCTCAGCATGATCCTTTTCATATGTTCTCTTCAAATTCTCCACATACTGCATCATTACTTCTGTGGCCTTTGACATACGTTTCTCCTAAAGTGAGAGAAATACAGGGGTAACTCCTATACTATTTAAACAAATCATTCATCTCTGTGTCTGCCAAGTTCTGACAGAGCTGAGTATGGAATAGTTGTTCAAAAAGGACTTTCAAGACTGGGAACTCCTCAGGCTAAATAGAATTATCTCCCACACCTGAATCCCAGCACATACATGGACATATACTGACCATATTGATATTTATGATGATCAGATCATACATTTATACACAAATTCTCATACACAAAATGTTACTATAACTACTTGGTTTGTATGTGAAATAACTATTATTTAAAATTATATGCATCATACAAATGTTGAGTGGCGTCAAGGGTAGTTTCCCTCTGCGTCCATTCTATTACCTACACATGACATACTGAGGGAAATAGCATGGTATCTGATGTTACATTAATTGGTTTAAACCAGTCACAATGACAGATAAACTCCGAAGGATTAATATAAACTACAGAAAAATTTGGTGTGTGTAAATGCATCGCATGATGAGAGACATAATATATTTACACATGCGCATACATGTGCAACTATATGAAACATTAACTTTTTTCATTAAGATCTAAAATGTGATCTAAAGTAGAGAAATCAAGGAACATGCTGGAGATTTTTAAAATAGTCTTACCTGGCGAACAGCTCCAACCATTTCAGCACGACTGGAGAGTCTAGCAGCCAAACGATGTAGTACAGCAATATCGTCCAACAGCTTCTGGCAAGTTTCTCTGTGTTCATAGTGATGCCATAAGGCAGCTGAAGACTGAAGTGAAAGAATGCACCAAAACATCAAAGCATGGGATAAGAATTTTAGAGGCAAATATTCAGAGGGTGCACATTTGAAGTGCTGTTCCCACTGAAGTCAATGGAAGTCTTATTGCTAAAGGCCACGTACAACTTTAGAAATGTAACCTTTATAGTAATGACCATTTACAAATCTGTTTCCAAAACCCAAAGAATTCTTGAATTTGCAAGTGTAATAGATGTCAACAAGTCTCTTCAGCTTTTCTAATTTCCATGATACATTCACATTTTGATAAGCTATCAACCCTTAACTTTCCAAGAACTCAGAAAGGAAAAAAGAGCAATAGCAAACAGCATGACTTTCTCTAGTATTGCCTGCAAAAAACAGATAACAATCCCGTGGATAGGTGAGAAATGAATTAGAAATATCTGTATATACTAACTCAAATCACTTTGGTAATTTAGGCCCCAATTCAGGACAGGGCCGGCTCCAGACCCCAGCGCGGCAAGCACGTGCATGGGGCGGCCCTTTCCCGGGGGGGCGGCAGGCTGGGCCGGCGGACCTGCCGCAGTCATGCCTGCGGGAGGTCCACCGGAGCCCCGGGACGAGTGGACCTCCCGCAGGCATGACTGCAGAGGGTTCACTGGTCGCGCGGCTCGGCTGGACCTCCCACAGGCATGCCTGCGGCAGCTCAAGCAGAGCCGCTGGACCTGCGAACCGTCCGCAGCCGCGGGAGGTCCAGCCGAGCCGTGCGACCAGCGGACCCTCCGCAGTCATGCCCGCGGGAGGTCCGCTGCTCCCGCGGCTCCGGGGCGCCTCCCGCGTATGACTGCTTGGGGCGGCCAAATAGGTAGAGCTGCCCCTGATTCAGGAAAGCATGTAAGTACATGATTTCAATGGGATTACATAGTTAAGTTAAGCATGTGTTCATATGCTTTGCTGAATTAGGACCTTAGTGAACAACTCTTTTCCTAATTAGTGACTGCTTTTCTCTGTAATATTTAGTTCTTTGTCACTTTATTTAAAAAAGAATGGCCCAAATCCCCCAAATTTCTATGTTCTATAGCATGTTTCAATGTCAAAGGGCTGCAGTAACTTCAAAGGGACCCCTGAATCAGAAATAAACATGGATATCTGTGATTCAGATTTTATTTGTAGTTTTATTTGTTTATGTTGTTATACCTGAAAGAAAAACCTACAGCTGTCATCATGAATATGACTTTTACACTATTACAGACCCCAAATATTCAAAAATCATGAAGGTAGGGGACTCCTAAATATCATGAGATCTATTTTTAAGTCTCATGATTTTAAACCAATGTGTGTGGGGGTTTTATGTGCCATCTGGTCTTTGAGACTTTAGGTTACATTTTTAAGCTTTTTTATGCAACCATGTGGACTAAAACCTTTTTAAAAAATGAAAGCTGAGATTCTCATGTTATCAGTTGTCTTCGAGAGCTGGGGCTTTAAATAAAACATCAATATCATGAAGCTCCTGAAAGAATCATGGGAGTTGGCAACACTGTTCAATGGGCCTGCTCCTACAGAAATGAACAGGCAATCTTCCATTGAGTTCCAAAGGTGCAGACGTAGGCCCTAATATGAGCCAGGTGTAATACAAGAACTCCCCTGGGCTAATTTGCCCCTTTGTCAAGGATCAAAACATTTGAAATAAGACTCTGCTTAGTAAAAATTAGACACATCATCACAGGTTATATAAAGTAGCCATTTAAGTCCAAATTGTTCAATGTGAACTGGAATGAGGAGGGGAAATTAGCTACTTTTCTCCCGTGCTGTTAACATGATCCTTACTGTCTCTCTCTCTAGTAAATGATTCTAAACTGAAATATTTGTATTACTACAAATGACTAATAGGCTGCATTTCAAAGCGCCCTTCTGCATTAGCTATAAAAATGTGTATGTACACAAAGGATTACTATAAATGAAGACATGAAATTTAATAGATCATCTCTGCTTACTTAAAGCTCTCTAAACAGCCAAGAACAGGGGAGAAAGCAGCACTACAACCCCCACATTTTTAGGTACAGATAATCCTCAAATACAGTTTTGAAATCCCAATGAAAAAATGTAAACATCACAATCCTTGTTTAATTGTATCCTTCTTCAGTTTCATAACTTTGTGTGCCCTGCTTGCCAAATATAATGGGTGAATCTTGCCTTATGCTTTTTAACTATTTATCAACCCCAGATCAGTACATCATTCTGTCTACCTAATACTGTAGCTATCACTGTGGTACCTAGGTCTCTGCTGCTTTTGCTGCACAAGGAATTTTGCAGTGTATTGTAAATTGACACATTTCGAAATTATTTGGCATTTCAGTTACAAAATCCAGGGAGAGCTGGAAAGTTGGATACAAGAAAGGTAACTGCTGATAGCTGACAAACTTTTATTAGAAGCAAAAAACAGCCACCCTGGAAGCTATGTAAGAAGTGGAAAAGAGTCCAGGGACAACATGTATTTTTACCGAGGGGGTTTCATTGACCCGAACGGGGTCCTATGGAAGCTCACTATTCCATTTCCCATGCCTCTGTTTAACACCTCCAGTAAGGCATTATGTCAAGCCATGAACTTCAAGATATTGAAGAGTGAGCTGCCTTCAACACCTTTCAATATCATACCTAAACTGTCCATTTAGGTTTATTACCGAATGACAATAAGATCCCACCTCTGCTCTCCATGGCTAAGTGCTCCATTGCAGACCCAGAAATGCTTCATTCCTGCAGCATTCCCAGCCATGTCACAGTTTATATTGTGCCCTGCCCCGTTCTCTCACACTAGGGCTGAGCACAATTACAGGTCTTCTACTCCCCAAAGTGTGTGTGCACGGTGGGGAGAGACAGTGCAATGCTCTCTACACTGCTGGCTTAAAGGGTGCCACAACAGCTGCACTTCCTCTGCAGACTGGGGAGCTCCAGGAGGAATTATGTCTATAAAAGCCACAGTCTTGCCCTAAGTCCGGAGGTTATCAAGCCTAGGTATCTTTCTCTAATACCTACTTACAAGCTTTGACTGGTTGCCTTGTCATGGTGAAAATAGTAAAGTAAAAGCGATAGAAAATGAAGTCTGTGAATCAAATTCACATCTGGTATTAGCAGGTGTATCTGCATTGACATCAGTGGAGTTTTACTGGTTTAAATGAGAAGAGAATTTATCCCTGTTTTCTTACCATAATGGCTGCTTTAAAGTTGTCCAGTTCCTTCTCAGTGTTCTCCTCAGTAAGATTTCTCTCCCTCTCCGCCTGGTTAATTCTAGATTCCAAGGTGTAACTATCATTTCTGAAGGCCAAGGAAAGTTGTACAAACACAGTCTGTTGGGGGGGAGGGAAATAAAGGGCTTTTGTAATAATAGCGATCGTATACTAGAACTTTCTATTCTGGTAAAGAAATTACCGGTAAGAAATGACTTACCTGACTTCACTGGCAGTTTGGCCTAAGTAAGGACCACAGGCTTAGGCCCCTCACATACAATAAAATTAAATATTACATTATCTTTTGGAGATTATATTATTTGATTTTTAACTTCCTCTTTGAGATTAGTTATTATGTGTGCTGCAGTGTCTCTTTTCCTCAATGTTTTCGGAAATACCAGCATAGTGTGACTGACATGTGTAATGAAGGAATTAGACTACCTAACAACATTATGTATCAGAATCACAAATGTCTATGTTATTTAGCTGGACTTTCCCCAAGGGTCCCCAAGTTTTTTAAACAGGCAGTCTGTGCAAAGGAAATCCAGGGATAAGCTCATGGATTTACTAGAAATGTTTCTCTAGGACATAAACATCTGCTATAGCAGGCAGCAAAAGATTATCAACTGACATTTTCTTGAACCTGCTTTTGAGAGTATTTCCTTCTTTACAAATACATTACTGCTTGTCACAAATCTAAAGCTTTTAGGGCATATTCTTAAAAGTAGCCTCAAAAAGACTGTGAATGGCTTGCCAATTACAGAACCAGTTTCTCCTCGCTTGGTTTTCACACCTCAGCTGCTGGAACAGGGCCCCATCCTCCCTGATTGATCTAACCTCGTTATCTCTAGCTTGCTTCTTGCTTGCTTATATATACTCACCTGCCCCTGGAAATTTCCACTGCTTGCATCCACTGCTTGCATGGTATTCACCCATGAAAGCTCATGCTGCAAAACGTCTGTTAGTCTATAAGATGCCACAGGATTCTTTGCTGCTTCTACAGAACCAGACTAACACGGCTACCCCTTTGATACTCAATTTTTTGGATGTTTAAATTTTAGACCCATTAGGGCTGACTTTGTGAAGTGCTGAGACCTCACGCTTCCAGCTGGCTGGAGTTGTAAGTGATCAGCACCCTCTCGAAGGTAGGCTAAAAGGAACTTGGGATAGATCTTAGAACTTTTCCCTGAAGTAAAAATTGTGTGGTTGGCCATGCTGCAACACAGGATGTGGCAGGGAGCTGTGAAGCCCCCTGGGGTTGACAAAGCTAGGAGGTATGTAAATAGGGAGGGATGATAAGGTCCCAGCACCGTGAAGGATGATGGAAGGCCGCTGGTACATATTGAAATATTATTACCTGCACTGCACAGGTAATCTGTAGGAAAGTGAATCAGTTATCAGATAAATGGTCTGGTAAAGGATTTAAAGGAGGTAGCAGAAAGGAGAGATTCGGGGCTCCTGTAACTGGCATGGCAGGGTGCCAATTCCCCTCCTTTATAGACCACCTTACCCCTCATTTGAGGGGGAGGATGGTAAGGTCCCAGAAGCAGGTGGCCTGGGGACCAGGATGGGAAAGGGGGAGGGCTGGTGGAAGGCCCCCATGGGCAGCGGGTGAACCCCCACTTTGGGGAGGCTACTACTAGGCTGCCGGCCCTGCCCCTGCCCCCTGGAGCTCCCAAACCCACCTCCCCGTAACAGGAGGAGCCCTGAGCACTCCCCCCTTCCCCCGCAACCAGAGGAGCCCTGGCTTGCCCACCCCAGCAACCCCAGCCGGCCCCAGTGCCAGGTCAAGCTGCCCTCGAGCCAGCCCCAATGCCGGGCTGAGTCAAGCTGCCCCTCCCTCCACCAAGCGCTGAGCCACTCCCACCTGAGCACTGGGCCGAGCCGCTCCTGTCTGCCCCCCGCCCGAGTCTCTCTCCCCCACCCCCTGCCTGAGTGCCAGTCCAAGCCAGCAGCCCCAGTGCCCGGCCAAGCTGCCTCACTCCCCCACCAGAGCCCTGTGCCTGCCGCTTGCTCACAGCATCCCTCCTCAATCCCTTGCCCCCGAGGAGAAGCAATGCAGTGAGCAGCGGGACCTGGGGATGGGGCAAGTGAAGTGCAGGTAGGTAGGC
Organism: Mauremys mutica; assembly: GCF_020497125.1. Classification (NCBI taxonomy): domain Eukaryota; kingdom Metazoa; phylum Chordata; order Testudines; family Geoemydidae; genus Mauremys; species Mauremys mutica. The sequence continues at coordinate 97,620,817 of NC_059075.1, read as the reverse complement.
AGGCAGCAATCGCAGCTGGTGGGTGGGGCCTCAGGGAAGGGGCGGCTGCACAACAGAAGGCATAGCCTGCCCTGGCCTATTATACCCACCGCCCATGCCTATAGGTATATGTTGAAATGATCATGGAATTGCCTGCACTGAACACTTTATCTGCCACGTACTCCCAGACAGTTAATAATAAAGCTGAGACCTAATAAAACCACATCCAGCGTTTCCTGTTCTCCTTCCCGCATAGCTGGACAACAGCTGATTAGAGTTGTAAGTGATCTGCATCCTCTCTAAGGGTACGTCTACACTACGGGATTATTCCGATTTTACATAAACCGGTTTTGTAAAACAGATTGTATAAAGTCGAGTGCATGCGGCCACACTAAGCACATTAATTCGGCAGTGTGCGTCCATGTACCGAGGCTAGTGTCGATTTCTGGAGCGTTGCACTGTGGGTAGCTATCCCGTAGCTATCCCATAGTTCCCACAGTCTCCCCTGCCCATTGGAATTCTGGGTTGAGATCCCAATGCAAAAACAGTGTCGTGGGTGATTCTGGGTAAATGTCATCACTCAATCCTTCCTCCGGGAAAGCAACTGCAGACAATCATTTTGTGCCCTTTTTCCCTGGATTGCCCTGGCAGACGCCATAGCATGGCAATCATGGAGCCCGTTTTGCCTTTTGTCACTGTCACCATATGTGTACTGGATGCTGCTGACAGATGTGGTACTGCACTGCTACATAGCAGCATTCATTTGCTATTGCAAGATAGCAGAGATGGTTGCCAGTCATATTGTACCGTCTACCATGCCATTGTAAATTGGCGATGAGATGACGGTTATTAGTCGTTCTGTACCATCTGCTGCTATCATGGGTGCTCCTGGCTGGCCTCGCTAAAGTCGGCCGGGGGTGCATAGGCAAAAATGGGAATGACCCCCTGGGTCATTCCCTTCCTATGTTTTGTCTAAAAATAGTCAGTCCTGCCTAGAATATGGAGCAAATGTACTAGAGAACCAGAGAACACAGCCGCTCCGTGTCAGAGCCCCAGAGATCCCGCAGAAATGATGAGCTGTATGCCATTCTAGAGGGTGCCCCTGCAACAACCCCACCCATTGCTTCCCTCCTCCCCCAACCCTCCTGGGCTACCATGGCAGTGTCCCCCTATTTGTGTGATGAAGTAATAAAGAATGCAGGAATAAGAAACACAGACTTTTTAGTGAGATAAAATGATGGGGAGGAAGCCTTCAGCTGCTATGATAGTCCAGGCAGGACATTAAAGGGTAGGGGGGGAGAGGAAACCAGCCTTCCACTGCTATGATAGTCCAGGCAGTACAGGATCTTTTCTTTATGCATGACGGGGGGGGGGGGGGGGGGCTGAGCTCCATCAGCCCCCAGTTGCTATGATGAGGACGGTTACCAGTCGTTCTGTACCATCTGCTGGGAATGACCAGGAGTCATTCCTATTTTTACCGAGGCCAGCCAGGAGCACTCACGGGCTGATGATGAGAACGGATACCAGTCCTTCCGTCTGCCACCGGGGAGGGGAGCGGAGAGGATGCTGCTGCTTAGCTCTCCAGCACCCCGTCTACCAGCAGCATGCAGTAGACATTGGGTGACATTGAAAAAAGGCAAGAAACTATTTTTTCCCTTTTCTTTCGGGGGGGGGGTGAAGGGTGTAAATTGACGACATACACCCTGAAACACCCGGGAAAATGTTTTTGACCCTTCAGTCACTTGGAGCCCAGCCAAGAATGCAAATGCTTTTCGGAGACTGCGGGGACTGTGGGATAGCTGGAGTCCTCAGTACCCCCTCCCTCCCTCCATGACCGTCCATTTGATTCTTTGGCTTTCTGTTACGCTTCTCATGCAGTACTGTGCTGAGTCCCTGCTGTGGCCTCTGTCTATCATAGCCTGGAGATTTTTTCAAATGCTTTGTCATTTCATCTTCTGTAACGGAGCTCTGATACAACAGATTTGTCTCCCCATACAGCGATCAGAACCAGTATCTCCCGTACGGTCCATGCTGGAGCTCTTTTTGGATTTGGGACTGCATCGCCACCCGTGCTGATCAGAGCTCCATGCTGGGCAAACAGGAAAATAAATTCAAAAGTTCGCGGGGCTTTTCCTGTCTACCTGGCCAGTGCATCCGAGTTCAGATGGCTTTCCAGAGCGGTCACAATGGTGCACTGTGGGATAGCTCCCGGAGGCCAATACCGTTGATTTGCGGCCACACTAACCCTAATCCGACATGGCAATACCGATTTCAGCGCTGCTACTCTCGTCGGGGAGGAGTACAGAAACCGGTTTAAAGAGCCCTTTATATCGATATAAAGGGCCTCATTGTGTGGACGGGTGCAGGGTTAAATTGGTATAACGCTGCTAAATTCGGTTTAAACGCGTAGTGTAGACCAGGCCTAAGTTACAATGTCCAAAGTTAGGTACTTTAAAATTGAGGCACTGTAAAAGCAGTGGTCATTTTTGAAAAACTGGGCCTTTATATTTCACATAGATGTGATAAGAAAGTGTCACAATACCCCCAGTCTATACTATTCTTGTGCTGGTGGGTATTTATGTTCACAACCATTCACATTCATGGCAGTTAACTGAGCACAGACAATTGCTAAATTATTCTGTAACAGACCAGCTATCCTTTCACTTCACAAAATTGACAGCATACTACAAAAGATACAAACCAACGCAGCAGAGAAAACACAGAAGTATCATGATAACTGAATTTTTAAAAAATAAAATATAGAATTAAGAGCATAATCTGAATTATACAGAACCAAGAACTTTCATGACAAATTCAAACTGGAAATAAGGCACTTAATCCCCTTCGCCCTCACCCCCCGCTCCCCCGGCCCAGGAAAGGTGAGTAACCATTGGAGCAGTGGTTCTCAAACTTTTGTACTGGTGACCCCTTTCACATAGCAAACCTCTGAGCGCCACCCCCCTTATAAATTAAAAACACCTTTTTATATATTTAACACTATTATAAATGCTGGAGGCAAAGTGGGATTTGAGGTGTAGGCTGACAGCTCGTGACCCCCCCATGTAATAACCTCGCGACCCCCTGAGGGGCCCGACCCCCAGTTTGAGAACCCGTGCATTGGAGCAATTTCCTAAAGGATGTGCTGGATTCTCCTTCACCTAAAGTTTTTAAATTGAGATTGAATATCTTTCTATAATGAATGTTCTTGTTCAACATAGAAGATATGGTCTGTGTTATGCAGAGGTCAGACCAGAGGATCACAGTGGTTGCTTCTGGCCTTGAAAAAAAAAATCTGTGAATCTTGAGTTTACTAAATTGCTTACCTCAACTTCTTTTTCAGTAAGTGGAGGAGAGCTGAAATAAAAACACAGCATTTATTACATTTTAAAAAAAAATGACTCATTTTTGGTAAAATTAAATTGTAACTGCTTTAAATTTCAGGACAGTAATACTTAGGTACTGACAGAAATGTATTGTAACTCAGCTGTGCAGGTGGTACAGCAACATTACATTGTACCACCATGAGCATGAAAATTAAAATCGAGAGAGATGCTTCTGGGACAACTGATGGTTGAATGTATTATGTCTGGAATCAGTATCCCCAACCATCCTCCTCCTGTTAAGTGCTCAGGCAGCATGGTGATGAACACAATATAAAAGCTTAGACAGATCAGCAGACAGAATTAGTTTCAAAGCACTGAAGTTGTACTGTGATCATTGGCTGATACTGTAGAATACATGTATCTCACAGAGTCTTGGAAGAATGACTGTTCTTACTGGATTTCATCTGCATCCAGATTGGAACCAGAAAATGAACCAGTGTTGGTTTGGGGTCTCACCTGGTAACATAAGATCATAACAGCTGCCATACTGGGTCAGACTATGGTCCATCTGACCCAATATCCTGTCTCCAACAGTGGCCTGTATCAAAGCTTCACGGGGAGCGTATAGAACAGGGCAATTATGGAGGTTATGGAAGCTCCTTCTTTGGAGGTTTTCAAAAGGAGGCTGGATAGCCATCTGTCTTGAATGGTTTAGACAACAAATCCTGTATCTTGGCAAGGGGTTAGACTATATGACCCTTGTATAAAAAAATAAAAATAAAAATGTATATGGAGATATACCTATCTCATAGAACTGGAAGGGACCCTGAAAGGTCATTGAGTCCCACCCCCTGCCTTCACTAGTAGGACCAAGTACTGATTTTGCCCCAGATTCCTAAGTGGTCCCCTCAAGGATTAAACTCACAATCCTGGGTTTAGTAGGCCAATGCTCAAATCACTGAGCTATCCCTCCCCCCCCTTATAAACCCATAGGAAGAAAAATGGTGCAAATATGAACATTTCATGTAGTAAGATGCTGAGATACAGTCTGTTGTAACTAGCTAGGAGGCAACTGCAGCACAAGATGGCAGAGTTTGCTACAAGGATGATGAGTATCAGCATGAGAAGTAGGAAGTGATACCAAATTTGATTCCACAAAATGCTACAGAGGAGCTGATTTAGGCAAGCCTGTTAGATTATAGGTGGGCATGACTAGTGGCCGTGTCCATATTACCAGTGAGCTACAGAATTTTTATCCCCTGCAATTGTTTTGATACTTTTGACTGCTACCCAGAGTGTTTACATAAGTGAACAAACAAAGGAAATATCTGAAAGGAGTGGCAGTACTTCTTTCACCTACAGGTTGGGATGCTAATGATGGAAGAAGTGGTTGTCATGTGTAGTAGGTACAGTATGGGCAATATGTTTCTCAGCATTAGGGGCGGCTCCAGGCCCCAGCACGCCAAGTGCGTGCTTGGGGCGGCATGCCGCGGGGAGCGCTTTGCCGGTCGCCGGGAGGGTGGCAGGCAGGCAGGCAGGTTTCGGTGGCATGCCTGCGGAGGGTCCGCTGGTCCCGCGGCTCCAGTGGACCCTCCGCAGACATGCCTGCGGTAGGTCCACCGGAGCGGCGGGACTGGAGACTGGCAGAGCACCCCCCACGGCATGCCGCCGTGCTTGGGGCGGCGAAATGTCTAGAGCCACCCCTGCTCAGCATATTGGAATATTATTCACATTTTGTATGGAGTGATAATCCCAAAGAGAAGTTAATCTCTTTGCTCATAAATGACAGACAGGCTTTCTTGGCGAAGTGGAGCAGCATTAATATCTGGAATTGATAACTGTTCCCAAAAGGGAAGGCCAGCACATCTATCATATGGGAAAAGACATTTCCTGCTGGAGGGCAAAGTGTTCATATTAGGGTTTGTTATTTTGGACACATGTCTACTTCTTGGCAAGTTCAATAGTATTAAGCTCTTTGATTTGCTGCAGTATATGCAAGTAAAGTTCATTTATTGTTTTATCACCGTACTTTGTAAACAAATCATTTTCTTTGCTGATGTGGAGTTAGTTAATTTTGGAAAGAAGGAGTAAAAAGTGTGAGCATCTGCCAGTGTTACAGGACTGTTACAATGACCAGGAAATATCACTTCCTTAATTTGGCCATGGAGACTCCAACAAACATGCTGTACGGGTGCAAGGTCATTTATGAATTCATTCAATGGATTGGCTCTATTTTTCTGAATATTGTTAGGCATTTACCTCAGTACAACTCTAAATTATTTTGTCCTTGGCTACTCAATTGCTTTTGTCTTTACTAAGATCTTGCAGTTGCATCACTTGCTAAATAAATATTCTCTTACATGAAGTTTGTGTTACAGTGCATGTTTGCTGCACTGATCACAATGAATATTTTGCATGATTACAAATATGCTATAAAATGCACAGAAGTATCTAGGCAGAGTTTTGGTAAAATATTGGTTTTACATTACACACATTTTAGGTTTTCACTACTCAAAGCTGTAAAAACTTATGCAAAAACTCTGAGGCCAAATTCATTCTCTGTTGACCCCAAATGAGTTAAATGATGTATCCACTGGTTCCCAAGTATTGTGTTGGATTCTCCATCACCAATTTAAAAATCAATATTGAATATTTCTCTGAAAGATATACTTTAGGAATTACTTTGGGGAAGCCTTATACAGGAGGTCAGACTAGATGATCACAATGGTCCTTTCTGGCCTCGAAATCTATGGATTAAAGGATGAAATTGGCCCGAGGGGTATTCTATGTGTAGGATGGAGAGTGTATGTAATGCTTAAAACAGGGAACTGGCAGTTAGGACTACTGCCTTTGTGTTTTTGACTCAGTGTGACCATGGGCAAGTCATCTGGCACCGCACTGTGCCTTATCTTACCTTAGTGTAAAATGGGGGCAATACTTAGTTATCTTACAGGGATGTTCTGTGACTCAATTTATATCAAGTTCATATAAAGCACTTTGAGATTCAACTGATTATGTGCCCAGTATCTAAAGATTTCAATTGTTTACAGTATACATTTCTGTGGAACTCTTGTGCCATAGAGCAAGACAGATGGTGAATGAGAGCCTCACAATAGCTCTTTCTTCACTAAGCATCCACACTACTTGGGACGGGACAATAGGTTTTAGCCAGATTGTTCCAGATTATGGAAACTGCATTAAAAATTATATAAAAGAGAATGTTAAGGTTGCTTGGTGAAGTGCTCAAAAATCAGGAAATCCAGTGTCAAGGCTTCCCATATAACCTTAACTTTACCCACTTGTATATATGAATTAAAATACGGTTTTAAATACTAGGTCACATACTGCAGAATTTGGCCATAATAATATTAACTTTGCCATTCTTTCTCCCACTGTGCAACATGTATCTTGCCATATAGGCCATGAATGAGGCAAGAACTCTACAGATATTCCTTCTTAATTCACTGTACATCTTGTGTATATATGACGTTTATTGATTTGGTCTGGAATATACAGAGTACGTGCTACCTGTATGTACCAAAAGTAGTAGAAAAATGTATGGAATTCTACTATAGTATCTGAGAAACATTATATGATGATGAAATTAACGACTATTGTGGTACATAAGGAGAGCAGAATTAAGGTAAAGAGATACCTTTTGCATTTTTGAGTGCCTAACTATGCAACTTTAAGGTTTTCTTAACATAGGGCCAGGTGTCCAATGATGTCTGCACAGATCTCCACACTCCCATGTGGAAAGCATTTGTGGTAGTGTCTCCTGCTCTTGTCTCAGAACCCACAGGGAGTACACTGTGGGCTTGGGATCTGTGCAAGAAGGCTGGAAGTGGAACAAACTGGGGACAGGGTCATCTAGTCCCAAGTTGAGTGCAGATGGGGGTAGACACAATATCCTCTTCCAATGGTGCTGCATACAGATTACCTCGGACAAGAAAGACAAGCTGTTATCTTTCCCATGGAGCTCCCTATGTGGTGGGGGAACTTCTTGCCCTTTAAAGGGGATCCTGGGTCAGCAATGACAAGAAGGGGTAGGATGGAAGGAGAATGAAACTCTAGAGTTGTGTCAGAGGGACAGGATCTCTGCATCAATGTCTCAGGCTGCTTGTAGATCCCCTGGGATCTGTGGAATTTGTGGGCAGGTCCTCCATCTAAATCTGCAGAGTGGAAAACCCCATGCTGCAAAAGCAATGATCTTGGAGAAACTGGCAGAGGGGATCCCTGGTAGAGTTTTCCTTCCCCAGGTTTTACCAGGGCAAGGAGAGATCTGGCCCAAAAATTTTTGTTTCATTTTTTTGATGGAGGAAATACAAACATTTCCAATACCTACATTCAGGGCTGACCAGAGGGGGGTGGGGGGCAAGTGGGGCAATTTGCCCCGGGCCCCACAGGGGCCCCCACGAGAATATAGTATTCTATAGTATTGCAACTTTTTTTTAGGGAAGGGGCCCCTGAAATTGCTTTGCCCCAGGCCCCCTGAATCCTCTGGGTGGCCCTGCCTACATTTGCAGCAGCATCCTGGAAAACTAGGAGCTGTCAGACCATGAACAATCTGGTAAGGAATAAACAGGAGGTGCAAGGTACAAATATAAGACATTTACAGAACTATGATTTTTGAATTATTTTTAAAATGGATTCTCTTTTTTGTCATGTTAAGTGTTTGAGAAATGCACATATTTTTATAAGACTCTGCAGAGTAAATTTTAAGATATAGCTTCAATCCCCCGTCCAAAAATCCTGATTCAGAAATCTCTCTACATATGGATTTCATATGAGAGCAGAATGACATAATGCTAGTTCAGTCGAATCAACTATTTCTTTGATAGCAGACTTCCAACGGATGCTGGACCAATATCCTTAGTTAGCTTTTACCTTCCTGGCAGAGATTTATGCACACGGAGTTTTCGTAGCAGTACATCAGGAATATTAGGCATGACATCAGAGCCATTCTTTGACTCCTCTTCTTCAGTGGTGCACGGTATAGGTGAAGGCCCTGAGGACAATTTCATAAGACACAATTAAGTCACTGTAAGAAGTCATGTGTTAATACAGAAATCAGCCTCCCATAGACATTTGGGGAGGGTTTTTTAAAAATATCCCATGTCAACGGAATTCTGTTATTGAAGTCAATGGAACTTTTACCATTGGCTTCAATGGGAATAGAGTTAGGTGAAAAGCTGAGTGCTTTTAAAACCCCAACCTTTGTCTCCACAGTCTGAAACGTGTACCTTATTTATCCCAATCAGCAATTTATAACCCATCTGTGCCTCTGAACATATTGGAAAAGAGCAAATACTCTGTTTTTCTAGGTGAGCATTTTCCTAGGAACCCCAGAAGTTGAACCAGAATAGACTGTTGGAACATCTAGTCCAGTGCCTTTGAGCTTTTTTAGTTGATCATATCATTTTGGAATTTTGAATTAGATGGTTTATAACAAGGAACTGCCATTTACCAAATGATTTAAGTGCTATCTGGCCAAGATTATTGCTGGTGTAGAAAGTACACTATACTACATGGCTTCACTGTTCCCCCAAGTTGTGATGGATATATGATATCTAACTGATTTATATTACATGTTCATTTGCTACAAATGTGACAGAATAGTGATACTGAATTGTAGTCTTAACTTCTCTCATCTTCACTAGGACCAGCGGCTCTCAGTGTATTTCAGTCACTTTTTCTCATCCAACACAGGGTCTCACCCTTTTCCATACCAGAAGCCCTCTACTACCTCATTCCCATCTAGTGGTTAGCAATATGAAAAGGACAAGGTAATTACACTGCCCTGACAACTGGTTGTGACCACCCTGGACAAGACTCATTTCTAGAACATGAACACTTATAAACGAAGCTGGAAAGCCTATGAATACTCATGTTCACTTCGTCTAGATAAATCCTCCCTGTTTAACAAACTCTTGGACTTGGGAAAAATGTAAGAGGTAGTAAGAAAAAGCTCTGACCCTTTAAAAATGTGCATGATAGTAGTTGGAGTTGGAGAAGCTTAGTGGAGGCAGATTCTCTTCTAATTATACAACTAAATTTGTATTTCCTGTCTTCTGTACCTTTTTAATACTTAAAAATTGTCCAGCACCCACCTCAGCACTGTTGTGTATATGCCCTTCAGAATAACAAGGCTGCCTAATAAGTGTCTCCAATTTACTGGGTCTGCTAATTTATTTAAAAGTCTATAGTTTTAAAGTAGTGTTTATCCCAAGATGACAAAGACAGACAACTTGACGCTGATAAGGTAAGATGGAGCCAAACTGTGTGATTCATAACAAAGGAAACTGTTGGCACCTTGGTTATTACTGTATGTTTTAGTAAAATATTACACCAGTTGGAAACATTAGGTTAATTTCATTACAATGTACGGAAGTAAGAAACTCTTTAATAAGTAAACTAAGGATTCTGCTCCTTGTTGCTCTTCCCAGTGAGTTGAAGGAGTTGATTTTTAAGGCTCTGGCTAGAGAGTCCGATTTGTGGTTGGCTTCTAATTGTCCATGCTATGCCGTAGACTTTGTGTGACACCTTTGTGTGACTTGCAGTACTATGTAAAATAATATGTAGAATTTCAGAATGTTTTCTTCTCAAAAGTTCTAGGTCTGCCAAATCTACATGTGTGAATTTTGAAAGGTAGCAATTATTCCAGCCCTGCAAACTTAGGTTTGCTGAAAATGACTATTTAAAGATATAACAACAGGACTAAGAGACTACATCCACTAACAATATCACTGCAACCAAGATCCCCTTAAAATAATTGTGGGGAAGAGGAATGTGTGTGTGGGGGGGAGAGGGCAAGTTGTGTATTTTATTCAGGCTGTGATACTATGATGTGATTTTCTGTGATGCTACAGTTGAAATGGTTAAAAGTAAAGCAATCTCTTAACTGTTTTCCTGTGAAACTGAACCTTCAGGTTTTGACAGTGTCTGTCTTAAGGAGTGCAAAGCAACAAAATGTATTTCACCTCCGCTGCACTGTGCCTTCCTTCACCTGTCTCTACCCTTTGTGTAAGCCTCTTGATGTAGTCCAAGGTTTGCATGGGGAAAGGAGTAGAAACAGGGCAGGTGGGGTATGGGATTCATCATTCCCCTCTCCAGCACTGTGGAACTTAGTAAAAGAGACAATGCACACCCAGGCTATATTATCTTCTCTACAGAGCATACCCCACCCTGAGGATCCTAAGAGCAGTAGCCACCTGGAGGAATCCATGGTAGTGCAATGCCAATGGAATCATGTTGCTGGAGATCCCAAGTGGGTCTGGTGGGGAGGGGGAAGAAGTGGAGTCTCTGCTCACCCAGCCCTAACCTCCTGCAGGACCCAGGATAGCTGCCAGGTTTGGAGGTGAGTCCCACAACCTATTTTGCATATTATCCAGCACCCCTGACAGGATAATGTAGGTGAAGGGATGTTTGCCAGGGAATCCTTGCAGAAGTTTCCTTTCCCTGAGCCTTCTTCCCTGTTGGAAGGGATATTTACCACAGTTTGTTTTTCTCTTGTAGTGATATTTAAAACTGAACTATAGAGTGCAGAAATATTTCGGATATTTAGAAATATTTCCTAACTGGGTGACTGAAGTTAGTAATGTCAATCCTTATTTAAAGCCACTATGTAAAAGGTGGCCTCTTTTTCCACAGGTGCTGAGCACCCAAAACTCCCATCCAAATAAATGGAAATTGTGAATGCGCAGCACCTCTGAAAAACCAGGCCACCTTTATGTTAGGGTTTTAAACACAGATTTAGATGACTGATTTTAGGCACACAGGTTTGAAAACACCGGCCTCATCCTTTACAGTCCTGTCACTAATATTACTTTTACCCATTGGAACACATGTCACAGAGCAACATGGAACTCTCTTGAGGAAAGGGAAGGTCATTTGTTCATTTGAATGGTAGCCCCACATAAGGTAGTGATCACACAAAAAATCATGATACAGGAGGTTAGTATAAGCATGTTGGTTCATCTATGCTACTGCCATCCACTTCCTGGCTCATGTCAATAGAAATCCTGGCTCATGTCAATGGGAGTTTTGCTGTTAACTTCGTTCGGGCCAGGATATCATACCTTGTCTCCACCCTTCAAAAAGGATGTTGAAAAATTGGAAAGGATTCAGAAAATATCCACAAGAATTAATCAATGTCTGGAAAACCTGCTTTACTGCGAGAGAGATAAGAAGCTCAATCTAGTTTATCCAAGAAAAAGGTTAAGGGTGACTTGATCACAGTCTATAAATGTCTACATGGGGAACAGAAATTTGGTAATCTAGCAAAGAGAAGCTAGGGCTGTTCAATCTAGCAAACAGAAGCATAACAAGGTCCAATGTCTGGAAGCTTAATCTAGACAAATTCTGGCTAGAAAGAAGATGTATATTTTTAAACATGAGAATTACCGTATTAACCTTTAGAAGAACTTACTGGGAACGTGATGGATTCTCCATCGCTTGAATTATTTAAATCAAGATTTGAGGTCTTTGTAAAAGATAAGAGCTAGCTCAACTAGAAGAAAGAATTACTGGATGAAATTCTGTGGTCTGCATTTTGTAGGAGGTTGGACTAGATGTTCATAATGGTAGCTCTGGCCTGAAAACTTATGAATTAATGATGTTAATAGGAATCTTTCCACTTATTCCAATGGTCATTGGATCACACCTGAAATGATTATGAGTTAAGCTTCTCTCACCTTCACTCTCACACAGATTCATCAATTATAAGATCAGAAGGGACAACTGTGATCATCTAATCTGACCTCCTGCATAACAAAGGCCATAGAGTTTGCCTGAATTAATTCCTGTTCAAACTAGAGCAGATCTTTTATTTAAAATTGCCAGTGATGGTGAATCCACCACCCCCCTTGGTAAATTGTTCCAATGGTTAAAATTTTGCATCTCATTTCTAGTCTAAATTTCTGTAGCTTCAACTTCCAGCAGTTGGGTTTTGTTCTACCTTTGTCTGCTAGACTGAAAAGCCCACTTCGGTTCCCAATGTAGGTACTTATAGATGGTGACCAAGTCACCCCTTCACCTTCTCTTGATAGCTAAACAGATTGGGATCCTTGGATTCTGCCACTATAAGGCATGTTGTCCAATCCTTTAATCATTCTCCTGGCTCTTCTCTGAATCCTTTCATAGAATCATAGAACTGGAAGAGACGTCAAGAGGTCATCTAGTCCCATCCCTTGCACTCATGGCAGGACTAAGTATTATCTAGGCCGGGGTGGCCAACCTGAGCCTGAGAAGGAGCCAGAATTTACCAATGTACATTGCCAAAGAGCCACAGTAATAAGTTAGCAGCCCCCCATCAGCTCCCGCCCTCCATCCCCCAGTGCCTCCCGCCTGCTGGCAGCCCCACCAGTCAGTGCCTCCCGCCTGCCACAATCAGCTGTTTCAAATGCGCAGGAGGCTCTGGTGGGAAGGGGGGAGGAGTGAGGGCATGGCAGGCTCAGGGGATGGGGCAGGGGCCTTGGGGGAAGGGGTGGAGTGTGGACAGGGCCTGGGGCAGAGCAGGGGGTTGAGCAGTGAGCACCACCCACCACATTGGAAAGTTAACATCTGTAGCTCCAGCCCCGGAGTCAGCGCCTATGCAACGAGCCACATATTAACTTCTGAAGAGTCACATGTGGCTCTGGAGCCACAGGATGGCCACCCCTGATAGGTGTTTGTCCAACCTGATCTTAAAAATCCCCAATGATGGAGATTCCACAACCTCCCTAGGCAATTTATTTCAGTGCTTAACCACCCTGACAGTTAGAAAGTTTTTGCTAATGTCCAACCTAAACCTCCCTTGCTGCAATTTAAGCCTATTGCTTCTTGTCCTATCCTCAGAGGTTAAGAAGAACAATTCTTCTCCCTCTTCCTTGTAATAACCTTTTACGTACTTGAACGTTGTTATCTCCCCTCTGTGTCTTTCTAATTTTTCACCAGTGCCAAATACAGAGGCAATATAATCTACTTTCCTCTACTCAATACATCCCAGTTTACATATCCAGGGATTGCATTATGGCCACAGAATCCACACTGGCAGCTCACATTCAGCAAGTTATACACCATGACTTTTCAGAGTCACTGCTTCCTAGAATACAGTCCCACATCCTGTAAATATAGCCTGAATTCTTTGTTCCTAGATGTATGACTTTACATTTGGCCGTATTGAAATGCATATTGTTTGCTTGTGCCCAGTTTATGAAGCATTTTGGATTGCTCTGTATCAGTGACCTGTCCTCTTAATTATTTACACTACATTTGTGTAATTTGTAAACTTTGTCAGCAATTATTTTGTGCTTTCCTCCAGATCATTGATAAAAAAATTAAATAGCATAGGGCCACTAAATGATCCTGGAGAGACCCCATTAGAAACACACTAGTTAGATGATGATTCCCCATTTACTGTTACTGTACTGTCAGTACATTCTCAAAACGTAACTAAACACTATTTCCTTTTACATTATTTGGATAAAAAGACTGTGTGAAATAAACAAGTATTCCTTCCAGCTTGATGATATTGCACCTCTTTCCTGTTCAGCTGCTTCACTGAGTTCAGGCAGTTTAAGTCCAACTAAGTTTTGATTTCGCATCAGAATATGCTCCTGTTGAGAAAAATTGAAATATTTCTAAACAGAATAATTAGATGTCTCAATTTAAATATCATAGCACTGAAAAACTAAGGTCAACGTTGTATTTCTGAAATACACGTATGTACATATTTATGAAGTATGCAAAAGGAATTAATTGTAGTCACGTATTAAATTGCATGACTCAATAACTCAGGTATAAAACACTTCAACCCATTTTATTTAGTGAAGTCTCCAAACTAACGATGTAGATGTATGGTCACTGCTGTAGTTAACCAATGCCTATAGAGATATGCAAAAGGCATTTATTTCTCTCATTCACTGAAGGTCAATTTCTCTCTACGCAAGTGGAAGAAAATAAAAAGTTCTAGATGTTGTTACTACTACAGTAATTAAATGTAAAACTGATCCCAGGAAGGAGAGAGGGAAAAATGCAGAAAACGACATTCAAGTGACTGTCACTTAGCCCACTTGTCCACTAGGAATTCTTCACAAAACCCTTTTTATGTTATTCCTGCAGGCTAGTGCTTCTCAGTGTTATTGCAGTCTATGGTGCCACTATGCTCCCAAGCAGAGAGGGGATTAAATTTTGCAAAAATTTATAAGTCATAAACACTGTCCTTTGCTAAAAAAGGTTCCTTGTTAAACCTAAAGATTAATCTCTTTTAACTTGAATTTTGCCACATATCTAAGTGCTAATTTCCTGATTTCAGGTACTGATTCTGTTGCTTATAAATTTAATTTTATTTATTTTTAGGAATCTCTATGGCATTCATATGATTTGAGTACTTATCGAACTAAATTGGTTTTCCAGTACATAATTCTACATCTTAAAGTATGTAAACAAGAAAAAGATGACTAATGGTCTGTCAGTTCTCAGTAATACTATGGAGTTAAATAACCTACTTTAAAATCTGATGTTCTCTTTTATATCAGTGCTGTGTTAACCTCGCATATAAACAGCTGGAGGTTTGCAAGAAGATACCTTGGTTATGTCATTGTAATTAAGAATCAGTGAAGGGTTTCTTTCAGCTCTAATGAAAGATTTACTGCAATTTAATTCTTCTTTGCAATACATATGTATCAGTTTGCTACTGTTCGTGAGTGGATTATCTTTTAAATTTCATACATCTCTAACAATCACTTTAAAAAGAATGTACTTTGATGCTAAGACACCTACAATTATCAAGCAGATTAATTTTTAGACTTAAAAGGCCAAATTCACCCTTTGTGTAGTTCCAGTGTAGTCAGAGTTACACCATTAAAGAATTTGGCACAGCAGCTCTTGCACTGTCCCTGTATGTATTTTGTCTGGGAGACTTTTGCGTTAATGCACCAGGCACTTTGAGAGTTTATCTGAGAAAGTGCAATTTCTTTTCTTTTCTTTCTTTTTTTTTTTTTTAAATCTTCACTGTATCTTGTAAACCAAGGTTTAGATCAAAGGCCAAAACCCTTTAAAATTACAATTTTTTTTTTTACAGAAAGACTCAAATGTGTTCAACAGCACTAAACAAAAGTGATCTTTTTTAAAAAGGGGTGTCTACAATAAGGACAAATAAGATACCATTGACTCCAGTGACAGACGTGTAGGGGTATACCAGGGCAGAGTCAGACTTTAACAAAGTACAGTAACTGTGTATAAACTTTAGTTGAACCTTTAGATCCATATACAGTTCTCAGTCCACACACACCAAATTCTATTAACATATAAAGTCAGAGAATGTCTCATTTTGAGGGAGAAATTCTGGAAGGAACAGAAAAATATAGCATATAGAAGAAAAGGAAGTGCATAAGCAGAAGTAACACTCTTAAAGAACTTTTTTTTTTAACATAAGGTTTGTTGATATATCCTCAGGAAGGAGAGCTTTTCACATCTAAATCTCTCCTTAGAGATTAAAATAGATTATTTCACTCCCAAGTATTACTTAAAATGACAAGACAGTTAATCAACTTCTTCCTGTTTACATGTAATGCACTATATCTAAAACTGAAATACCACTGTACTATGTGTTATGTTCACCTTTATATTAAAATAGAGGGAAACAACTAATGTTTCCCACACAGCCATGTGATAATTTTTTTTCCATAAGACGGTTTCTGGGAACCAAGAAATGTGTATGTAACAGCAGCATGTGTGTTGTGAAGCGATTGCAGTTTCTATGGCACTGAGAACAAGAATACACTAGTTGAAAGGAATTTTAAAGCTACTTATTCAATAAATAGGAACCGAAAAATAAAAACATAATACTATGTTAACTTTGCTGTAATTCTTTCCATCTCTTAAGCATAAGCTTTCTTGTAATTATAAAAATAGTGATAAAATAAGAAAATGAGACTGTTTCATAGAGAACACACCAAGCCTAAAACATAACAAAATGCTGCTTTTTTGTAGTTTGATTTTCAGGTCCAAATGATAAACATTCTGTGCAGTGCATTGAAGCCGCTTTTTCAGTAGAACTATTTAGGAGTACCACTAACAGTATTCTCAATAAGGGCCTGATCCAAAGTCCACTGAAGTAAAGAAGACTTTTCATGGACTTCACAGTAGGACCCAATTTTCTAAACATAACAGCTAAAGTTTTAGCAACGCATGTTCCATTAGTACTGAACTGTGTTTCGTATCCAATGCCTTTTATATCCCGTCAAGAACATAAATCTCAGCGTACTCAGAGTCCAGAATAATAACTGCATATTTTTAATAAGTTTTTACTATGCAAGGCCAGAAAATGCACAGTTAGATGAATAATAATAGAATTTAAAAAAGAGTCTAGTCTGCATGGTCTCTTATGAGAAACAAAAAATGAAAAAAAATCTGTTTTCTTATATTTCACTATCCAATCTCCTCAATTCCATCTCTAAACGGCACAAAATTATTTTTTGCCCAGTCTATTACAGTGTAGCACTTTAATAAGTACTAATTATATAGTTTTGTGATGTACAAACACAGTAGGTCACATATAGGATATTGCAACATTATGTAACTTAGTGTAACGCTACATAATACTATTTATGTCCAGAAACTCACCTCTCTGAGCTTTGTCAATTTCTGCATTCGAACTGGTTGAACTTGTATTTGGAGATCTTTGAACGTTAATGTTTTAGTCAACTGATTGCTGGATTTATTACTAATGGCAAAGCTTTTATCTTCTTCAGGTGGTAATTTAAAAGGTGCCTTTTCTTGATGTCCAGGTTCTATGCTATCCCATGATACAGCTCGTAATAGAGGAGGGCGTGTTCCAGATGCTTTAAGTTCTGTTTTACAGGTAACTTTAGGGTCCATCAGTTCTGGGACAGAACTTTTTAATTTTGGGTCCATAGTACCTATGCCTGGTCCTTGTCGATACATTCTTAAAGGAAAGTCATTTTCTTTTGATTTCTTAAGTAATGGTTTTCCATGTTCATTTTCACAGCTGTTTGTGCTTGTGTTAAGAGAAGTTTTGCCAGCATCACTGCCTGAAGGAGAGGATTTGGGTAAATTATCCATATGTGTAAGTGGATCAAAGTTTTCTTTTTGTGCAGAGAGTTTTTCTTTGGAGTTTTCAAAACCAGTGGAACGAGGAACCAACCTTCCCTGAGAAACCTTCCTCTGATCATTCTGCTTTCGATCGGTTAAACCTTTTGTGACATTCTGAAAGAAAAGGATATGTATAAAAGATATGGAAACACTGTGTGTGTGTGAGTGTGAGTGTGAGTGAGTGTGAGAAGCTGCATTGCATTGTAAAGGAACACGTCTGCTTTCACTGCCATTTGCTTATAAATGCTTCATTGTAGAGGAGGGAGTAGGGGAGATTTTGAAAGACCCAGAAAGCAGGTAGGTGCTTGGAGGCACGTTGATGATCAATGGGAGATGGGCACCTCTCATTTCTGCCTTTGAAAAAAAAATCACACCCCCACTTACAGGGTCCAGTGCAGCTAACCTTACATCAGGCAAAACTCCCTATTGACTTCAGTGTAAGATTTGCCTGAGTAAGGGCTGCAGGATGAGGTCCATAAATGTGTCAAACAAGTAACCTTACACTGAAGCAGCAGAAATATTATTGGCATGTCAATCTATCTGGTTTACAATGAATGATATTTTCACAAGAAATTTGTTGGAGCTCTCTGTAAGGAGAGCCTAAATGAGTTTAACCAGTTAAACCATGTCTGGTTTAATAATACGCTTTGAAAAATGCCTACTGCACACACACAAAATAAGGAAACAGAGTGAGCAGGGTGGGGTATTTAATTGTGAAGGACCAGTTCCCCTTTCACTGCCATTTGCTTCTTTGGAATGACATATTGTTATTACATTTTTAATTGATTACCATCACCATTTTTATTACTATTATTCTATCTGAGGATATTCAAGTGCTTATATGCATTTACCCCTACATCTCTCAGCATGATAACTTTCCATTATTCCCTCACCACCAATATATGAGCCTTCATATTTCCAAAGTTAAATCACATTATCTCATTTTCTCCCCGTGTTTCTAATCTCTCTGGGTCCCTTTCTGTTATTTCTCTGTTTACTGATAATTGCAACTCCGCCTAATTGAATATTATTGGAAAATTTCTTTAACGTGGTGTTTACTCTCGCCTTCTGATTGCAAAAGGCTAGACTGGGCCTTTGCCCAATGCTCTAGTTGATGCATGAGAAGGAACTGTCACAGTAAACACAGATTCTTCCTTACTCACCTATAGTTTACAGGAAGAAATGATTTGCACCACTCCTTTACTGGGTGCACATTACTTCCCCACCCCTCCCAGCATCTGCCAGCTCTGCTGTTGCCTGTGTGTTGGGAGTCAGAGTCAGGGATCTGCCTATTCCTTACTCACATGCCTGTAGGAGAAGGGATGGAAGAAGTATGGGGCATGCACCCCATCCTCTCTTTACTGTGGTAAGGAGCACTAATGCTGAGATGCAGGGAACATGAATGCAGATGTGCAGGGTCATGTGTATGTGTGGAGGTGGGAATCTTATTTCCTTTTATTCCCTTGCATGGCTGCATTAGGTTGGGTTACAATATGGTTCTAAATGTTAACTATGACTCTGATTCTGCAACACTCAAATCACATATATTCTAAATTTTCCTCACATAAGCAGCTCAGTTAAAATCAATGGAACTACTCGTGTGTATAAACAGGAACATAAATGTTCACATGATTAGATCCTAAGGCTGGAAGCAATTTTTTCCCTCCAGTACTGCAGTAGACCCCTCCTGGCCTCTCAATTCAGTGCTGTATCTCATTTCACTTTGATTACAATCTTTCAAAGCCACACAACAGTATTCTTATCTGAGCCAACCTGAGTTTAATTTCAAGGGTAAGAGTTTGTAAGATACTGTATCAAATGCTTACTTCTGCTGCTTGCCCTTCATCCTCTTTTATAATTTTGTTGTTCTAGCAAAAAATAAAAAAGTAAGTAATTTGTCTTGCAAGACTTTTTTTTTTTTTTTGGACAGACACATGACACCTATTGCATTTAATTCTGCTGTCCGCTAGATGTTCAGGGATGATATTTTAATCTCTTAATATTTGTTGCATTACTTTACTTGAAGTAGAAATTAGATTTATGGACTGGTAACTGCCAAGATTATGCTTCTGTCCTTTTCTCTAAATCAGGAACACATTAGATCTTTTCTAATCTTCCAGTGGCTCAGATAAAAGATGTAGCTTTAGCCCTAACTTTTGCTACTTTTGGTATAGAGACTGCTACTGAAAGCTTCACATTATTCTTAGAGAGTAATAGAACAGTGTAAAGTGGTATTATTGTAATTACAGTATACCACAGCCAGCACCTGTAACTCAATCTTACCTGCAGTGGAGACACTGACCCAGCACCTGTGGCTGCACATACATCAGACCCTAGAATAATAAAAAATATATGATTTTATATTTTGTTTATTATATTTCAACAACACCCAGACCCACCCACCCACAAGATAATTGTGGTGGAGAGTTTCAAAGGCACAACACTGAAAATTTCCCACTTAGATATTAGAATTCATAAAGTTGTATCTTAAAGTGGAAATAAATAAATAAATAAATATAATAATAATAATAAACAAACACCCATTCTACTGCAGTAGGAATAGAACATTAATTATTATAGCAAAGCTTCACAGTTGAGAAGGACAATAAAATACAGGACATATAACCTAGGAATAAGCACAAAATAACTGTCTTAATATATCTGTTCCATCTTGTATTTAGCTGTGACACTCTGAGTAAGTTTCCCACACCTGAAGAAGAGCTCTGTCTGATCTTGAAAACTTGTCTCTCCACCCACCTTGTCTCTCTAGTCTACAACAACACTGCATACTTACAAATGTATTGTGGGTATTCACAAACGTCATCATTTTCAAGGAGAGAGACTTGTGAATTTATGAATCCTGGCTACTTTTCAATGGATGGAAGTGTAGCCTAATGTGCATTTTCCCCCGTGCTTTGTAAAATAGTTTATATTTGAACATCTACAGATAACTTTACCTGTTGGGATTGGAAGACTGAGAGAGTTGCTCTGAGATGGTACAGGTGAAACTCTTGGACTAAGTGTAGGAGAAACAGCTTCATTAAAATGGAAAAAAGAAAAGAAAGCATTAGGTAATTTTTTTTAACTTGGTTTGTGGTTTCTAAGCTTCCTGCTCAGATTAAAACACCTCAACAGATAGTGGTAGCATAGTCATCTGATGGTAATGTTCATGGCCAGAGCATTTCCAAATCTCAACAAATTATTTCAGATTGCTAAAAACGTTTTGGGGAAATGGAAACTAGTTTCTAAAAATATAAACAAATTGTATTGAGAAACAAACATGCTACTTCCTGAATGGGCTAAATATGATCCTCTGATGCTGCATTTCTACTGCATTTGTGGGTCATCTGTAGGGGCTGTCTGCACTGCAACACAGGGAAGTGGATGTACAGGAGTGAGGGCTTGGGAATTTGTACACAGTGTGAATTGAAAAGGGCCAGAACCCACAATGGAAGCAAGCAGCAGGCTGCTTCTGCGACTCCTAGTTATGTCTTGCAATAGTTTGTGGATCACAGACTGGTTGGGTTTAAGGACCTTGGAGAACATTTTGTGACAAATTATTTGACCTTAGCCCCATTGTGCTACCGAATATTTTAAGACCAATGCCCTTACACGTGCCCACCTGTTTGCAGCATCAGACCAATAAGAAAAAACAGTTAAAATAATGACAACAATAATGGTTCTGGCTTCAATGACCCCACCCCCACCCAAAAAACCAAGCAATTCCAAAAAAATGATGGTAAAAGGGGTACCAGGAATATTATCTTACATCTATAATAAACCCACAAAGGAAACTAGTGAAAAAGAAATCACACTGAGCTTACAGTTGGCTACATTTTTGTTTTCTGACCAACAGGAATTTTGAATGAAAAAAAAATCTTGTTTTTCCCCAGAAAGTTTCAAATAATTCTAAACAAAATGTTTGGTTTCAAATTGACATTTCAAAATGAAACGACAATTTTCACTTTGTTTCCTTTAAAGTGTCATTTTGTTTCGGTTTTTCAAAAAAATTTAAGTTGGAAAAAAAAGTGTCATTTCAAATTGACATTCCAGCATAAAATGTCATTATGTTCATTTTTTAAACCAAAAAATGAAATAAAACAGCTTTTTAAGTCAACACAATTTTAATTTAGTTTAGAACTATGGATTGAAAAACAAATTTTTATTTACATATTTCCTGTGGGGAAAAAATCAAATCAAAATTGACATCTTCCCACGTAGAATTTTGTATTTTGAGTGGGAAAACTCTCTGCACAAAAAATGTGTGCCAGCTCTAGATTAGCTGACTAGAAAGGCCTTATACTCAGTTTTCAAGACAGTTAGAGAGAAATGTCCTCAGGGAGATTAACAACAACAAACTATGTGCATGGATCATATTGAACATGTGCCTTATACATTTGCAAACTTCTGGATTTCTATGTTGTATGTTAGTTTCACATCTTGCACCTACCTGTGGGAGACTCTGGAAGACTGCTTCTTGATTTTCTGCCTCTGCGCATTAGGAACCTCTCACTCACTCTCTTTGCTTCTTCTAGTAACTCAAGATTCTTCTTTTTATCTTCATCTGAGATTTTGACATCTGGCAGTTGGCCATTTACCAGATCAATCACCTGACCTGTATTGTCTCAGTAGCAAAGCATGTGACTTAGATCTGTATACTATAACCCTGTCTCTAGATAATTTGTTGCATATTTTAAAAAAATCATGTGCATGTATCATATGGTTTAAAATATACCTATAATTGAGCTATCAACTCATATTCACTAACCAATCACATTTAACATCACTTTCCAGTGGTGCTGTGCCCCCAGATTCAGGGACCAATCCTAAAAGATACTGATGATCTCCTGCAAAACGAAATCACTGGAGGTGAAGGTACTCATCACCACCTTAAATAGCTGCCTTAACATAAAACTTGGTTTTCTATATACCACCCACTCTTTTATTTATTTCTAAGATTTATTTTCCTTATTTCTAAAAATGAGTGTGGCACTATCCCTATGTCAGCTAGTACTGTCAGCATTTCTGTTACAAACGATTTTTTGTGGAAGTTTCTGCCTGTAAAATTTTTCAAGCACAAAGTCCCACAAACATCCTTGGCAAAGGAAGTGCATACTTAACTTTAAGCACATGAGTAGCTCTATTGGCAGGTTTGCGGATTGGGACCCAGAGTTTTGCGTGTGCAAATATTTGACCATCTGTGACTAATTCTAGAAGCTGTTTTTGAAAATTTGATCAATAGGGTCTACAATTTTCTTCTTCTATTTAAAAGTTGGCTTTTCACGTAGCTTCATACTAAATTTTCAAAACTACTTGGTAGCTTAGAAACCTAAGTCCCATTTTCAAAGTGACTTAAGGCATCTAGGAGCCTAAGTCACTTTTGGAACTAAGTGGTAAGTCACTGAGGTGCTTTTGAACATTTTACCCTAAGGGTCTTGTCAAAAATCCACCTCAGTGGGCCTGATCCAAAGTTCATTATGGTAAGTGAAAAGACTCCCATTGACTTGCTATGGATCAGGCCCTCAGTTATCTTTTTAAACTGACTTCTCACCAAACAATTCTCATTTTCTTAGTTCAGCATTCTCATTTTCTCACCAAACAATGGCATCTCACAGTGTATGCATGACTTGGGTGCCGCTGAAGATCTAGGTAGCATGTAGGTATTAATACGGTACAGGGTTTTCAAGTCCACTTAGATCTCTAGGCATTTTAAAGTTTAATTTCAGTAGTGCCATAGTTTGCTTGCTTTCTCACATATTTGATTATGTCTGACTTCACATGTCTTGAGCCACCACATACCATATACTATGCTATTTTAAAAACAGCTCCAAATATAGTTTTAGAAAAACAAATCTGCCTAAATAAATTGCTAGGATTTTTATTAATGAAATCATATACTCATCATTTTAATATAATCTATAAAATAAACTGAAAACATCAAACCAGAATCTTGACTATTAAAGTATAATAAGAAACGAAGTATTTCTAATGTATTTCAATATCTAAACTTAATTTTACATGAACCATTTTGTCTGTTGTGTAATTGGGCCTGGACTTCTGAAGTTTGTTTTTCTTTCTTTCCTTCTTTAGGTAATAGCTCATGTCTGTTTATTCCTTTATCTTTTCATACTTTAGTGTAATCAAGCCTATAATTCCGTACATTTTGTACTGGCAAAGGAAGGATGTTGTAACTAGAGATGGGTCTGCAGCAACAATCCAGATACAAATACACATGGGGTGAAATCCTGGTCCTATTGAAGTCAATGGGAGTTTTGCCAGCATTTCATCTTCAAACGTTGGGAAATTTTCCAAATGCATATACGTATAATAATGGTCAGATTATATCACCTTTATTCCTACTGAGTAATACATTATTCCATAAGTAGCCACACTGAAGTCAATGATACTCTTCATGGAGTAAGGTACTCATTGCGAGGAAGGGCATCAAAATCTCCCCCTAAAGAATATGCTAATTTTCATTAAATATTTAAGTAGCTAATATCTTAATTGACCCGAATATTTTGACAGATACTGGATCATGAAGTTTTTTTTCTTTTAATTTGATATCTGATTCTGCACAAGGAATGAAAAAATAGAACCACTGTACAATAATTTTCACAAAACAGGAGTTTCTAAGAAGACATATCACCAGCCTTATAAAAAAAGGAGTAAGCTCTATTTTATTTTATTACTGTATTTTGGCGCTAGAAGATATGTATTTCCCTAGCTCTGCTCATGTGTGTATTCTGTGTATTATTCAGCACTTGTAAACTCAGGGTGATAATTTATCCTGCTATACTATCAAGTATTTTCTGTATACATTATACTCAGTTTTCAGAGTGGTAGCTGTGTTAGTCTGTATCAGCAAAAACAATGAGAAGTCCTTGTGGCACCTTAGGGTAGGTCCATACTTACCGCGCGGGTCGACGCGGTGAGTTCGACTTCTCGGAGTTTGAACTATCGCGTCTAATCAAGACGCGATAGTTCGAACTCCCCACGCGCTCCGGTCGACGCCGGAACTCCACCACCGCGAACGGCGGTGGCGGAGTCGACCTTGGAGCCGCGGAGTTCGACCCCGCCGCGTCTGGACGGGTAAGTCAGTCGAACTAAGGTAATTCGATTTCAGCTACGCTATTTGCGTAGCTGAAGTCGAGTACCTTAGTTCGACATCCAACCCCCCCCCCCCCCGTAGTGTAGACCAGACCTTAGAGACTAACAAATTTATTTGGGCATAAGCTTTCATGGGCTAAAACCCACTTCATCAGTGTGTACAAAAGAGGGCATTATACAGTCATTCTAATTTCTGTGGGCAAGATTATCCACTGATGTATATTGGTGTGGTTCCACTGAGGTCAATAGACTATGCTATTCCAGTGGAGATCTATTTAAATCTTATTTGCACATGTCAGATTTTGTTTTGGGGAAAAACATTAACATTAACATTAATTAACATTACTATTAACAGAACTATTTCTTACCAACTGAAGTCAGTGAACTAACAGAAGTTCTAGTGTGTCGGTTAGAATGTCTCAGATGAGGACTATGAGGTCTAGGGAAAGAAAAACAAAACATAGTAGTAAGCAACAAGGAAGAAATTAAAATAATGCTTTTATCATATATATTCATTGACACACAAAAGTGTCTACAAAAATAACGTTTTCTAATTTTCTGGTATGCCTTTTGGAAAAACACAATATAAAAATAACTAACTCTCTCTCTCCCTCCAAATCACAATTTGATATCCAATTAACTATTGTTTCAGAATGAAAAATAAAAAAAAGACAGGAAAAAGAATCAGTATGCTCAAGCTGATAAAGGTTTGTATTAGTTTCCCCATAGAAGTGAATTATACAAATTTTGGTTTAGACATTTTAAGTTTTCCAAAATCTGGGGGAAAATAGGCAAATATCCTCTTTTCAAAGTTCTGAATTTGCCCTATTGAAAAGTGTTTACATAGCTGGTTCTTTTCACTAAAGGATGATCCAATTAAAAATGAATGAAAAGATTCCCTTTGACTTCAATGGGAGTTGGGTTACACTCTAAAAAAAAAAAGGCTTGTTTTGCTGAGATTCCACTTATACAAGGGAGAAATCAAGGAAGCAGTGTCTTGCGAACATCACTCTCAAGTGGTGGAAGTTTTGACTTTTACTGATAACCTTGAATTTCATAAATGTATCCACTATTTTTCAACAAAAGCTGCACTTTTTAAATTCAGTGTCGTAATCTAAGACTGATGTAAATGTGTTTCATGGCAAGAAATACTTTCCAATGTGTGTAAACTGATAATTTGTTACGATTATTTGTTTTCTCTGAGATTAAAAAAAATCAATTATTTTAAATAGATATTAAGCTACATCAGGATGAGGAACTGGGAAGCTCAAAGGACTGATAATAATGGTCCCAAATCAGCAAAGATGTAAACACATACTTAACTTTAATCGTATTGATAATCCTATCCCTGTTCAACAAAGTATTTTAAGCATATGCTTAACTTTAAGATAGTACTTACATCCCATTGACCTCAATGTTTAAGTGTTTTGCTGAATAGTGATGGTATTATTAATGTGTTTAAAGTTTAGCATGAACATGTGTTGAACTGGGGCCAGAATCTGGAATTTCTCTCTTCCATTTCATTAATTCAAAGATCTGTTACATGGAGCTATTACCCATTTGTTAACTGTTTGCTGGCTATTTTGAAATGAATGTGGTCTCACTCAGGTTACTAGCCAACTCAAATTCTTTAAAAGAAAACTCAAATGGTTTTGCCAGTATTCTGAAGATTTCCCACTCTTTGGGAATAAGAACATTTCCTTTATTGGCAACACAAGTTTACTAAATAGTGGCTTGCACTGGGGAATCTGCAGTGATACAAGCTTTCCCACAATGCATGTGATAATGAAATGATACACAATAGCAGTTATTGATGTTGATAGTTATAATGGTGTAAGTTTTAATAATTTATTCAATACTGAAGATAATGTACACAAGACTGGAAATAGGAGGGCATCTAACAGATGTGTCATCAACCAAATATACCAAGAGAAATCATAAGCATTTTCAGCAATGCACGAAAACATAAAATGCAAAATATAAGAATAAAATTAAATAAAATACAGTCGAACCCATTTATCTCGACCTCGGTTAACTTGCCAACCCTATTAAGTCGACGTTTTAGTAGTGGAACCGCCAAACTCCCTCTTTGTCTTAC
Organism: Mauremys mutica; assembly: GCF_020497125.1. Taxonomy (NCBI): domain Eukaryota; kingdom Metazoa; phylum Chordata; order Testudines; family Geoemydidae; genus Mauremys; species Mauremys mutica. The sequence goes on along the minus strand of NC_059075.1, from coordinate 97,594,213 downwards.
CGGTTTCTCATCGGTTATGTCGATTCTTTAATCTCGCCGAACCCTAATATCTGGAGCACAGAAGAGCTTTTGCCACTAACCGAGGTCGAGATAAATGGGTTCGACTGTAACTCCGGCGGCCGCCCTGCCGCATCCCTCCCCGGCCACGCGACTCCTGCCCTAGCCCCGGCTCCCCAGCCCCGCGGTTCCCCGCGTACCCGCCCGCCCGGCCCCGCTTCCCCGGTCCCCGCTTCGCCGCCCGCCCGTCCGCCCGGCCCCGCTTCGCCGGTCCCCGCTTCGCCGCCCACCCGGCCCCGCAGACCCGGTCCCTGCCCGTCCGCCCGGCCCCGCTTCGCCGGTCCCCACTTCGCCGCCCGCCCGTCCGCCCGGCCCCGCTTCGCCGGTCCCCGCTTCGCCGCCCGCCCGCCCGCCCGGCCCCGCATACCCGGTCCCCGCCCGCCCGCCCGGCCCCGCATACCCGGCCCCCGCTTCGCCGGTCCCCGCCCGCCCGCCCCCCGCATACCCGGTCCCCGCCCCGCCCGCCCGCCCGGCCCCGCATACCCGGTCCCCGCATGCCCACACGCCCCCGCATACCCGGTCCCCGTTTCGCCGCCTGCCCGTCCGGCCGGCCCCGCTTCGCCGGTCCCCGCTTCGCCGCCCGCCCGTCCGCCCGGCCCCGCTTCACCGGTCCCCGCTTCGCCTGCCGCCCGCCCGCCCGGCCCCGCTTACCCGGTCCCCGTTTCGCCTGCCGCCCGCCCGGCCCCGCTTACCCGGTCCCCGCTTCGCCTGCCGCCCACCCGCCCCGCTTACCCGGTCCCCGCTTCGCCTGCCGCCCGGCCCCGCTTACCCGGTCCCCGCTTCGCCTGCCGCCCGGCCCCGCTTACCCGGTCCCGCTTCGCCTGCCGCCCGGCCCGCTTACCGGGTCCCGCTTCTTTGGCTGCCCGGCTCCGGGTCCCCGTCCATGGCCGCCCGGCCCCGCTTCCCCGTCCCGCTTCGCCGGATCCAGCCACGTGCAGGCACCGCGGTAAGGGGGCAGGGAGGGGGTGTTGGAGAGAGGGCAGGGGAGTTCAGGGGTGGGGTGGTGGATAGGGGTTTATCTCGATCATCGGTTATCTGGACTATTTTTGGCAAACCCCTAGGCCGGCGACATAACAGGGTTCAACTGTATTTGCAAAGGCTGTTAGTACAAGTTGCAAAGCATTTTTAGTTTACTCGATTTCCTTTGGTAATTACTTTCCATTACAGTTAAGCCTTGTTGCTATATTGTTCTTACATACTATAAATAAAACTTCTGCTTAAATTGGTACTTTCTTTTTTTAGTTAATTTATTGGTTTTGAATTCTTTACTAATTTAAGCTTCAGATAAATGGAAAGTTCTTGATTTTTCTAAGTACAAATTATTGTGTTGATACATAGTTCTTGCAAAGTAGGTTACAGGTTCTATTTAATATGAATGACTGCTAATATATAGTATCAGAGGGGTAGCCGTGTTAGTCTGGTTCTGTAGAAGCAGCAAAGAATCCTGTGGCACCTTATAGACTAACAGACGTTTTGCAGCATGAGCTTTCGTTTCGTGCAAGCATCCGAAGAAGTGGGTATTCACCCACGAAAGCTCATGCTGCAAAACGTCTGTTAGTCTATAAGGTGCCACAGGATTCTTTGCTGCTAATATATATAAACTTTTCTGCATGGTACTAGGATATAATAGTAGCAGGCATAATTTAATTAGAATGCTGTTTTAGGTGGGTAACAAAAAAGGAGTGGTATAATCAGATTCAAACTATGCATTCTGTACACACTTATTAAGCTACACGAGTATAAGCTAACGAAGAAGGAGCAATATATATTAAGGATTTTAACCAAAAAACCCCATATTTCCATTTTGGGCCAAATTCTCCTCACCTTATCTATGCCAATATTCACTTGTGTGAGTAAAATCCACAGGATTTGACCCCACAACTACAACTAGTGGACTAAAATGTGGGATTTAGCCATTGAACTGACTAGGGGGTTTACTGCCCCATGAGGAGCTCATGGAAGAATTGTGCCTTCCTCCTGAGGTACAATCCCTTCCCAAGCTGCCCAACTTGTGCTCAACTGGTGGTCATACAGGAAGCTGATGCAGGGTCAAAGGGCTTGGGATACTGTGCATGGAGTAAAGTGTGTGGAAGGAATACTCCTTGCACAATTGTTACAGGTCCCTGCATGCACTGCACAAGGGCAGAGGGTTCCAGGACACTCCATCACATGCCAAAGAGACAGAGGCAGCAACCTTTACTCACAAGGTTACAGTGGAGTTACTCACATGAGGAAGGCCTGCTCCTATGAGTAATAGTTGTCAAACTGGGTACAAATTATGTGAAAAATCTATTTTCATAGTTGTTTTAACCTCACATTTGCTCAAAATTTAAATTATGTTAATCTGGAAGATTAGCAGATTTATGTAAACTTCATGCATGCATTTTGCAGTCCTTATTCATGTCAAACTCCTACAGATTTCATTGGGATTATTCCCTGAGTTAGGTCACAGGACTGAGTGATGTAAAAAACCTATTCCTTTGGTACCAATTATGATATCTCTATAATGCCACCTCCTTATGTTAAAAATAGTCATAGAACGGTAAAGACAATATATCTAGTTACAAATAAAAATAAAATGCTGATTTCTTTAAAATGAAGTAAATTTCAAAACCACAGTTTCTCTGAAATGTATATCTTGGAATTATTATACATGTAATACATGTAATCTGGTAACACATGTATTATTTGCAGTACCTGTTAACCAGATTTTTATCAATTTCTACATCTGGCGTTACAGCATTCTCTGGAAGAACAACAGAAGGTGTACTGCATGTTGTCCCCTCAATAGTAGCATCCTGAATGGTTTGTGACAAATAAAAATGTAGTTAAACAAAAATTTAAAACACTGAAAAATGATGCTGTATATGGAATATAAAATGTATTTCTCTGTCAATTTACCTGGAGAAAAGATGAACATGGTTCAACAATATAAGAGTTAAATCTCCTTCAAACACAACAGATAATGAAACCAATCCTTAACTCCAACTATTGAGGAGAAATGATGACTAGCCATTGACATGCAATTTCTTCACATAGGGCCTGATGTTAGCAGCCCTTGCACAAAGTAAAAATCAGTAAATGGTTGGCTTTTACAAGGACTCTCAGGATCAGTCCCACAGAGGTGCTGAGGCACATTTTGAGTAATCTGTGTATTCCCCTTGAAGCTCAAGTGTAAATCCCACTGAAGTTAATGAGAATGGCATGTAAGAAAAGGGGAAGAATGGATCCTTTACAATGGTGGGTTAAATGCGGTGCAAAACTCCAATTAGCAGCAACAACAGTTTTTTCAGCATACAGAAACTATTATTTTCATGTTGTTTTATTGCTTGCTTTCTATTTCCCTATCTCACATCAACATGAATTAGCAGTGCTTGTTGTAACCAAATATAGTGGGACTTATTATCAGATTTTAGAACAATCAGATATTTTAATAAAATACAATATGTCATTTTTAAAAGTTTACATGACAGTCTGTGTCAGTTTGCAGTGTTGTTGTAGTGGTATTGGTTCCAGGATATTAAGAAAGAGAAGGTAGATCCTGGAAACAAGCTTTTGAGGTTCATAGAGCTCTTCTTCAGGTCTGGGAAAGGTACACATGGATCTTGAAAGCTATGTTGTGGGGGTCACCGTAGCAGTGGAGATATGTTTTGCATTTGTTATTGAGAGGTCTGATGCTGCTTTGAATTGCTACTTCCGGTCTGTGGGGAGCTTGTTCCAATAAAGAGCTTGGCAAGGTTGGGGGTTGTTTGAAGGCCAGAAAAGGGGTTTCAGAAAAAATTTCTTTCAGGATGCTGTCTCCATAGAGTATGAGTTGTAACTGTTTAATGATAACCCATATGGGTTCCAGCGTGGGGTGATAAGGGTGTGTGGGAGGCGGGTAGTTTCTATATTGAAGCAGGTTCTCTTGGAGTATTTGGGCAGCCCATTCCATGATGTGATCTACTTCTCGGGCGGAGTGTCTTTGTTTTATGAAGGCGGTTTTAAATGTGTTAAGGTGTGTATCCCGGACTTTCTCCTCAGAGCATATTCTGTGGTATCTGAATGCCAGGCTGTAGAGAGATTTCTTGGTATGTTTGGGATGGTTACTGGATCTGTGAAGGTAAGGGTGCTGATCCTTGGGTTTCTTGTATATAGTTGTCTGTAGGATTCCATTGTTGAAGCTGATTGTGTCCAGGAAGTTGATGCTGCTGTGGGAGTGTTCTAAAGAGAGTCTGATGGATGGGTAGCTATTGTTGAAGGCCAAGCTCATTATCAAAAGCAAGCTCCCCACAGGCCAGGACACACCAACTCCAAGTGGCACCAGGCCCTGCCATAACAAGAGATGTAAAACCTGCAACCATATCTCCACTGCTACGGTGATCAAAACCTCCCACAACAGATCCCTGGATCCTATACATGCCTTTCGCTACATGTGGTGTACCTCTTCCAGTGCACTCTATGCCCCAGTAACAACTATGGGTGAAACCAGACAATCGCTATGCTCTCGAATTAACTCACATAGAAAATGATGAGACAAAATGCCATTTTCCCCGGGTGTGAACACTTTTCACAAAGTGATCCCTTTATATCTGATCTCTCAGTTCTCATTCTCATCGGACCCCTGCACAATATCTCCTTCAAAAGACAAGCTTTGGAGCTTAAATTCATAATTTTGCTAGACCCTGAAAAACATGGTCTTAATAAAGACACTGGATTTATGGATTATTATGATAATCTGTAACCACTAACCCTAACTGCAGAGCTGTTTACAGACCACTTCACCTTGAATGGTCTTTTAGAATGTGTTAACTAACCACTTATGCTAAACAATCTGTTTCACCTTGTATTTAGCTGAGTACCCTTCCCAGACTGGAAGAACAGCTCTCTCTGTGGCTGAAAAGCTTTTCTCTTTCATCAACAGAAATTGGCCTACTAAAAAACATTACCTCACCCACCTTGTCTCTCTAGTAGGTGTCAGCGTTGAAGGTCAAATTTTTAAAGCCTTGTACAATGTGACAGATGTGCACTCACTGCATGTGTACAGTAATCACAACATCCTGCATTTGGGTGTGTAAACTAGTCTTTGTTCATCAAATCAGGCAATTATACAGCTCCCATTTCTAAATGTACTCTGGACTCCACCTACAAAAGTGGGTGCACAATGAATCACTTGCAGAAAACAGGTGAGCATTCATTTTTATGAGGATGCAAAATGAGATGCTTGTTTGTGGCTGCATGAAAATTTTGCCCTAGGGGGAAAAAATCCTTCTTTCAAATCAGTACAGAAATATTTCGGAGACACAGATTTCATACTAAAATATTTTATAAGGAACTGCCAATAAATAGAGGTGGTGGCTGCAGTTTTGAAGAAAGTTAGTTAAGGTTATCCATAATTGACAAATGGGAAATCTGTTGATGTTTTATATGGATTTTGGAGGAAAATGAGAAATATATTATAAAGCTTTCTTCTCCACAAAAAAACAGATTCCTCCACATTCTAGTTAATTCTGTAAAAAAAAGGTTAGGATAGCAATTTGGTTGGTTTTTGTTTTTTTTTAAACATGAACCTATTAAATTAGTACAGTTAATTTTTTGTTTGATTAAAAAAATTGCATGGGTCTTATAAATCAATACCAGAACTGAATCCAGCTGTCCCAACTTGCTGCTTCATTCCCTTTATCAGTTCTTTAACATGTACATAATGACAGCAGTTTCTATAGAATATCTTTTTAAACAAATGAAACAGCACAGTATCTGTCTGCACTGGACATATGTATCTGCTGGATAACATGTACCTGTTATGTGAATTAACAATGGTCATAAGTAAGCTTGAAGGCTGATACACTATGATGATATATGGAGAAAATTCACAAGTCTCTTGGTGCAATATAATTTCCATCTGTTGTCTGCAGATTAAAGAAGACAACATTGCACTGGTTTGCATTGTGAAGTTTTCTGCACAGTCCGAAGGGCCAGATACACCATTTTTTGAAATTATACCTTAGATGTTAGAACTAGGGGTGTCAACACCCCCTCCCCCGTTTACTTAATATCCTATTCCAGCCCCATAATAGATTCAGATCCCACCGAACGCTTTAATTTTCATACAAATGGATTTTTTTTTTAGAAAATGGGTTTTGATTCTGATGTCCAGTGGTTATATTTTAAGGACCCAATTTCCAAAGAAGTTAATCATGTGACTACACAACTAAAATACATGCAAGTTGCATAACTGAACTTGCGAATAGCCATAGAAAACAATGGCAGAAATAATAATGGTCTTAGCAGTGCCCTTCATAAGTTTTTTTTACAATTAGCAGTGCAGAATACAGCATTAGTTGTATTAAAGAAGGACTACATTCTGTCACCTTTAAGTCATGTTGAATAGTGCCTTCACAAGTGTTTATACTGATTTCAACACTTTGTTCCACAAGTCTCTTTCAATTGACTTCAATAGGGGTAATTCCAGTTCTCCCCATCCCCCAAAAATGAGTAAATGTGTCATTATCTTTATTATATAAAAGTCATATTTACACTCAATCATGGGGAAAAATTCCCATTGTTATCTGTTGAAGATCTACTGTGAATCAAGGTAATACATGATCCTAACACTGTAGCTTTGGTCCAAGGTCAATAATTAAAAATCTAATTGAGTCATCCTGGTACTAAGATTTTGACACTTCTTTCTAGAAAAATATGGTAAGAACTGTTAGAGGAACCTATACCCACAACTTTTAGCAACTGTAAATTTCTATTGTCTCTGCCCATGACCTATACTGGAGAGCTGGGAGTAATGCCAAAAGTTGAGAAGTGGATACTGGAGTTTACTGGAGGCCGTTTCCTGTGTACGATCTACTGATGATGATATTACTAGAAAAAGTGCAAAGAATACATTTGGAATTAAGACCTGTGAATTTCCCATACATAGTCAAAAAGATTATGCCCTTGACCCATATTTAAATAACTGTCAAGTACATTATGTTGTCAGCCAAACATCATCTATATACTGTTAGATGGTTATGTATTTCTGAAGTTCTTTTTTCCTGATAGAGGACAATTGAAAGAGTTATTCTGTTCAATATTAAGGAGGAAGATTGCTTCAAATTAGCCAAAATTGTATCATTTAAAAAATGCAAAACAATCAGTTACATATGGAAAAGAATGATGCTAGAAGAAATATTCAGTGTAAACATATGCACATACAAGTAGAGCCAAATAAAGATGGAGGATAAGCATAGTAACTCAGAGCATAGGGATGAGCATTAAACACCACATGAAGTCTAATTACAACTCTTTAAACAATCAACTTAACATCTGACTCAGTTTCTCTATCTGGGAAATTCAGGTACTACTTTTCTCCCTAATTGGGCAGTTACAAAGATTAATTCATGTTTGTAAAATGCTTTGAAGATAAAAAGTCATTATGTAAATGATAAGTAGTGTTATATTCTATGCAAATATAAAGAGAAAAAAGGAAGAACTCACTGCACATTTTAAGTATTTTCATAAATAAATGGATTATTGTTACTCCTTGACACTAATCAAGTAAATAAGTTTGAAAAGCCTTAATTCACAGAAAACTATGCTGATAAAAGAGAGTGTAGGCCCATTTTGAAAGATTTATTTGTATTTTAGGAAAAAATGAAAGGAACACATCACTCTGCAATACTGTTAGTATTTCTGGCTGGAGTAAAAGTTGCCCACAAGTGAATGGCATTTTCTTCCCTGTATTCTGAAGGAACAAATCTACCAGAGCAATAGGATAACTTGCTGTCTCTCCACTTTTCAGCAGAAACAATTAGGAGATTAATTTGGGGGGACTTCTACCAAGAAGACACCAACAAGGATTAAGCAGAGAAAGCATTTGCCATAAATTACCACCCTAATGATTCTTAATTTAAAGAGTTAAGAACCAAGACAATTCTAATGAAATACTTTATGAACTAATTAAAATAGGATTTCTATAACATAGTTACAATACAATACAGATATATAATATGTAAGTTTTTGAGGGCCAAATTTCCCCTCAATTGCACCCCAATAACTGAAAGCCTGACCCAAAGGAGACTTACTATTGACTTCAATGAGCAATGGATTCAGCAGAATTTGGCTCTCAATATGGCAGAGATTCACATGTGCTTTTCCATTCTGTAAATTCAAACTGGCTCTGAGTGAAATGTTGTATTTGTTCCAACTGTGCTCAAGGAAGTAATCTTAATTTATAACAAAGACATATGACTAATCAGAAGATAGGTTTAAATCTGTAAAATTTAGGGTTAAAATATTAGAACTATTTCATCAGTGTCTACTCAAAATACATAGATTAATGAAAGTCCTCCTGACAAAAGTGATTTGTGTATTTAGAAGATGTGGTATTCAGTTTCACCGAGCTGAAAATCCACACTTCAAAATTAGGAGTACTGTCAAAATAAAACAAAAAAGTTTCTGACATTCAGGTTACAAAATGACTACTACTTCATTTGCAACAATTAAAAATTATTTTCAAAAGACTATTTTGATACCTTTCATTCAATCATGGCTCCATTTGAGGTTATCTTAAAAATGCAATGTAGTAAACAAAGTCATTACAAACATATTTACCCAGTGGGCAAGTGTACAACTAACATGGAATAAAATATACCCTGATCTCAACAATTCTCAAGTTGTTTTCCATTAAGTATGCCACTTATCAATTTTTTATAAATAAATTTTCCTCCAGGGTCACATTTTGTTCTTGTTGAATACAATTATTCATCTGATAAATTCCAAGGAATCGACAATAGCTTCAGAATGGTATAAAACTAAAATACGTGGCACTATTGCAAGTGAACCTATAAAACCCTCCCTCCCAAATGACATATGATTAAAATAAAGATGACAAATGTAAATTGATAAAATAAATTTTGGCTAAGGCTTCCATTTTAAGTTGAAAGTAATTACTTAAAAACAGGCACCAAATTTTTGACCTGCTGGTAAACAGGAGTTTTTACTTAAAAAAAGGTAATTTACACAGCTCCTCATCTCCATGACCATAACTCTCATTTAGATGTCACATTCAGGACATTCCATGTTAGTGATCATAGGGGAGTGAGAATTAAGAAAAATAAAAACATGCTAAGAAAATTATGTGAAGATTTAAACTTAAAGAAATATATTGCCTGAATATTTGGAAAAATAAATGCCAAAACCTAGAAACCCTAATTATTGTAATATGAGACTGTAAAGGTAATGCTGATGTTGCTTTGAAACTATTATGATCAGATATAGAACCCTGTTTATTTACATTTGTGAAAGAGCTATCTTCCTGCCCTGTTTACTGAATGAATAGCACATGCCTATAACAATCAGTTTTCAGGTCTAATTCTACTTACGTGGAAGTCAATGACAAAACTACCATTGACTTCAGTGTGAGCAGGATCAGGCCTCCTACACATGCACACCTTAGTGATCTTTATAAAGCTGGTATAAACAAAGGGTAAAACCTTTTGGACTATGTCAGGATTGCAACTGAGATTTTTAAAAACAGGTGACTAAAATTAGGTGACTAAATCCATATTTAGGAACTGAAATAAGAGGCTTCAATTATTTTTCAAAAATAATTGAATTCAAGATTAGGTCAGATTAAAGTAACCTAATCTAAGTCATCATATATATTCTTGAGTATAATTCAGACAGCACACCCTTTAAGGTGCTGCAAAGCTCATGCCATACCCAGGGGCGGCTCTAGCCATTTCGCCGCCCCAAGCACGGCGGCACGCCGCGGGGGGCGCTCTGCCGGTCGCCGGTCCCGCGGCTCTGGTCCACCGGAGCCGCCTGCCGCCCTCCCGGTGACCGGCAGAGCGCCCCCCACGGCATTCCGCCTCAAGCACACGCTTGGCGTGCTGGGGCCTGGGGCCGCTCCTGGCCCTACCCTGTGCAATACATGGTTGCATGTATGGGAAGGAGTCACAGAGCCAAATACTATTAATCAAGAGCAGTCTTTGTACTCAAATGAGCAACTGTGGCTGGACCCTGTTGGGTCTTACCAAAATACTCAGGGCCCAGCTGACTGCCATATTCAGAGGTGGGAAGGAATTTTCCCCTGGGTCAGATTGGGAGAGACCCTGGGGGTATTTTGCCTTCCTCTGCAGCATGAGGCACAGGTCACCTTCAGGTTGAAACTATTATAAATGGTGGATTCTCTGTAACTTTAAATCATGAAGTCTTTAAATCATGACTGAGGATATTACATAACCTCTGGCTGAGTTACTGTCTATTACAGGAGAGGGTGAGTGAGGTTCTGTGGTCTGTAATGTGCAGGCGGTCAGTCTAGATGCTCATGATGGTCCCTTCTGGCCTTAAAGTCTATGAGTCTTTGAATGATTAAAGTGGGAAGCTCCTCATGCCCCGTCCCTTATGCACTTGCACCAGGAATGGCTGCAATTCAGCCATTAGACAATAATAAGTATTCTAATGCATTTTAACAGTACAAACAAAATGGCATCTCAAACAAAACTGCCTCGAAAAGGATTTATGTGCTGTGACTAATTTGAAGCACATGATATGAATTCTCTTCTCCTTCCTTTAAGCTAGAAAACTCACCCACTATTTAAAATTAAATAAAAATAAACCTGAGTAACTCAAACACATGATGTACTATGAGAGATAAAGAACAACAGTAAAATCCCAGATCAAACTTAGCAAAATAATCTTTCTAACCAGCCTCAAACTAAGAAACTGTACAGTACGCTAACTGCCCTTTTCCCATGTTCTCTGATTCACCACTCTCTTTATGATGTGCCCCACCTATCCTCTTTCTCAGGAAGTTTTAACAGAAACAATAATATTAGCAGATTACTTCTGAAATAAATGAACTTCATCCTGTGTGTGGTCTAGAGATCTTGTCTCACACTATACATAAACAATTTGTTTTCAAGTTCAAAGGACCGTTTCATTTTCATTGTTTCAGTAATTTTACATTGCTTATCCATGTAAAATCCAAATCTAGGCAAGAAGAATAAGACTCATTTAAAATGCAGTTTGAGAACCGTAAAAATATTTGTATATTTACATGTCAGAAAGGAAACGTCATTTATAACTGTGATAAAATACATAGTATCATATGTGATACATATAAATGCATATTTGCTAAAATGACACCAATTTGTTTCTAGCTCCAAGTTCAACATAAGAATGGCCACAGTGGCCCAGACCAATGGCCCATCTAGCCCAGTATCCCATCTTCTGGCAGTGGCCAGTGCCAGATCTTCAAACAGATAAACAGAACAGAGCAATTATCCAGTGATCAATCCCCTACTGTTCAGTCCTGCTTCTTGCAATGAGAGAGGTAGAGACACCCAGAGCTAAATCAAGGGACTGGGCCTGCTTTGAGCAGGAGGTTGGACTAGATGACCTCCTGAGGTCCCTTCCAACCCTGATATTCTATGATTCCATTTTTGCTAATACATGCGTCCATTGTAAGCATCTTTGCTTAAAACACTCATCTTTGCTAATGCTTATTGAAGGACCTGTCCTCCATGAATATATCTAAGCTGGGCCCAGGTGGGGAGCGGAAGGGGTGGGACCAGCCACTTCTCACACGAGCTGCTCCGGGTCACTGCTCTGTGCAGTGCAGCAGCTGTCAGAGAGAGTGGCAAGGGAGGTGGTGGTGGCAGCTGACCGCCCCCTGCCCAGGCCCAGCTGCTGGGGATGGGCTGAGCGAGTCAGATTTCCCCCTCCCACCCAGCAGGTTTCCGGCTCGCCCGGCCCTTGTCCCCAGCAGTCAGGCCTGGGAATGAGAGAGGTGTGGCCTGCCACCACCACCACCCTAGCCAGGCTCCCTCTCTTTTAGATTATGCCTCACCCCAGTATGGGGAGGCATAAGCCATTCTAGAGGTGGATGGACCATGGATTTATATAGTGGCATTATGATATTTTCTGTCTTATTATCTATCCCTTTCCTAATGTTTCCTAACATTGTTAGCTTTTTCAACTGCTGCTGCACATTGAGCTGATGTTTTCACTGCACTAGCCAATTTGTTTCTAGCTCCAAGTTCAACATAAGAATGGCCACAGTGGCCCAGACCAATGGCCCATCTGCTACTCTGAAACCCATCTAGCCCAGTATCCCATCTTCTGGCAGTGGCCAGTGCCAGATCTTCAAACAGATAAACAGAACAGAGCAATTATCCAGTGATCAATCCCCTACTGTTCAGTCCTGCTTCTTGCAATGAGAGAGGTAGAGACACCCAGAGCTAAATCAAGGGACTGGGCCTGCTTTGAGCAGGAGGTTGGACTAGATGACCTCCTGAGGTCCCTTCCAACCCTGATATTCTATGATTCCATTTTTGCTAATACATGCGTCCATTGTAAGCATCTTTGCTTAAAACACTCATCTTTGCTAATGCTTATTGAAGGACCTGTCCTCCATGAATATATCTAAGCTGGGCCCAGGTGGGGAGCGGAAGGGGTGGGACCAGCCACTTCTCACACGAGCTGCTCCGGGTCACTGCTCTGTGCAGTGCAGCAGCTGTCAGAGAGAGTGGCAAGGGAGGTGGTGGTGGCAGCTGACCGCCCCCTGCCCAGGCCCAGCTGCTGGGGATGGGCTGAGCGAGTCAGATTTCCCCCTCCCACCCAGCAGGTTTCCGGCTCGCCCGGCCCTTGTCCCCAGCAGTCAGGCCTGGGAATGAGAGAGGTGTGGCCTGCCACCACCACCACCCTAGCCAGGCTCCCTCTCTTTTAGATTATGCCTCACCCCAGTATGGGGAGGCATAAGCCATTCTAGAGGTGGATGGACCATGGATTTATATAGTGGCATTATGATATTTTCTGTCTTATTATCTATCCCTTTCCTAATGTTTCCTAACATTGTTAGCTTTTTCAACTGCTGCTGCACATTGAGCTGATGTTTTCACTGCACTAGCCACTATGACTCCAAGATCTCTTTCTTGAGTGGTAACATCATTTTGTATGTAGTGTTGGGATAATTGTTTCCATGATGCATTACTTTGCACTTACCCAGGGAAGGATTGCTCAGTGATTTGAGCAGTGGCCTGCTAAACCCAGGGTTGTGAGTTCAATCCTTGAGGAGGCCACTTAGGGATCTGGGGCAAAATCAGTACTTAGTCCTGCTAGTGAAGGCAGGGGCTGGACTTGATGACCTTTCAAGGCAGGGCTAGCCCCAGGCACCAGCTCAGCAAGCAGGTGCTTGGGGCAGCAAGTCAGGCTCTTCAGCAGCAATTCAGCGGGGGGTCCCTCGGTCCCTCTTGGAGGGAAGGACCTGCCGCCGAATTACCACTGAAGAAGAAAGCGGCATGGTGGAGCTGCCACCGATTGTGATCATGATTTCGTGGCTTTTTTCCCCCACTGCTTGGGGCGGCAAAAACCCTGGAGCCGGCCCTGTTTCAAGGTCCCTTCCAGTTCTATGAGACAGATATATCTCCATATATTCTTTTTTCCCCCTTTTTTATTAATACTGAATTTCATCTGCCATTTTGTTGCCCAGTCACCCAGGTTAATGAGATCCCTTTGTAACTCTTTGCAGTCAGCTTTGGACTTAACTATCTTGAGTCATTTAGTATTGTCTGAAAACTTTGCCACCTCACTTTTTACCCCCTTTTCCAGATAATTTATGAATAAGTTCAACAACAGTGGTCCTAGGACAGAGCCTTGGGGGCTCCGCTATTTACTTGTGATAACTAATTTAATTACACTAAGAAACCAATCTTACATTCCCTATCTGTAGAAGTCAATTTTTGCATTGACAACCCAATATTTACATTATCTATCTTTTACATTAGAGTTTGATCCTGCAATATTGGGACAGACTGAAAACTCATTGATGTCAATAGGAGTTTTGAGTACATGAAAAATGGAGGACAATACAGGTACCTAGATAACAAATATTTAGTTTAGTTGACCAGATTATCCTTAAAATAAAACCATCAAGTAAATCTTATTTTAGTTAAATGGATTCTTGTTTTAAGTAACTAATGTAACACAAGGATTGACCATTGTTATCATAGAATGTTCTGACAACTAAAGTGTTCTTTTTCCTTTCCTGCTTAGCCCCAATTCTACAAGGTATTTAAGCATGTAGCTAAATTTTAAGCATATGCTTAAATCCATTCCTATTCAGCAAAGCACTTAGTCACATGCTTAACTTAACTTTGATTTCAAAGGGGCTTAAGCTCATGTTTAAACATATACTTAAGTGATTTGCTGAATTGGGGACAGAGAGAGGGCAGTAGGGTACTGAGATTCACAGTTGTAGCTCTCGACAGGAGAGCAAGACAGAATAAAAATGAGAGGCTTTTTTCCCTTTCAAAATAAAGCAGATAATATCCAGCAATTTAAAAGAAAATCAATGTCTGATACAAATTGGAATAAGAAACAGTCGAAGGAGCAATATCAAGATTTGGATGATGGAATAAAATAAATGGTTTAAAAGAAAAGTTAAAAATATAATGGGATGATATGTCGTCAGAACTCAGGAGAGCTAGTAAAATCAGATTATTGTTGAAGAGGAGGAGGCTTGAAGATGATAAAGGGACTCTCTATACTAAAAAGAGGGAAAGGGAGAGCTTCCATTGGACCCTGATAACATGTAGGTGGAAAAGAATACAGAAGGCTTGAGACAGCCAGGTTCTAATCCCAGATGAGAATTACACACAGTCTCAAAACTCTACTATCACATATCCCCAGATAATTTCTTAGTCTCTAGCTTCTTAACGCAAATGTAGGAAGCTATTCAATTTATTTTTTTAATTCTAAAACCCTATGATCAACAGATTCTGGTTGTTATTGCAGGTCAGTTCATTCTAAGAAAGTGAATTTATAAAGGGACACAACATAAAAGTCAGAAAAAGGGATACAATTTGTGTCCTGAGCAATCATTCTGTATAAACCATTTCAGTGCTGAACAAATGGTCTTGTAAAAAATAAAAAAATAAAAAAAATCTGTTTAATGTTCTATGGGGGCAGGACACACACAAGACCTATCCTGCACTCCCTATTCAGGCAACATTCCTATTCAGTGTCAGGGGTTAGACTGCATCAGAATAGGAGAGGGTGCTCATGCTTGCCAATTTTGGTGTCCGTTATGTTGCATCATGCTGTGGAGACAGGATGCAGCAGGAGGAAGAGAGCAGGGAGAAGAGAAGAGAAGAGAAGAGAAGAGAAGAGAAGAGAAGAGAAGAGGAGAAATGTATCTGTAAGGCATACATGTCCACAAGCAGACCCTTAGTCAACCAAGCAACAGTGTACATGTGTGTGGGCAGTGTGTGGAGCTGGGTAGGTGCACATCCCTAATATTTGCCCATCCTTTTTCTTAAAAACCACTGAGTGGGATTTTCAAAAGCCTTCAGCGTTGGCCTAACTCCTTTCCCACTAAAGTCAATGGGAGCAGAGTTGGGCCAGTGCTGAGTGCTTTTTTAAATCCTACCCAATATTATTGTTTTGACTTGGGCAAGTTGGAGAATCTGTATTGATGTAAAAATAAATTAAAAACACGGACCCAAGGTTTCTTCCTTAAATTTTGGAAAACCCAATGCAATTTTCTGCAGTTTAAATATCTTCTTAAAAATTCCTAGAAATAGATTCTGCATAAAGGAATCTGGTAGGATTGAGTTTACCTCCTTAAGAGAATGAGGGCTTGCTAGAGGACAAATATTACTATCTGAAAAGAGGAAGGGTAGGAAGACTTCAAGTTGGGACATCTCTTCTCCCAGCAGGTACTATTGCTGGTCTGTTTAGTAGCAGGAAAGGATCAGAGCCCCAGATATTCCTCAATCAGTCACTAGCTTCTCCGACTTTAGATTCCCCTACTGGGCAAGTCCTCATTTCACCAACCTAACCCTACTTAAAACCCTGCTTCTATTGACTTCAGTGGGAATTTTTCAAGCTAGTGAAAAACAGAACTACTTCATTTATCATTATTTTAAGCTAATACCTAGATTATGCTGTAGGACTCAGGCTATAGTACGGCCCACTGGTGGTGACAGGCACATACATGTTAAACTCCTAGCCCAGACATTTGCCAGTTGTAATCCTTGTTCCAAACATTTAGATAGGATTAAAAGTAGCTTGTTGCTTAAATTCCTCCTTCTGTTTTCTTACCCCTTAAAATTACATTCCTCTGAAAAGCAAGTGTTTTGCCTGGTAAACAAAGATTTATAATCTGTCATTTACTGTAGTTCATTTTAAACTTGTTTTTAGAACAGGAGGCTATGCTGTTATATCCATCCAGATTAACAAGATTTAGGTCTAGATGTTTGTTTCTCTCATACTAGTCCTCTTCTGGTGTGCTGTGCCTAGCAAGTTCACAATGAGTATCTAGTACACTCAAATACAATTTGCACATGACAGATAATAGTAATCTGCTTGACCTACTGTATGTTCCCAACTAATCGTTTGCTAAACTTGAATCCAACTGGGGTGTTTATCTTAAACCAGGAAACTAACCCTCAGCAAAATGTGCAATTTTGACGGAATGCATGACAAATCAATGCAGGGTTCATTGCTGACAATATTTTCCTATGATGTTAAAAAAAAAGAAGCGGATGTTTTTATCCAAAGCGTAGAATACAGTGTCCTAGCTCCAGTGACAATGATACATTTTAACTGAAAACATGCCAGAATATAAATCCTCTCTACATTTTCACCAGGTTGCATAAAACAGGATAACCTGTCTGGGCTGTGATTCTTTAATTGTTATATGGAATGATGTTGTTTTGTTCAGCTAGATATTCATACATATCTCAGGGAATAATAGGCTTTTTATTTAAAAAAATAATTGGTTGAGAAATTAAAAAAAAATCTTTAAAGGAACATACAAATTATTTGAAGGCCAAACTGTATTTTATTGTTTATTTTATTTATCTAAAATTACAAAATTGCATGTAGATTTCTATGTAGACTACTCATCTTGACTTTATGTAATTTTGGTACATGTTCAGATACCATTGTGATGAGTGAAGTGCTGATAGATACTGTAGACAGAATTGATTTCCATCATGCATCAACAAGATAACATCTTCAGAAACAAGCTCTATAGCTCTGAGGGCAACAGTGCTTCTAGTTTAAGCTTAAAGCATCTACAAGACTCAGTCCTTTCCTCAGATGTTAAGTTATTGTATATTATACTGCAATTTAGTTCTGAAAATGCAAAGAAATTACTCCAATTCCTTGTTACAATAAAACAGACAGTATGTGTATGTTTTCATAATTCTTTTTTATTCATGGTCTCTGAAGAACATGACATTTTTGGGCAGCTTTGGAATAAAGAGCACAGAATGTTATTATAAGTAATATAAGTTTCCAAAACAAACCGAGGGTACTATACTTGAAAAAGTAGAGCTCTCATCCCTCATGTATACAAGTCATTTGATGTAATGGAAGAACCCTACATATACAAATAATGATCAACAGGGTCAGATCAATGGTTCAGCTAGCCCAATCTCCTGTCTTCTGACAGTAATTGGTGTCAGATACTTCAGAGGGAATGAACGGAAGAGGGCAATCTACTAGTGATCCATCCCCAGTCATCCAGTCCCAGCTTCTGGCAGACAAAAGCTTAGGGATACCCAGAGCATGGGGTTGCATCCCTGACCATCTTGGCTAATAGCCACTGATGGACCTATCATCCAATTCTTTTTAGAACCAACTTATATTTTGGCCTTCACACCATTCCCTGCCAATGAGTTCCACAGGTTGAGTGGTTGTTATGTGAAGAAGTACTTCCTCTTTATTTGTTTTAAACCTGCTGCCTATTAATTTCAATGGATCCCTGGTTTTGTGTTATGTGAAGGAGTGAATAATACTTCCCTATTCACTTTCTCCACACCACTGATGATTTTATAGACTTCTGTCATATCCTCCCTTAATCATCCCTCTTCTAAGCAGAACAGCCCCAATCTTTTTTATTTCTCTTCATATGGAAGTTGTTCCATACCCCTAGTCATTTTTGTTGCCCTTCTCTGTGCTTTTTCCAGTTCTAAAATATCTTTTTTGAGATCGGACAACCAGAACTGCATGCAGTATTCATGGATTAATATAGTGGCATTACATTTTCTGTCTTATTATCTCTCCCTTTCCTTAGGGTTCCTAACATTCTGCTAGCTTTTCTTGACTGCCATTGCACACTGAACCAATGTTTTCAGAGAAATCTCCACGATGACTCCAAGATCTCTTTCTTGAGTGGTAATAGCCAATTTAGATGCCATCATTTTGTATGTACAGTTGGGACAATTTTTTCCAAGGTGCATTACTTTGCACTTATCAATGTTGAATTTCATCTGTCATATTATTGCACAGTCACTCAGGTTAGTGAGATCCCTTTGTAACTCTTCACAGTCAGCTTTGGACTTGAGTATCTATCTTGAGTAATTTAATATCATCTGCAAACTTGGCCACCTCACTGTTTACCCCCTTTTCCAGATAATTTACTAATAAGTTGAACAGCACTGGTCCCACTATAGAGCTTTGGGGGACTCCGCTATTTACCTATCCCCATTGTAACAACTGACCATTCCTACCCTTTGTTTCCCATCTTTTAACCAGACCTTCCCTCTCATCCCATGACCACCTATTTTGCCTAAGAGCTTTTGGTGAGGGATCATGTCAAAGGCATTCTGAAAGTTCAAGTACACTATATCCACTGGATCACCTTAGTTCACATATTTGTTGACACCCTCAAAGCATTCTAATAGATTGCTGAGGCATGCTTTTCCTTTATAAAAGCCATGTACAAAAACCATATACAATTTTATAAACTTCAGAAAGTATACAAAGTGACAGGGTTCAGTCTTAGATTTGTGCAGCATAATATCAACAGAATAGATTTTTAAGATTGCTTACTTTGATTGGAGAACTGGTGTGTTGTGCTTCTGGTGGCTGTCCCTCGTCTTCAGGTACGGTTGGCATGGTAGCTGATGAGAGACACGATGGACTGCAATGTGGACTAAAAAGACCATGCACTGCTGGGAATGTCTGTTTCAAGTTAACCTCAAGGGATAAGCACTGAGATGCCTTGTGATCCACAGACTATAGTGTATGCCAAAAATACAAATCAAATCCATTTAAAATCTATGTTCAAACACTGGGGATCACTTTATAACAACAAACAGTAATAAAGTTTAAAATTAAAACCGATGTGCCTTCTTGCATTTTATTAACTAAAATTTCAAAGATCAAATATAACATAATAAAATATTTAAAGGAACAATCTTCCTTATTTTACTTGATTTTTTTTTCTGTTTCCAAGGAGATTTTTCAGATTTTCTGCATTTGATTCGCTTGTGACTATGAACTGCCCTTTCCAAAAGTTCTTTAGAAAGGGAGAGCGTGCAATGGATACCTACAATATATCCCTGAACAAACACTGCAACCTTACTACTGCAGAGTGTGATCTCAGATCTGATATGCTAAGGAGGATGAGAAAGGAAAATCTCCAAGACAAAATGTTGCTGATTCAGGAGGTGCCACTTTTCCTCTGAGCTAGTATTGAATAGGTCTATGTGTACCTTGCACAGTTCGGTTAGCAAAGGGTTTTCACAAATTGGTCCCTGGAGGCTCACTGCTGCAGTTACAACTGAATCAAACCTCTGCACAATTTTTTTTAGTGGTTTGGGTTTAACAAACTGGAATCTCCTAAGAACAAGCCTCAGCCAGCTTTCTAACCCTCTCACACTCATCAGAGCCCCCCTTCTTACTTTAGATGTCTTTAGGGTTGTTGAGGGAAAGAAGGAGGGAGGCTGATTTCAGGAATGGAGGTTTACTGGCTTCCAAACTATGCAGACATTCAGTCCATGTTCACCTAACATTCAGGGGACTAGAACAAAGCTGATGAACACATTGAATCTTGAATGCCTGGCTCAGTTCAAGTAGTTTTGAGATTCAGTGCCACTATTTTGCACTAGGTAATACATCAATAGCTAACACTAGTGTTAAGGGCTCTGTCCTGTCTGAGATGCTGTCTTTTAGGGTATGTCTACACTACCCACTGGATCGGCGGGCAGTGATTGATCTATCGGGGATCGATTTATTGCGTCTAGTGTAGACGCGATAAAAATCGATCCCCGATCACTCTGCCGTTGACTCCGGAACTCCACTGTGGCAAAAGGCGGAAGCAGGGTCGATGGGGAAGCGGCAGCAGTCGACTCTCCACTGTCCTCACAGGCAGGTAAATCGACCTAAGATACGCCGACTTCAGCTACGCTATTCGCGTAGCTAAAGTTGCATATCTTAGGTCAATTCCCCCCTCCCCACCCAGATAAGGCATAAAATATAACTCCTGATCAAATGCAGCCATTGTAAATCCTGTAGCCATTTTTACAAAACCCAAAGATGTTAACTCTTGTCCTGACCAAGTTTCAACTCTGGAAATTATATTTGCCTACCTAAATTCTCCATGCACTTTCAACTGGAGGAAGTATTCTTCACTTCCTGTCTTAAACCAAGAGTGGCTGAATTTCAGAGGTGGTTACTGTAATTCTTATGGAACTCATTTGTACAGCACTTTGGATCCATTTGGGTGACAAGGACTGTATAATAACCAAGAGCATATATTCCAACTTTTGCTTCAAAGAAAAGACTGCCTGATGGACTTATTAAGGCAATACAGTCATCACATTCCAAGAACATATTTCCTGGGGAGTCTATCTTAACCTGTACTTTTCAAGAGGATTTTTTCTGCTTTTAAGAACATCGAAAAAATGTGGGACATGTCTTTTTAGCAATCTTAGAGTTTTGAGGTTTCTGTGGTAAGTTACTAACTTCCCATAGCTATTAGGCCTCTTCCTATGAACCCAGGTCAGCCGGGGGCATCTCTTTTCCAGTGAGAGTTATGCAAAGTGAAAAAAACAATTATGTCTAAGAAAGGCTGGAAGGAATTTTATGGCTCCATTTGCATAGGATCTATTGGCAACAAGGGGGAAAGAAAGCAACTGCTACTTTATTACAGGAACAGAGGTAAACTGCACAATACTATACTTTTAAATTGTATTATATAAATTTGTTACGGTAATTAAAGATAGAAAAATATTAGCACTGCATAGCACAGACAGACCCTGGTCACTGGCGGGCAGGATCGAATCTGGGACCTCTGGAGCTTAGTTCATGAGCCTCTACTGCATGAGCTAAAAGCCATGTGGCCCTTAGCTAAGGCTGTAGAGCAGACTCATTATTCTCTCTCTCTAAATGATCTCGGTGCCACTGGATGGGACAGAACACTACACCCAGGAGTGTGGGTTACAATTGTAGTCCTGTAAGTATATGTACACACCTTCAATGTTTTCATTGTGTACTATCTATGCTCAGACTAAGAGCCTGGTTTAGTGGTGTGAGCACAGAACTGGGAGCCAGTAACTTCTGAATACTAGTCCTGTCTCAAACATTAACGCTGTGGATTTGAACTTGGAACCAAATTTTTAAAAACTTGCACTAATTTTGGATGCCTAAACTAGAGGTGTTAGAACTATTACCTTACATTAGAAACTCTGTTCAGAGGTGCAAAGCAGCTACAACTCCAATGGAAATCAGTGGAAGCTGTAGGTACATGATGCCTCTAAAAAACAAACCAGACCCTTGGTGTCTCAAACTGGATACCTCAAAACTGAGATACCTCAGATTAATGGATGCTTAAAAATGTTGTCCCCTTAACCTCCCTTACTTAGCTTTTCTATCGAATAGGGGATGATAATACCCACTTCATGTGGGTATTGTAAGGGTTAATTAGTTAAGTCTCTAAAGCAAGTTGAAGAGGAAAAATACTATATAACATGAAGAATTATTTTAAGTGGTGTTCACTGTATATTATATTGCAGTTACTAAGCACTAAAACCTTACTGTGACCCATGGTGGACAGTTTATGAACATGGTTAGTAAACACATAAGAGAGTTTAATCTACTCAGTGGCTGGCTTTTGGTAATTGCCTCACACAGGGTCTCACACAAAGGTCCTGCTTTAGATAGGCTTCCCTGGACAGAATGCAGGATGATTTAGTTGGGTTTGGTCCTGCTTTGAGCAGGGGATTGGACTAGATGACCTCCTGAGGTCCCTTCCAACCCTGAGATTCTATGATTCTATGACTACAGTGATCCCACCATAAAAGCAAATAAATACTATTTTACTGAAAAAAGGTATTGGTTAGAGAGGATGCAAACTAGATTGGGTTTGACGTCAGTGCAAGGGTGTGTATACTCACCTACACAGCAGACAGACAACTTTCTACAGCTAAATCAAAACAACTTACTGAGTGAGCAAGTCAGATTTGTTGATGTATGATTTAATGAGAGTATCAAAATAGCAAAGACCGATCAACTGCTTAGTTATTCTGGTTCCATTAAAGTAGGGCAGATCTGGCTTGCATACTAACTACCTTCTTATTGTTCATGTCACTATGAAACTCTAATGGACAACAGCTTGTTGGTACATTACTGAAAGATTCTTAATTTTCTAGTTTAAACTTCAACTAGAAATTGGACAAAATAGAAACTGTATCTCCTAGGCAGATGGGTAATTAACATTCTTTCTTGTTTCACTTTATCTCCCGAAGTATCAGCTACCTGCTAAAGTTTATGCACTGGTGAAAATTAGAGAAACATTGTGGCTTGAATTTACATTTATTGTTTTGTTAGCTCTCAGTATCACTGATAGGAGGTACAAGAGAAAAGAAATGAAGAACACTTACGTGTATATATTTAATGTCCTCTCAACACACCCTAAGTAAATCACGGAATGAGGTGGATATCAGAGGCAGAACTCACTGCTCAGTTTACCATGAAGGCAAATGTTAACTATATTAATTTTCTGGCTGGTGAAGAGCAGGTACATTATGTCTGTGTGTGCTGGGAAGAATAATCACCACCTACAGTTGTTGGTCAATAAAGGATAGAGTAGCCTACCAGTCCTGAACAGGTTCAACACTTGAACCCTATTATTTTCTCCCAACTCTGAATCACTGCATCATTCCTAATCTTGAAGGATCAGAGTTTTTTTGGTAAATGTCAATAAACATGGATTTCATTATACACATACACACCAAATTTATGGATTATAATCAAAATTTACAGTTAAGCGAAGTAAGAAAAATGCTGCTTGAGCACTTATTAGAGTTTGATGTAAGGTTATTTACTTTATATATGTTGACATACAGGGGCGGCTCTAGCGATTTCGCCGCCCCAAGCACGGCGGCACGCCACAGGGGGCGCTCTGCCAGTCGCCGGTCCAGTGGCTCCGGTGAACCTCCCGCAGGCGTGCCTGCGGATGCTCCACCCCAGCCGCAGGACCAGTGGACCCTCCGCAGGCACGCCTGCGGGAGGTCCACCGGAGCCGCCTGCCGCCCTCCCGGCGACTGGCAGAGCACCCCCCGCGGAATGCCGCCCCAAGCACACGCTTGGTGTGCTGGGGCCTGGAGCCGGCCCTGTTGACATAGGATATTGACAATTTGGATTTTAGCAGTTGTAAGTTTTAACTTTTTGAATCTCAATGTCTACTACCATTAAATAACTGTTGTCTGACACTCCCCCCTTAATTTCCCACAACTGTGAAAGTTTAAATTGATAAAAATAGAAAAAAAAATGCTCAAAAATAAATATTAGCATTATCAGTCAAAAATGATGATACATATAGAATTCTACAAAGTCTACTCATTCTTTACTCTTGAGTGAGAGATTGTTTTGTCTCCCTTTGTAGGAGGAAGAGGCACAGATAATTTAATATTCAATGCCTTTTACATGAACTGTTAATTGTAAACTGTCTTTTACTAATTTAAAAAGTTTTGATCTAACTGTTTCATGAAAGAACAGGAAGAATTTGTCCAGCAACAGTTTGATTTTACCAGACTGACATTTAAACTGTTGCCATGATTGCTTTGGTGAATTACGCTAGTGACACCAGTCACAGGAGTCATAGCAGCAGCTACAAAAGTGTCGTGACCCTGCTGGTGTGCTTTAATGTAGTGCTCTTTGAAACTGTACTAGGGTAAAGCACACTATAGAACCTTTAGTGCACCTGGACCAATTAGTGCACAACATGGTTAGAGTCCTTTAGAAGTCACCAAAGGGTGTTACCCTATAATGTAAATAAACCCTTGCTTTTCATCTCCGGATACATAAGATCGAACAAAATCCTGCGACCTGAGCAACCTCTGAACTTGGTGAAAATTTAGATCCAAAACAGCTTTAAAGCTTGAGCACATAACTACATAAAAGGTGGATTTAGTTCTTTCTTAGGTCACAAAGGAAAATGAATTTGGTTGTTTTACCTAATTCTCAGCAAACACAGAAACACACCACCATATAATTTGGCACAGTTGACAGACAAGTACTCAAGAGAACCCTGGGACTGAAATATCAGGAATTATTTCAGGCCAAGACAGAGTTGTGCCTGCTATACTGCTAGATGTAAAATCTTTCATTCTATCAGCTACCTACTTAGCCTAATATGTCTTACTTTGATGAGCACCTAATTCAAATAATAAAAAAAAGACAACGATGCACCGTGCAATGAGGTTAACCATTAAACACCTCAAGTTTCAGTCCCTTGTTTTGATTAAAAACAAAACCCACCCACTCTTGCATATAGCGCAGAGGGACAGATTCTGTGCTGTGCCTCTCAGAAAGTACAGCCTAAGGGGCTGGTGGAATACAGGTTAATTTAAGCCACCATGGCAGTGCCTGGATCCTGGGTGGCGGGGGCCTGGAACAGCCTCTGGCATAATATTAGAGCCTTACTCAGGCTGCCGATGGGCTACTTTGGAGCCAGGAGCAGCCAAGAATCTCTGTATTGCTGAGCACTAAGAAAACTCCCTCTCCTGACCCTGTCACATCTCCTTTGGTGCTCAACCCCATCTCTAGAAAACACTATGCCAGGGATATTCTCCCTTGGCTAACTGAGGTGCCTTTGTGTCTCCTATACACTGCCACAGTGTCTTAGAGGGCCTAGGATCATCCAGGATTTTAGCAAAATATAAGCATATACTTTCCTTCCTAATAAAGACGTATACATTAGCATTGCAGTTTTTTATTTAGACACTTTAAACTGTAAAACTTACAGGGTCAGATTCTCTGGTACACTAAGACAGAGGTGTTACATAAGCAACAAATTAGCCTTAAACTGACTGGGGATATCCAGTGGAGAATTTACCCTGTGCAGGGGGTATCTCTGACACTTCCTGCATCCTCCCTTCCCTCTCATGTAAGGGGGGAAAAGGGGCATGTTGGGTCATGCGTGGGAAGGAGAGGAGAGGCGTGGTGAAGCAGAGCTCTGTCACACCAGATCATTCACTGGAGTGACCTTACATCACTGGCATCAATTGGGGTTGCTCCTATGGCCCCATAAGCAGAGCTTGGATGGAATGGAGACTCGAGCCCAATGTCAAAGAACAGACAATCACCAGCAATGAGCTATAGCAAGAATGGTAGGATCTGATCTGCCCTCCCACAGAAAACCTGCAGTGGGGAAAATAATCACTAGAAACTCTTCAGAGTTCACCATCATTCCCCCGTTAAGGTAAAGTGACTTTTATTGTGGGATATTGGGAGACAGGGTGAGCCTTGAAACCACCAGGGCTCAAAACCTCCATGTGGAAACCAGGTTACAGTCCCAGGGTTGTAGTGTTGAATGCCAGATGCTCCCTGGTCTGACATGAGCCAGCTGGTTACCTTTGGATTTATGCTGCCATTATAGCTCGGTACTGCTGGCTTTACCTCTCTAAGTTAAAGATTAGAAACCTCTTTATAAAAACATACAACAAAATAAGCTTCCAAGAGATGCTGTGGAATAACCATCACTGGAGATATCCAACGCTGGACAAGGCAGCCATCGATGGTTTAGGAATAACAAAATTAGTCCTGCCGTGTTTCATAAGGATGCACTATGGGCCTGATCAAATGTCCATTCAAGTCAGTGGAAGTATCTCCAGCAACATCAACAGGCATTGGATCAGGCTCTGTATGACCTTCTTCCATCCCAAAGGATTCTATCATTATGTTACTGTTGCTATTTTTATTAAAGCAAATGATCCACAATACCATTTCAAAACCAACCACGGAGTAACAGCAACAGCTTCAAAATAATCAGTTATAAATAAATACCTCTAAAAATTATTTTTTAACTCAATGCCACAAGCGAAGTGGAAAAGGATGGAGGATTAGAACATCAGTTCAGTTAAACCACTTCGTGGACTATAAGAGAAAAAATTTAGTTGTTTTAAACAAGGCAAACACCCTATCCACCAGATTCTACTTATTCTCACACTGAGTGACATGCAGTATAAATAAGTTTTGTTTAGTTCTTGTCTGTTATTGTACACCCTCTGCTTAAAATAGTTAGGTAAAAATGGATCCCCTTAGGGTTCAAATTTGTTGTCAGATATAGATCAGTGGATACAGAGAACTTTCTTCTATCACTGGGTAGCTTAGAACACAGTCTCCAGGAAATGATGATGTAGGAGCAGTATTCCATAAAAGGAAAAAGTATTCAGAAATGTTTGGCTTTTGATCTGTTCCCTCTGCAACCCATTTCACCACAGTAGAGAAAGCAGAGTATAATCAGTAAACTTACCCTCTCTGAGTCACAGCTGAAAACTGTGTTAGCAAGGGTTTAGAATAAAGATGCTTTACTCCATCTCCACTGCTAGTCTGACAGCTGACCTCAAATGCTCTGTCAAATCACAGCAAATATATAAGAAAAAGAGCAAAAATATAAACACAAAGTTTAGAAATTGTTTTCTTAAGATTCCCTGGTTCATATACTGCCCCCAATAAAGGCAAGCAACTCCCATTGGCAGTAGTGGGAGTTCCACATTCTTATCAAGGATAGTATCTGGGTTTCTGAATGAAATATTTTTGAATTGCTCTGTGTGGGCTCAATTTTCCATTGCCCTGCACTTGTGCAGTCATTTGCACAACTGCAAAGTAAATGACAGGTGAGTGTAAATTGCTATCAAATCAGAAAAGGAGCATTTTACATTCACTTCACATTCGTATAAAAGAACACACAGGGCACAGGGCATTTGTGAATCAGATTCTCTGACCTTAAACTTCTTAACACTGAGGGTATGTCTACATTGCAATAAAACATTTGTGGCTGGCCCATGTCAGCTGACCTGTGCTCAAGCTGCAGGGCTATAAAATTGCAGTGTAGGCATTCTGGTTTGGGAGCCCGAGCCCAAATCAGCTGAGATGGGCCACCCGTGAATGTTTTATTGCAATGCAGACATACCCTCCATGTTAAGAAGTTTAAGGTCAGAGGATTTGATTCACAAATGCGCTGCACACTGTGTGTTCTTTTACACAAGTGGGAAGTGAACGTAAAATGCTCCTTTCCTGGAGCCTGAATGTTTATATTGCAATTTGATAGCCCTGCAGTCTGAGCCCTGTAAGCCCAAGTCAGCAGCCATGGGCCAGCCACAGGTGTCTTATTGCAGTGTAGACAGGTTATAGCTCTATTTCATTCTGTGAAAATTAATGCAAGACAGAAATACAATTTTCCTGCCAATTTATTTGTACTGCATGATATGCCTTGCAGTCATAAAACACTATTAATTATAGTAATTACTCCACTAACAAAAAATGTAATTTGTTAACATTTGCTGGCTATTTAAATCTTTAGAGATAGATATAGAGAGAGAGGTCATGGACATTGATAGAAGATGCTTATTTTTTAAAAGTTATAAAGTTGATTTTTCACTTGAAGCAGTGCTTAAATTTGTAAGTTATTCTAAAACTGCTTTAGCCATCACTGAGCTGCACAGATAATTAACAACTCCATAGACACTGTATAATACCAATGTATTCTGCAATAATGTTTAATGAACCAAATTCTGCCCCCATTAATATCCATTCAACCCCATTGGGTAGGACCGAGAAGTTTTTTAGGCAGTTACAGTGTTGTTCCTCCTGACGAGATATTGAACAATACTTTTCTAGGCTGTGCAAATTGTTTGCAGCTAGAATGTTAATGCAAGGTTTATTCCCTCTCACATACAGGATTTGATCCTGCAAAGTCTGAGAGTATTCCCATTGGCTTAAATGGGAGTTGAGGGCATCCAACACCTTGTAGGATTGAGCCTCGTATGCAGATGAAATTCAAATAATTGTGCCATGATCATATTTAACATGAATAATTTCTACATATATTGACTTTTAACTTATTAATCCTTTTTTATTCTTGTATCTCCTTATCCCTTACAAATACAGGGAGGTAAAAATAAAAAAAGAACCCAAAAAAGGAGACTGACCAAGCAATAGCATGCATATAGCAAAAAAGAAGGCCCCTAGCCTCTACAGATCTTTCAATCATCATATAATCTCATGGCTATAAAATCTTTCTTAAAATCATAAGGATTGTATACAGTTACCTGTCCCCCAGGTCT
Organism: Mauremys mutica; assembly: GCF_020497125.1. Classification (NCBI taxonomy): domain Eukaryota; kingdom Metazoa; phylum Chordata; order Testudines; family Geoemydidae; genus Mauremys; species Mauremys mutica. The sequence continues at coordinate 97,565,819 of NC_059075.1, read as the reverse complement.
CATTTTATATAAACATACCAGAGGAAATGACTCTTTTCTACTTTGTAGTTTCCTCATGGTCCAAGAATATCTAAAACTCAATACAGTAAAAGCTTTGTTATACCGCATGTTGAGGGAATGGGGGGTGCCAGTAAGTCAAAAATTCCCGTTAACTAAGAGTGAGGGGGTTTGGGTACAGGAGGGGAATCAGGGCTGGGATGTGGGAGGGGGCGCAGGATGCAGGCTTTGGGAGGGAGTGTGGGTCAGTGAGGGGTTTTGGGATCCTGGCATCGCACGCCTCGGGCAGCTCCCCGGAAGCAGCGACCTGTCCCTGCTCCTCTGTGCACTGCCTCTGCCCACAGGCTCTGCCCCGACAAATCCCATTGCCCGGGAACCGCAGCCAATGGGAGCTGCAGAGCCAGTGTGGAGCCAGTGCTCGAGGCAGGGGCAGCACACAGAGCCCCCGTGGCCGTTCCTCCACCTAGGAGCAGCAGGGACATGTCGTCACTTCCGGGGAGTCAGGTAGTGAGCCTGCCAGCCCTGCGCCAATAGGATTATAAACCCAACTTTCAATGAAGATCAGAAATGCCAGTTTATAGAGCTTTTTGGGTTGGTAAAGTGCTGGATAACACAACTTTTACTGTACTATTTAATAAAATCAGCTTGTAAGCATCTGTTTTAGAAGGCCCACAGCTGGAATAGTTATTTTGTTCATCATACTATGTACAAATTAGAATATGTCACCATCTTGTTATTGAACAAAGAAGAAATAACTAATTAGGTAGGCAGCAAAGTATTCTGATTCTCCAGAGCATCTAAAAATATAATTTTTTGGAGACTGTACTTTCAAAAATTAGGTAAAGGGTAGCCTGCCCTAGGCTGAAGCATTTGTAGATATGATGGATTGTTTGGAGAGTAATATTACAGGCATTAGTACTTAAAAAATTAGTTCTGGTGAAAAGTGATGCATTCAATTTGATGGAAAATGGAGTTTTTCATTTTTCTACCAAGTAAATACAGCAAGGGATAGTGAGAGTTTAATGTTCCCAAAATGCTTCTCCAGTGTACCTCCACTCTGGTTTGCAGGGAATACCTCCAGTTACCAAGACCCTCAGAGTCCGTGCTGAAATTGCCAACAACGCACAAAATAGAACCAAATGTAGTGGTTTTTTTGGTAGTATGTATAGCTGTAAAGTAGCAACTAAATTAGCAGCTTTAGGCTGGGATTTTCATAGGTGCCTAAGGGAGTTAGGCACCCAACCTCCCATTGAATTTCAGTAACACAAACTTATTCTGCAACAATATTTTATGGCCAAAATTCAAGGGGAGTTAGGTTTGTACTACTTTAGGCACCTATGAAAATCCCAACTTTAATATTTGCCCTTACCTAATGTTCTATATTGATTCTACTACACACACAAAATAGTTTTAACATAGACCCATCACACAGGGGTATGGCTGATTAGTTACACCTGCAGAACAGGAATTCTCCATAAAAATTGTCAGCCAGGTTCCATTCTGTTTTAACACTAGTTTATCAGAAGAAAACTATATGAATATTGCCACTTCTACTCAAGTATCAAACATGAAAACTTAGGTTTGTTCATTCAAGTAGCACTAAATCAGTTTTGAACCTGGTCTGTAGTCTCTTGTATTAGGATCCCATTTTGCTGCTACTAACAGGAGACTCAACTGGCAAATGCAGTTAATATATATTTTAAAAAGCATTAGTAATAATGAGGAATATTCTTAAAATTTTAGAACAACGTGCTCAGGAAAATGGATGCAGTTTTCTTTTAAGGAACTTGCATCCGACGAAGTGGGTATTCACCCACGAAAGCTCATGCTCCAAAATGTCTGTTAGTCTATAAGGTGCCACAGGATTCTTTGCTGCTTTTAAGGAAGGAATCTCTAGGTCCATTTACAAAAATGTCTCTGGAAGAATTCAGGGCCCCTTTGCTTTGAGTAGTAAGGAGTTAATATTGCATGACTTGACCTTTTATGAATGAGTCACAAATCCTGGAACCAAAGTTTTCCATTTCCATTTTTTTGTGTTTTATTTAGTTATACAAAGAATTTGAAGAAGATTAGGCTACTATTAATGTCCCTGGCATATCCTTCTACCAATGACTGTAGGAATTGTGTGTATGATTTTGCATAAATCATCTTTAATAGCAGTCTGCTACATTTCTATTAATTCTGCCTATTCTTTTTGACTCATCAGTTCATGACAAAGATCCAGTGAGATACTTTATCATTAAGCATGGATGTGTCCAAAGACTGGACCAAATTCAGAGGTCCTTACTCAGGGTCTGATCATATCCTTGTGTGTGAAAACTGGCCCAGAGGGAGTTGACAGGGGAAATGTTTGCAGAGATTTCTCCTTAATCATTCCATTGTGGGAGTTCAGGGTCCTGTCCCCTGCTCACTGTGGGCCCAACAACAAATCCAGTATATTCTAGGTGATCAGAGGGAGATTGGTGCCTCCACAATGACTCTGGGTCCCCAGTGACTGTCTCCATCTGCCCGCATTCACAAGACTGCTAAACTGGCAGCTGTCCCAAGGACCACCCTTAAGAAGGGATACCCATAGTAGATGGGTGCTATATACTAATATAGTAACAATCGCCACTCGGCAAAACAGGAAACAACAGACATTTGCATCCTCCCACTCCGGCAAACCCAGTCTGCCTTATTCTCCCATTGCCCTCCAAGTACCTGTGTAGATCACACAACCTAACAGCGAGTCCAAGGAAAGGGAAGGTGGAGGAATGTTGCCATGGAGCCAAGTGAGAAGATGGTGATCATGCAGAAGAAGGAGATCAACTATTAGATTTTGGGGGCACAACAAAACTCTCAATTATTACTGTTACTCAAGCAAACTCATATTAGCTTCAGTGGGAGTTTGCTGAAGAATGGATTGAGTCAAAACTGACTAAGGACCTCAAGATTTGGCCACTCTAGATGAAGTACCTCATAAATAATTATATTTTCTCTTTTACAGCCACCAGAACAAACTTGTGCACATGTGAGAAAACATGTGCATGCAAGTACTTCCACTGCAGGATTAGGACCTTAGGTTGCTACTATGCCATAGCCTCATAGGTTGTGCTGTTGGGAAGCTCTTTCATATATTCACACATAATTTTCCTCCTCTTAAGTTCAACCTATCCTAGTCATACATCATCAGTTCTTCTCCCTGCTTCATGTGTTACACCATTCTAATAGCTGGAGATATTACGTGCTCCTATGTTCTTTTATCCTTGCCATATGACCATTAATTCATTTACGCTCATCTCACCTTTTACTGCAGGGGTGGGCAAACTATGGCCCAGGGGCTGCATGCTGTCCTTCAGACATTTTAATCCAGCCCTCAAGCTCCTGCTGGGGAGTGGGGTCGGGGGCTTGTTGTGCATAGCTCCTGGAAGCAGCGGCATGTTCCACCTCTAGCTCCTTCGTGTAGGGGCAGCCAGGGGGCTCTGTGTGCTGCCCCTGCCCCAAGCGCCATCCCTGTAGCTCCCATTGGCCAGCAAACGGGACCAATGGGAGCTGCAGGGGTGGTGCCTGTGAATGGGGCAGCGCGCAGAACTGCTTGGCCACGCCTCCACGTAGAAAGTGGAGAGAGGGACATGCCGCTGCTTCTGGGAGCTGCTTGAAATAAACGCCGCCCAAAGCCTGCACCCCGACCACCTCCTGTGCCCCAGCCCTTCCACTCTCTGAACCCCTCGGTCCCACTCTCCTGTACCCCAGAGCCTGCACCCCCAGCCAGAGCCCTCACTCCCCCAACCTGCACCTCAACCTCCTGCCCCAGCCTGGAGCCCCCTCCCACATCCTGAACTCCTCACTTCTGGCCCCACCCCAGACGCAGCCCTCACCCCCTCCCTCACCTAACCCCCAATTTCATGAGCATTCGTGGCCCCTCGGGTCAAAAAGTTTGCCCACCCCTGTTTTATTTCCATTATATTTTCCCTGCAAACTTTAATTGATTTTGTGTACTCTTCTTTGATCTTTTAGTCATTCTAGTTCTAAGAAACAGACCTTGGACAAACAGTATCATCAAGTGACACTTAGGAGGGTGGCTTGGGAGGAATCTAGCTCTAGGGGTGATCATAAGTAAGGCTATGTTTTAGTCATGGGTATTTTTAGTAAATGTCATGGACAGGTCATGGGCCCATGAATTTTTGTTTATGGCCCATGACCTGTCCATGACGTTTACTAAAAATACCCTAAATGACTAAAACTTGGGTGGAGGTGGTCTGAGGGGGCAGTCTGGGGGCACCACCGGTGCTGGGGGAGGTGACCCCGGGACCCCCACTGGTACTGGGGGAGGAGGGGGCCAGGCCGCAGTGCATGGCCTGGGACCTCCGCTGGTACTTGGGGAAGGGGTTGGCAGGGCTTCCTACCGGCTCCATCCCTGCAGCTCCTAGGCAGTGGAGGCAGGGGCCAGGGCAGGGGCTTCTCCGCTGCTCCCGCCACAAGTGCCAGCTGCTGAAGCTTCCATTGGCTGGGAATCACAGCCAATGGGAGCTGTGGGAGGCAGGGCCTGCAGGCGCGGGTAGCACAGAGACCCCCCCCAGCCCTCTGCCACCTAGGAGTTGCAGGGGGGTCCCCCCCACTCCAGGTAAGCACACCCCCCACACCCAAGCCCCTAACCTCCTCCCCCACACCCAAACTGCTGCTGGCCAGGGCCAACACCAGCCACTGCAGAAGTCATGGAGGTCACGGAAAGTCACTGAATCCATAACTTACGTGACAGACTCGCAGCCTTAACCATAAGAAAACCTGCCCACTACAAAGATATTGTCTTGCGGCAAATGGAGCTCACCCATGTGAACATTTAAAAAATAGAAAGAATCTTGAAAAGGACCAATTGGTGAAGAAAGAGATAGTGGTTCCTCTCTTTTTCTAGCTAACATATTTTGTACAGAGATACAAGGTGGGAGAGGTAATATCTTTTATTGGACCAGCTTCTGTTGGCGATCTGTGGAGCTCAAAAGCTTGTCTCTTTCACCAACCAAAGTTGGACTAATAACAGCTATTACCTCACTAACTTCATCTCTCTAATATTCCAGGACCAACACAGCTACAACAACACTGCAAACATATTTTGTATAGAAAATGGCTAATTTATGTAGGAGGGCAACATCAGTCTTTATTCCCTATACATCCCAGGAGCAATGACAAAATGAAAAATGAAAAACATTCTTAATGATCTCAAAAATGAGATACTATGAACTGATTTCTTCCAAGTTACACATGTGTCTGGTAAGGATGACCCTGCATTGGAAAAAAAAAAACCAGAGATGTGTATTGGATGTCTGTATGAGAATGGTAAATATTAATTCAAAGACAATTAAGACAAGCTATTCAGTATGGTTTCTGAATTATGATGAAGGAAACAAATGGATAGAGAATTCCTTGTGAAAATGCATATACCCACCTACCTGTTATGAAAATGATTTCTATGTTTGCCCAATAGTTAGGTTCACTACTATTTCCCAAAGTGAGCTGATAATAGATGTCACTTTCAAATGTCGTGGACAAACTCCTCTTAGCATCAACATCATTGCGTTCTAAGGAAAAGGATTTTAACACTGCTATCAAACAACATGCATATTGAAGCTATGTCTACACCACAAACTAGGGGTGTGACTCCCCTGCCTATGTACACACATTTGTGCTGTCAACATGCTAGTGTGAGTATAAACAGCAGCGTAGCTGCGATAGCACAGGGAGTGGCAGCAGAGGTATTGCCCAGCTGTGCCAAGTACAAACCTGCCTGAAACCAGCAGGTATGTACTCAGCACGGCTAAGCCAGGCCTCTGCTGTCGCTACCCGTGCTACTGAGGTTACACTGCTATTTATACTTGTGCTAGATCGATAAGCGCTAGCATGATTATGTGTACATGGGCAGAGGATTCACATCCCTAGCTCACAGTGTAGTGTAGATGTAGCCTTACACTGTAAGGTCTTTGGGGAAAGGGCCATCCTGGTCTGTGACTAGGCCCCTACATGTTGCCATAATACAAATATATGTCTGCAGACACCTTTGCTGACTGAGTGTAACTGATGCAGTAACCAATTTTTTTGCCACCTCTCCTCTCAAACTGGAGAAGCCTAGGAGATGTTACTACTCTCAAAACTGTGCATTTCAGATCACATCTTTACTTTAAGCTAGCATGTAGGTTGAGTTGGGAAGATCAGTAGAGATGAGTTCTGAAATGGCAATTTGATAATTTTCTTAGCAAACAGAAAAGAACAAATTGGCATTTTTTTGGGGAAAAATATCCCATGTCCTCTGATGTCAATTAATTCCATTTTGGGGAATCATTTAAAGTTATGCTACATGGAGCTATGATTTCAAACACATTTCAAACAGCATCAGTGGAGCTGGAAAACAAATTATATAATTTGGAAAAAATATTAGAAAAGACCTAATTTGGCAACATTAAATAAGTTTAAGGCAACTAGGGCAGAACACAATTGGTTAGTGACCCAATAAGCTAAACACAGCTTGTTCTTATTCAAGCAAAAAGTCTACCAAGTGAAAGAAATAAATGGAACAAAACTTTGTCATTATTTAAAAAAAAAAAGTGATCGGAAAGAACACATTCTCTTGACTAAAACCACCATAAACAGGTTACTTTAGGATTCTAAGAGATATTTGCAGTCCTTTAGGCAGACACAAATTACATTAAACTCCACAGCTCATCTAAGCAAGTGGCAAATGTAGCTAGTTAAATTTTGCATTGCCAGAGTGATAAAAACAGAGAAATGACTAGTAATGTGCAAAGAGGTTACTCTCATGGCTCAGATTTTAGAAAGCCTTATTCAGCAAACAAGATCAACTACTTCATGACCTAACTGGCAGTTCAAAGTGCGGTTCCACTCTGAAAAATGACTACATAAAAAGAGCACCCTTACTCAGCAGATCTGATCTCTGAGGATAGTCAGAGTCTGATCTGCTTGCTTTAGTGATGAATTTGTTTTTACTGCTTATTACTTTTGTTAGCATGGCAGAGTCAACATACGGAAGGAGAAGAGAATTGGTTGCTTTTCCTGTTTATGAATCTGAGTGATATCTTAAAGTGTTGCCTTACACTAAAAATGGCACCTTCTTAAGCAATCTGCTCGCTGCAAGGATTCAGAGTCCAATATGTTATTTTACTGAAAAGTTAAAACTAATTTTTACTCCTATTGATGATGGTATTGGCTCTGCAGTTCTACGTTCCAAATGGAACTTCTGTATGAGTCAGAAAAACCACAACTTCACTTCCAGGTTGAGTTTACAGAGTTGGCAATTTGAGGGAAAAACCACACCATCTTTTCATTTGTGACCATCATGATCCAGAAGTCACAAACAATAAACATGAAACCCCATTGTGCCATATTTCAGAGTCTCAGAGCAGAAAAACATTGCAAGCAGATATCAACATTACTTTGCCATACATGTTTCTAGCTTCAGAAACAGCCAACCTCTCATCACCTCTTTTTTTGTATTATGATGGCAGGATGAAGGACTCTCACTGTCCCCACTGTTATTCCAAATGGATCCTTACGAAGGCACTGATCCATTGCAGGATTGGTGCCTAAAGCACTGCTCCTGCTCCCATTAAAGTCAGCTACAGAACTCCCATTAATTTCAATGAGATAAAAGGTGTGCAAAGCATATTTTCCCGTAAGTCTTTTGCTTGCACTGTACAGCTACCCAATTGTTTCACCTGAAATTCATTCATCCTAGCTGTTGACAGCAAGACTCTCAGAAGCATTAGTAATAATATGCTGTGAATTATCTTTTAGTTCAATCTGACCTAGTTTCATTTCAATAGTGGAAAGAAAGAGTTCTTGTATTAAAACACTGCCCTTATTTTTTTCCCTAATCAATAATTTTGTCTAAAAGAGAGTCTATTGTGAGTAGGCAGCTCCTCCACTATTTACTGACTGGACTCTTTTATGCTGCACCCCACATCTTTACACCGTTATTTTCAGTGGGTGAAACTTTTTTTTTTAACCATTTGATTCAGAGAGACTATTTCAAGTGTGTTGAAGAAACCTGCTTGGGGCCTCAGTCAAAGAGGACAGAGTGAGGCCATAATAGGAAGTCATGAGACTCTTTGTAGTTTATCCCTTTGAAATAATTGGAGACAATTTTTTTACTGGGATTTAAAAACAAAAGATCCTCTCTGCCATCTATGGGCAGGAAGGGCATCTTATTTCTTCTGTCTCTTGCCAAGAAATTCAATAGGAATCTCACTGGTCAAGACAGCAATGATTTGGCTGCCTCTCATAAGAGCTTATGTATTAGCTGAAATTGTGATGAATGCCCCAGAGCTGGATTTATATTTAAAAGGATTTTGCTTAACTCAGGCAATGATGCAATTCCAATTCCAAAAACCACTAAAGGGTATTTGATTTAAAACACAGGGTCCAAAACTGTGCCACTCCTCCCAGGGTAAAATAAATAAAATCAATCATCCCAATTCAGTGCATCATCTATAGTTGTTATATTAGCAAAATAACTCTTCCATGAAAGATCCATTTGACAACAGATGCTCCAGTACCACAGCACATATTTGTAAACTTCAAGAGGGGGCTCCACAAAACAGCAGCAGCACTGGCGCGCACCCCAAATGTAATCAACAAAGTGAGTCATATGTACCAGTGAAGGTTATTCCAGATACAAAGATAAGTAAGCTCCACCACCGCAGAATGCAGCTTTCTTTTCTAACTTTAACACAGTGGTTATTAACCTGGGGTGCACGTACCCCCTGGGGGTGTGAGATGCCCTTTCTGGGGGTGCAACACATGCCAGATTTTTTTAGAAGGTAAACTTCCAAAAACACAAATTAAGCACAGGCACGTATGTATTCATGTATTCTTAATTTTACTGCAAAATTAAAATAAATATATAATTTAATTCTCTCTTTCATTCTATAGTTATGGTACACCTAGGTTTAAAGAACTGACCTACTTCAACTATTTTTGATAAGGGATGCAAGAACATATTTTGAGAGCCAAAGGGGTGCAGGCTGCAGTAAAAGTTAAGAACTACTGCTTTAAAATGTGCACTGATGCAGCTATATCAGTGGCTGGAAACTAGAAAAATGTCCAATTCTAAAGCACATGAGGCCTTAACTGAAAACAAGGAGGTCACAGAGATGTTGGCCATAATTCAAATGCCTAACAGATTGGTTAATTATTATGGTAATACAACTCATCTACTATAAAGCTCTAAATCAACTAGCCGTACCTAAGATGAAGTGCTGCCTACTGTACTCAGTCTGAGAACTTCCATAACCACCCTCAAAAGATGGAAGGAAAAGAAAGAAGTATGACGTAGAAAAAGTGGGAGACTACAACAAGCCACCTTACAAGAGAAATAATTTTCCATGTTTGCATTCTGTTAAGGTTGGCAAGCAGGCAACATAGATTCAGGGGGAAAAAAATCAAAAGTGTTTTTAATACAAGTGCAGATTGGCAGCTGTAGGGGAGGAGGAAATCAGCACATTGTCAGTTGAGAAAGACAGGAAGAGAATTGGTTTTCTGGCCAGCAGAAAGGTCAGGACAGATAGAAAATGAGGTAGAGTGGTTAGTAATTCACTTTTCTTCAGTAGTCACAAAAACATCTTATATTAAACAAATACACCCAGGAAAGGAAAATACGCCTCCCAATTCCCCGTCTTCTGAGAGCTCTGCTCTTATGGCTCCACCAGGATTCTTACAACAATGAAGACAAGAAAAGTCTCTCCTTCCCCTAGATTTACAGCACAAAAATAAAAACTCCAGAGTTCCTCACCCTCAAAATCCATACCCTTGCCTCCTAATTCCCTACTTATAGTATCTCAGGACCGGAATGATGTTCTAACTCTCTCACAGTGACAATTATCTAATATAGTGAGTGGTTCAATGTTTTTATTCTGCAGGCTACTTGGTAAGATTAAGAACTTCTCATGGATCAATCTCCCAGTTCAGCAGCCCACTTCTCTTACTGCTTGGCTCTGAAAACATGTAAAGATGAGCACTCCAGGAAGAACTCCATGCACTGCTGGTGGTCCTGAGACCACAGTCTGAGAACCACAGATCTAATGTATGCATATACACAAAGATCAATATTTTTAAAATTGGGTGCTTAAAGTTAGCTCCTAAAGCTATTTTTAAGTACCTAGATAAATGTGTCCTGATCTTTAAAAAAATGGGATTTGAGAGTGCTCAGCATTTCTGAAAAATCAAGCCATTTATTTGTGTGTCTAAATATGGATTTAAGTGCCTATATGTTATACACCCAAGTTTGCAAATTTTGTTCTGAAAAGCTGAGATTTTGGGTAAATGGGGATGGGGGAGAAATGAGTGGGGAGATTCTTGCTCTTCTTTATGAAGCAGACAACTGAAAAAACTGAACAAGTTGTTATGGACAGATGGTTTGTAAACCTATTCCCTGTGTCGCCCAAAAGATTGTCCTCCAAAAATAGAACCAAGGAGGATGGCAATAACATACTAATCCTATCAGAGTAAGTTAAGAAAAAGGAAACTGCAGATTGAATGGCTTTATGTACAGTGAAAAATCTACCCTTTTTTTTTTTTATGTGATGAGGCCTAGACATTTAAGAACAGCAGCTTAGGAGAAAAGCAGTAAGACAATTAATAGCTTTATTTCTTTGTAATAGTTTAATTGTAGTGCAGGAGGCAAAATGTTCCCTATGTCTGATTTGTAAAAATTAGGGCTGTCAAGCGATTAAAAAAAATTAATCGCGATAAAAAAAATCAAGCATGATTAATTGCACTGTTAAGCAATAATAGAATACCATTTATTTAAATATTTTTGATGTTTTCTAAATTTTCAATTATATTGATTTCAATTACAACACAGAATACAAAGTGTACAGTGCTCACTTTATATTTATTTTTGATTACAAGTATTTGCACTGTAAAAAAACAAAAGAAATAGTATTTTTCAATTCACCTAATACAAGTACTGTAGTTCAATCTCTTTATCATGAAAGTTGAACTTACAAATACAGAATTAGGTAGAAAAATACTGCCTTCAAAAATAAAACAATGTAAAATTTTAGAGTCTGCAAGTCCACTCAGTCCTACTTCTTGTTCAGCCAATTGCTCAGACACAAATTTGTTTACATTTGCAGGAAATAATTCTGCCCGCTTCTTGTTTACAGTGTCACCTGAAAGTGAGAATAGGCATTCTCATGCGACTGTTGTAGCCGGCATTGCAAAATACTTAGGAGCCAGATGCACTAAAGATTCATATGTCCCTTCATACTTCAATCACCATTCCAGGGGACATGTGTCCATGCTGATGATGGATTCTAACTGATAATCCAAAGCAGTGCAGACCAATGCATGTTCATTTTTATTATTTGAGTCAGATGTCACCAGCAGAATATTGATTTTCTTTTTTGCTGGTTCAGGTTCTGTGGTTTCCATATTGGAATGTTGCTCTTTTAAGTCTTCTGAAAGCATGCTCCACACCTCATCCCTCTCAGATTTTGGAAGGTACTTCAGGTTCTTAAACCTTGGATCGAGTGCTGTAGCTATCTTTAGAAATCTCACATTGGTACCATCTTTGCGTTTTGTGAAATCTGCAGTGAAAGCATTCTGAAAATGAACAACATGTGCTGGGTCATCATCTGAGACAGCTATAACATGAAATACATGGCAGAATGCGGGTAAAACAGAGCAGGGGACATACAATTCTCCCCCTAGGAGTTCAATCACAAATTTAATTAACACTTTTTTTTTAAAACGAGCATCATCAGCATGGAAGCATGTCCTCTGGAATGGTGGCTGAAGCATAAAGGGGCATATGAATGTTTAGCATATCTGGCATGTAAGTTCCTTCCAGTGCCGGCTACAAAAGTGCCATGCAAATGTCTGTTCTCACTTTCTGGTGACATTGTAAATAAGAGGGCAGCATTATCTCCTGTAAATATGAACAAACTTGTTTGTCTTAGTGATTGGCTGAACAAGAAGTAGGACTGAGTGGACTTGTAGGCTCTCAACTTTAACATTAAAAAATAAAACAATGCAGTGTTTTTTTTGTTTTTTTTTGGTGAGAACAGCAAGGCCAGTTTCCTTGCTGTGAGAACAGCAAGGTCAGTTTCCATGAATTTTGGCCTATCTATCCTGCAGCTCTTCAATGTTCTTAAAAAGCAAAAAGAAGTTCTACAAAAAGTGGAAACATGGATGCATTGCGAAGGAGGAGCATAAAAGAATAACATGAGAATGTAGGAATAAAATCAGAAAAGGTAAGGCACAAAATGAGTTACACCTAGCAAGGTACATAAAAGGCAATCAGAGGTTCTTTAAATATGTTAGGAGCAAGAGAAAGATGAAGAAAAGTGTAGGTCCTCCTCTACTTAGGGGGAAAGTGAGCATTACTGAGCAAAGTATTATATTTAGGAAGGAAAAATCAAATGCATAACTACCAAACGGGGAACAGCTGGCTAGGTGGTAGTACTGCTGAAAAGGATCTGAGGGTTATAGCAGATCACAATTGAATGAGCCAATGTAAAGCAGCTGTGAAAACAGCAAATATTCTGGGAGGTATTAACAGGACTCTCTCATGTAAAACATGAGAGGTAATTGTCCTACTATACTCTGCACTGGTGAGGCCCTAGCTAGGAGTATTATGTCCAGTTCTGGGTGCCACGTTTTGGGAAAGATGTGGACAAATTGGAGAGAGTCCAGCTGAGAGCAACCAAAATGATAAAAGGGTTTAGAAAACCTGATTTATCAGGAAATGTTAAAAAAAGGGCATGTTTAGTCTTGAGAAAAGACAACTGGGGGGTGGGGACTTGAAAACAGTCTTCAAATATATTAAGGGCTGTTATAAAGAGAACAGTGATCAATTGTTTTCCACATCCATTGAAGGTCAGACAAGAAGTAATCAGCTTAATTTGCAACATGGGAGGTTTAGGTTAGATATTAGGAAAATCTTTCTAACCATTAGGATAGTTAAGCACTGGAATAGACTTCCAAAGGGGACTGTGGAATCCCTGTCACTGAATGTTTTTAAGAAGCGGTGAGACAAACACCTGTCAGGGATGGTCAAGTTTACTTGGTCTTTACTCAGTACAGGGAGCTGGACTAGATGACCTCTCAAGATCCCTTCTAGCTCTATATTTCTGATTCTATGCCACATTGAATGGAATTTTCTCAGACTCCTCGCCCTTTGGCTATTCCCTCCTACCTTAGATTTCCAGTAGAGTCCTAAAATGTGTCCTCATCTGCCAGGACAAAGGGGACTGTGAAACTGACAGACTGGTCAACTTGTGTATGACCCATAACAACAGGAGGCACTGAAATGGTAAACAGGGCCATTCCTCATAGATAGTTATCAACGCCATGTTAAGTAGACTCAAATCTTTAACATGTTTCCCTGTATGGTTAGAAAATCACGAGTAGATGCTAAGTGTATTTGGCTGTGTTAAACTTCTAACAAGATATAGGTAAACAATGTGATCTAATTAGCTTATGGATGAAAAATCCTGTTCCTGTCTTTTGATGCTTCATTACTGTATTCTATTAATTCAAAAGATGTAAGAAAGTGTAGGAACTAATATCTACATTGACTTCAGCTTAATTATCTGATATAATGAACTGTCTTAGTAATTTGAATGGCTATTGCCTAATGTATTGTCTAAGAAAGGACTCATTGAATAAAGATCAAACAGTTGGCTCGCTTTCATCAAAGCCTCGTGGTAGGATTACCTGTCAGTACCCCGCTTGCTTCAACTATAAAGGAAGCTTTAGGCTTGGTCCTTTTTATCTCAGGTCTGATTCAACTTTGAAGGGAAGGTCTAAGCCACAAGAGTGAGGTCTCCAGGTTTACTCTGGATTTACCCTGGAATTCTCATGGAAGAATTTGAACAAACTCTACATCTGAACAGCCTATTGGACTATAACCTTTAAAATTGATTCAGCAGGCTCAACATCTCTGCTATGAAACTGACCTAAGGACTTTACACACATTTGTATATATATTGCTCTCTTACCATATATAACGCTCTCTTTTCTTTTATTAATACATTTTAGATTTAGTTAATAAAGGATTGGCTGTAAGCATGTATTTGGGGTGAGATCTGAAATATTCATTGACCTGATGGGCAGTGTGTCTGATCTTTTGGGATTGGGAGAACTTTAAGTATAGTGAATAAGGTTTTCAATAATCCCTCACTATATTAGACTTGGCTGTCTGGATGGGAGCCAAAGGCTGGATTGCTTAAAGGGGATTGTGTTTGGCTTCTTGTTAACCAGTGTGGTACTGCAGAAGCTCTTATTACTGGCGCAGTGAATCTAATTATAGAATAAACCACCAGTTTGGGGGATTGTCTGCCTATTTCTTGAAGTCTGCCATGAGTGTGGCATTCTCAGTGTGGCCCCTCCAGGCACCATGGTCACAGGGACCCTAGTTAATTCTCTCTCCATCATAGCCCTCTGTTCCATATCTGATTTCATGAGCTCTCCTCTATCCCAGACAATAGTGAATAGCACACAGACCTTAACACTCACTATTTGCTGCCTTAGGATGGCATTGCATTAGAGAGCTAACATGTGGACCTCCTAGAGTGTGGAAAGCAGCACATGGTTCAGATGCAGACATCCCATAGAGATGAATTTATTAAAGGGAGAACACTATATCCTAATAAAGAAGACAGGAAAGAAGTTGGTAAAATACAAGTAGGAGCTAGTCAAATGTAAAGGATTCCCATTTAAAATATAACATATGAAGGCAAACAACTCATAGATTTATAGCTTCTAAAGCCAGAAGGGACACGTATGATCATTTAGTTTGACCTCTGGTATGGCACAGGTCACACAACTTCCACAAAATAATTCCTAGAGTATATCTTTTAGAAAGACATCCAATTTTGACTTAAAAAATTGTCATTGATGGAGAATCTACCATGCCCCTTGGTAAATGGTTCCAAACAGTTAATTACTCTCACTATTAACAATTTATGCCTTATTTCTAGTCTGAATATTGATAAAACTGAAATTTTCAAAATATGCAGTTGTGTACATACAGGTACTAGAAGTCTAAATATTAAGATGGGTGAACTAGAGTGCCTAGAATTAAATGAGGTTTTTATATAATAGGCATCATGGAAACATGGTGGAATGAGGATAGTCAACAGGACACGGTAATACCAAAGTACAAAGTATGTAGGAATGACAGAATAGGTCGTTTTGGTGGGGGAGTGGCTTTATATGTGAAAGAGTCAAATAAAGTAAACATTTTAAATGAATCAAGCTGTACGAATTGCTATAGAATCACTATAGAAATTTCATGCTTGAACAATAGGAATATAGCAATAGGAATAGACTATCAACCACCTGACCAGCGTGGCAACAATGCTCGGGGAAATTTGAGAGGCTACAAAGGTAGAACACACAGTAATAATGGGTGTGGGTATATGTCCCGAGTGGGCATACTGAGTGGGTATATGTCCCTCAGGAAGTGATGCAGTTAGAAAATTTCTAGACACCATAAATGACTGCTTTTTAGAACAGCTTTTCCTGGAACCCACAAGGGGAGAGGCAATTTATTGATTCTGTCCTAAGCAGAGCACAGGAGCTGGTCCAAGAGGTGAACACACAGTAATAGCAACCATAACATAATTAAATTTAACAACCTTGTGGGAGGAAAATGCCGAAGAAACCCATCACAGTAGCATTTAACTTCAAAAAGGGGAACTACACAAAAATGAGGAAGCTATTTAAACAAATTAAAAGGAACAGTCACATGGGTGAAATGCTTGCAAACAGCACAAAGACCATTTAAAAACACCATAATAGAGCTTCCAACTAAATGTATACCCCAATTAAAAAAAAAAGTAAGAAGGATAAAAAAATGCAACCATTGTTAAACAGAGTAAAAGAGGCAAAAAGCATCCTTTAAAAATTGGAAGTCAGATCCTAGTAGGGAAAATAGAAAGGAGCATAAACCCTGGCAATTCAAGTATAAGAAGGCAGGGCAAGAAAGAATTTGAAGAGCAAATAGAAAAAGACAGAAAAACTAACCAAAAATTTTCTTTAAGTACACCAGAAGCAGGAAGCCTGCCAAACAATCAGTGGGGTCACTGGACAATGGAGGTATTAAAAGAGAACTCAAGAGGGGAAAGGCCATTGTAGAGAAGCTAAGTGAATTCTTTGCATTGGTTTTCACTGTAGAGGACATGGGGGAAATCCCTGCACCCAAGCCATTCTTTTTCAGTGACGAATCTAAGGAACTGTCCCAAAGTGAGGTGCCAGAGGAGGTGGGAACAAATTTTTAATTTAACAGTAATAAGTCACCAGGACCAGATAGTGTTCTGAAAGAACTCAAATATGAAACTGCAGAACAACTAACTGTGCTATGTGACCTATCACTTAAAACAGCCTCTGTAGCAGATGTCTGGAAGCAGGGGCGGCTCTAGGATTTGCGACGCCCCAAGCACGGCGGCATGCTGCGGGGGGCGCTCTGGCGGTCACCGGTCCCGCGGCTCCGCTGGACCTCCTGCAGACGTGCCTGCGGAGGGTCCGCTGATCCCGCGGCTCCGGTGGACCTCCCGCAGGCACGCCTGCGGATGCTCCACTGAAGCTGCGGGACCAGCGGACCCTCCGCAGGCATGCCTGTGGGAGGTCCACCGGAGAGGCCTGCCGCCCTCCCGCGGCACGCCGCCCCAAGCGCGCGCTTGGCGCGCTGGGGTCTGGAGCCGGCCCTGTCTGGAAGGTAGATAATGTAACGCCGATATTTTTAAAAAGACTCCTGGCAATTATAGGCTGGTAAGCCTAACCTCAGTACCAAGCAAATTGGTTGAAACTATAACTAAGAACAAAATTATCAGACATACAGATAAACACGATATGTTGGGGAAGACTCAACGTGGCTTCTGTAATGGGAGATCATGCCTCATCAATCTATTAGAATGCTTTGAGGGTGTCAACAAATATGTGGACAAGTGTGATCCAATGGATATGGTGTTCTTGGACTTTCAGAAAGCCTTTAACAAGGTCCATCACCAAAGGCTCTTAAGCCAAGTAAACAGTCCTGGGATAAGAAGAAAGGTCCCCTCATGGTCAGTAACTGTTTAAAAAGATAGGAAACAAAGAGTATGAATAAATGGTCAGTTTTCACAATGGAAAGAGGTAAATAGCAGGGTCCCCCACAGATCAGTACTGGAACCTGTGCTATTCAATATATTCATAAATAATCAGGAAAAGGGGTGAACAGTGAGATGGCAAAATTTGCAGACTATATTAAATTACTCAAATTAATTAAGTCCAAAGCTGACTGTGAAGAGTTACAAAGGGATCTCACTAAACTGGGTGACTGGGCAACAAAATGGCAGATTAAATTCAATGTTGATAAATGCAAAGTAATGTGCATTGGAAAAAACAATCCTAACTATACATACACAATGATGAGATCTAAATTAGCTTTTAACACTCAAGAAAGAGATCTTGGAGTCATTGTGGATAGTTTTCTGAAAACACTGTTCAAAGTGCAGTAGCAGTCAAAAAAGCTAATGGAATATTAGGAACCATTAGGAAAGGGATAGATAATAAGACAGAAAATATAATAATGCCATTATTTAAATCCATGTTATACCCACCCCTTGAATACTGCATGTGCCTCCAGTTGCCCCATCTTAAAAAAAATTAGAATTGGAAAAGGTACAGAGAGGTATGGCACAGCTTCCATATGAGAAGAGATTTAAAAAGACTCTTACAAAAGAGGTGACTCAGTGAGGATATGGTAGAGGTCTATAAAAATCATGAATGGAGAAAGTAAATGGGGAAGTGTACCCCTTATTTACCCCTTCAATAACACAAGAACTAGGGGTCACCCAATTAAATTAATAGGCAGCAGGTTTAAAGCAAACAAAAGGAAGTACTTTTTCACATAATGCATAGTTAACCTGTGGGACTTGTTTCCAGGGGATGTTGTGAAGGCCAAAACTATAACACAGCCTTCAACAAAGAATTAGATACATTCCTGGAGGATAGGTCCATCAATGCTATTAGCCAAGATGGTCAGGGACGCAACCCAATACTCGAGGTGTCCATAAACCTCTGACTGCCAATAGCTGGGACTGGATGACAAGGGATTTAAAATTGCCCTGTTCTGTTCATTCCTTCTGAAGCATCTGGCACTGACCTCTGTTGGAAGACAGGGCTAGGTGGACCATTGATCTGATCTAGTGTGGCCACTCTACTATTCGAGACAGTAAAAACATCCCAGGTTGGAGAATGCCTGGAATCTCTCTGCTCTGTCTGTCTGGATTTTTGAATGTGGTCATCATTAAATACTTTTAGAAGGCATATAGATGCCAGGCTACCAGATATATTTCTAGTACTGCAAAAGGGTGTTCATCAGTGCAGAGGTACCGGATATGCTAGGTAAGTGATATAGACCCAGACTTTTTTGACCTTTAGTGCCAAATTAAAAAAAAAAATTTTGATTTCTCAAGGACTTGACTTCCAGGTTTCTTTTATTTTTCATCCCAGGGAAGAGCCTTCTCTCCCCAATTTTACAGCCTCTATAGTGAAAGTTCCATGTGATGATTTTACTCTGCAAAGAATGGCTGAATGGAGTCTCTTTTTGAGCCCTGGCATACTTTCTCCCGTAACAGCTAGGTGGGTCACTGCACAGCAACATGGGGTGCTCTATACTTGCTTGGAGACCAGTGATTGGGCAAGGAAATCAAATTCTATTCTTGCCCCTTCAATTACCAGACTTAATTACTATCTACTTCACTCTAATCCCCTGGGTTTCTTTTTCCTTTCCTTTCTTTACTTCTTTACTGTCTACCCATCTCTCAAATTTCTGCTCTGTCACTTCATCACACACACTCAACTGCGCAAACTTCCTTCCATTCCATCTTGCACACACACACTCCCCATTTCACTTGGAGATGAGGCACTTAAGCCATTCCCAATACTGGCCCAACTTCCTAAAATTAACAGTACAAATAGATGTCAGTCAATTTGAGTGTCTCAAACATCATGCTATTTCCCACTGGCTCTGTTCCCCCAGGATCCATCATGTCAGTGTGCTGTGAAAGAGATCACCATTCCTAATCTAGGTGGTAAAAGAGTTTATTCTATATCTCTTTAAGTTTTATTTCCTCAGTTCACTCACATGCACCACTCATTAGTCCATCAGGCACAGATCTTCAACCAGATCTGAGTAGAGGCTCAAACCAAGCAAAGCTATTGGTCTCAGACATGATAAATAGTCTTTCTTCCTGAGGCTAATCAAGTTCTGAAAACAAAGATCATTCAGAGATTCACATGGCTGATAGAATGTAATCACTCTATCTCCCCAAACAATATAATACTGTAAACAAATTTTGCCCAATGTATCTATTGAACAGAATTTGGAAGAGAAGTTACATCAGACTGTAACAATGAGATTGCTTTATCTCATAATAATGGAGATTATAACATGTGTCACCACAGTAATTCTACTGCAATTGATAGATCCAGTATCACAGGGGAAACAAGTAAACAACACAACACATTTCCTGCATAAAATCATACTAACCATGCTAAATGACAAATCTGAGCTGTTGAACCTCTGGGGTCCCTGGAATTCCTTCCCCCCTAAACAAACCATTAGAGAAATATAATCTGTTGTAGAAAAGTTTTGCATAGATGTACTGAATGTTCTATAGCTCTCTGTATCCTAGTAATTTCCCAATCAGCTGAGCTGTCAAAGGGCCATAGTAATCTCCTGGCCATATTCTATCTTGCCACTGCAAAGACTGTTGGACAGGACAGAGGAGGTAAAATCCACGGCCATCAAATCTTGTGAATACTGGGGATCTATTGAGAAAGGAAGTTCTGACCTCTACTATTCAGGTATTTATATAGGCCCTGTTACTGTGGAATCAGAGCACCTCCTTCATGAATCTCTCTTCAACAAAGACAGCCTGGAGCTGTGTTGCCATTGTTCAGAAAGTGTTGCGCATTCAATTTCTGGAAAAAAAAAAATCACACTCTTTTAAGTTGTCACAAGTGGGGCAACCAAAACCTGAGATACTCTAACTAGTTTCTTTTGAAAATTTAGGCCAAAGTTCTCACTCATCAACGTCAATGGGAGCTTTGCTTGAGTAAGGGCTTTGGCCCATTGGTTTTAAAACTGAAATAAGCCTAGGCTATTAGACAGCAGTGATTTTATGATGTCAGTTTTGATACTACATTGGCAAACAGTTGGAATTTATTCTCCTTTTCTGCAAAACAATTTTAATGAAAAATTGTCAGATTTTCTGGAGATGCAAATTATTTTCCACAACTTTTCCAAGTACTCGTTTCCAAATTAAAATAAATACTTTGCGCTTCTACAAAAAGAACAGGAGTACTTGTGGCACCTTAGAGACTAACAAATGTATTTGAGCATAAGCTTTTGTGGGAAAGTCTCTCCCCCACAAGGATCTCAAGCTACTTTACAGATATTGGGCTGTACCTTGAAAAAGAGGAACTGAAGCACAGAAAGGCTGAGGGAAAGAATCCTCAGTTCCAACAGGTGGCTCAGGACCTTTACCATGTGGAAAGTGGAGTAATGGACACACAATGAGGCGTTAGTTTGGTAGGAAAATTTACTGTTCATGCCCATATCTGCCCCTGCTGTTGTGGTGCAGAGACACTCCATGGCATGCAGAGTACACAGAGCCCCAGGCATAAAATGTCTACTGTCTGGCCCACTAGCATAAGCAGATATAAATGTAGCATTTCTAAAGTGATGTTAGGTGGGTGCACAAACAAGTATTTGCCCCAAGAACTTTATTTGTACATACATTCCTTTGAAAGGCTCCCAAATAGAAGTTGTAAGTGAATATCTGAAGGCAGAATTTGGCCCTATGTTAGTAATTGGTTTAGTCAGAATTATTGGTTACATTGAACAATGCTTTAATGAAAGCTTTCCCCTTTTTTGGAAAAACAGTTAAAACAGTTTTAGGAATAGTCTTGTCTAATAAAAATTTTGCTGGGAAATAGTTTCAACTTTTGACTTTACAAATCATAATTTTATTAACAGGTTCATCATAAATGACAACTGAAATAGGTTGACTCTACCTTTTATGATTATTCCCATGTTCTGTTTTATAGGCATGCTTTTTCTTATTTAAAACAGTTTCTTCTGATCCTTTGATGGAAGTGTGTGTTACAAAATGTTTGCTGGCATCTTTCTTGAGTCCAAATACATTCTAAATTCAAAGCTTCTGTGATTCAAAACACAATATTTGATCATAAAAAGCTTTGGAATTAAGATTATTTCATGTCATTTTGTAAATGCTTTTTGAAAATCAAGATTAAAACTATAATGAAAAATACATCCATTACCATTTGCTAAAGTAGAAACAAAATTCAATTTGAGTCTGTAACTTGAAGTTCCTGAAGTGAAGAACAGTGACTCTTTCAAGGTGATACAGAAAAGGAACAACAATGTGTTTGTGCCCTTGTTTATTTTTTTATTTATTTTTATTTTGCTTCTTTATGATGTATGAAAAAGGCAGGAAAGGACTTGAAAAATGTTAAGATATTTATTATTTTTGTTGTCTTTAATTTCAGAAATTCAGTTCTTGTCAATCCCTTTTTTCCCCCCTGGAAAACTCTAAATTTACATACCATTTCTTTGTATTGGTATAACTGCTTCAGTGCCATGGGGGATTGCACCAATTTAAATTATTTTCTCTAATCAATTTAGTTAAATTGGTGCAAGGCCCATTATGGTCAACATAAGAAATAGTATTATGATGACACTAGAGATACCATCATGCAAGTGAAACCTGATAAACTGAGAAGGGAAATTATTTTGATTTAGAACTACTTAAAACGTTTTGGTTTTGTTTGGTTTTGTCACCACCTATTTATCTCAAAAACCAGATTAAAAAATTGCCAGAAAAGCTTTCTTTGTTAAAATGTTCAGCCCTTCCTAACTGTAGGGAGCCGGGGTGGCCCCCTACCGAGCCGGACCCGGACACGCCACGCTCTCTGCCCGAAAGGGTGGGGCCAGGGTGCGTTCGCTCCGACCCCGCCGGTGGCAGGGGCGGAGCGGACTGGGTCGCGCCGCGCTCCCCGCCGGAGGAGGCGGGGCCAGGGCGCGTTCGCCCCGTCCCCAGCTATGGGTGGGGCAGAGTAGGGAGTACAAAGGGCAGGGCCCTTTGCTCCGGGAGGGGGGCATCACGGACGGAGGCAGACGCGGACGCCGAGCCGCTTCCGCCCGCCCTCGCTGCCGACTCCGGGGAGGCAGAGGACCCGGCAACCCCCGCGGAGCCGGAGCTGCCTGCCGCGATCTATCCGACCGAGTCGGAGGTTCGTGGACCGGGACTTTGCCAGCGCTCCCCTGCCTGAGGGGCGCGCTGCGAACACTTGCCGGCGCTCCCCTGCCTGAGGGGCGCGCTGCGGACACTGGCCGGCGCTCCCCTGCCTGAGGGGCGCGCTGCGGACACTGGCCGGCGCTCCCCTGCCTGAGGGGCGCGCTGCGGACACTGGCCGGCGCTCCCCTGCCTGAGGGGCGTGCCACGGACCCCCCGCCGCAGCCGGTAGCGACGGGATCGGAGGACGCCCCGGCTTACAGTGGCACCTGACCAGGGACTCGACCCATCCCTGCCGGAAGGGATCCGAGCCAGGGCGCAGCGGACGTCCTGGGCGGGAGATGGAGGTAGAGGCCCTTATTAAACTCCTGGCTGAGAGCCAGCAGCAACAGCAGCAGCAGCTCGTACAGCAGCTGGGGGCCCACCAACAGCAGCTACTCCAGACCTTAGGGGTCCAGCACCGGGAGCAACAGACACAATGCCTCCAGCAGCTCGCCACCCTGTGGTCGAGCCCCGGTGGCGCCGCGCCCGGGGGGGCTGCGGCCCCTGCACCCCCCGCACCGCCGGTACGTCTGGCCAAGATGGGGCCCGACGATGACCCCAAGGCGTACCTCGTCACCTTCGAACGGGTGGCGGCAGTGGCTGGGTGGGCCCCGGGCCAGTGGGCGACTCTCCTTGCCCCCTATTTGACGGGGCCTGCGCAGAAGGCGTACCGGGGACTCCCCGATGATGAGGCTCGGGTTTATGCCCGAGTGAAGGCCGCCATTTTGGATGCCTTTGACATTACCCCCGAGACCTTTCGACGGCGGCTTCGGGGAAAGCGTTATCCTCCCGGTGCCCGGCCCCGAGCCATCGCCCAGGAACTACAGGATGCAGCCAGCAGGTGGCTCCAGCCGGAGCGTAGAACCGCGGCGGAAGTAATAGAGCAGATTGTCATTGAACAGTTCACCCACATCCTCCCGACACCCGGGCGGGCGTGGGTGCTGCGACACCGACCTCAGACCCTGCGGGCGGCCGTCACCCTCATGGAGGACTTTCTAGAAGCCGAGGCCCCCCTAGGGCCGGCTGCCCGAGGCCACCCGGCAGGACCAGGCACCCAGAGGCCGGAGCGGAGCTCCAGCTCCAAGTCGGGGACCCCGCCCCGGGCCTGGCGCCCAGAAAACGGGGGGACCTCTTGGGCCCGACCCCCTGAGCCACCTCTGCGTGCCGGCTCCGGACGCTGGACCCAATCCCCAGGACCTGGCCAACCCCGCGGGGCCCCCAGCGCCCCCACCTGTTCCGGGCGCTCGGAGCTAGGCCCCTGCTTCCGGTGTGGCGAGAGCGGTCACCTGCAACGGGACTGTACCGCGATGGAGTGTGACTTTGGTCACGTGTATGCGGGGGAACATCGAGCCCGCCCGCCCTCAGTGGCCAAGTTAACGGCTCCCATGGAGGTCGCCGGGACCCACGTGGTGGGTCTGATCGACTCAGGTTGCGGGCAGACTCTGGTGCGGCAGGCACTCCTTCCGGAGGGCCAGCCGACCACGGGGGAGGTGCGGATCCAATGCATCCATGGGGACGTGAAACCGTATCCTACGGCTCAGCTCCCGCTCACGTTGAACGGGGCCACCCAGCTGCTGAGCGTGGCCGTGGCCCCGTCCCTGGCCTATCCGGTCATTCTAGGCCGGGACTGGCCCGGATTTGTCGACGTGCTCCGGTCCGCGGGCTCGGCCGAGGCGTTCGAGGGCGCAGCCTCCGAGCCCGATATCGGCCCCCGTACCCGCCCGGACCGGGACGAGGCCCCCGTCCCCCTTCCCGGCCCGAACGGGCGAGCGACCGGGGCCCCCGATGAGGGCACCGAGGACTTTAGTCGGGATCAGCGCGAGGACCCTACCCTCAGGTTCGCATACGAGCAGCTAGCCCGAGTCGACGAGAATGTCGTGGATGCCCGCCGAACTACCCACTGGCCGAGGTTCGAGCTCCGCCACGACCGCCTCTACCGCGTCGAGCGAGACCCCCAAACCGAGGAGGTTCGAACCCAACTCGTGGTTCCCCGCATTCACCGACGAGCCGTCCTGAAGCTGGCCCACGACATCCCCGCCACAGGCCATCTGGGACCGGAGAAGACCGCAGCCAGGATCCTGGCCAAGTTCTTCTGGCCTGGTATTCACCATGAGGTAAGGATCTATTGTGTGTCCTGCTCGGACTGCCAGCACGCTGCCCCCGCCGGTGTCCGGAAGGCCCCTTTGGTCCCCTTGCCAGTCGTAGGGGTGCCGTTCGAGCGGGTGGCAATGGATCTCGTCGGGCCCTTCCCCAAAAGCCAGGCGGGGTATCAATACATTCTCGTCGTGATGGACTATGCCACCCGTTTCCCCGAGGCCGTTCCCTTACGCGGTATTACCGCACGCTCTATTGCCGCCGAGCTTCTGAAAATCTTTGCCCGGGTAGGCCTCCCGCGGGAGATTCTCACGGACCAGGGAACCAGCTTTACATCTAAGCTGTTCCGTCAAGTGTGTGCCCTGCTGGGGATCCAGAAGTTGCAAACCTCTGTCTACCATCCCCAGACAGACGGACTTGTCGAGCGGTTCAACCGCACCCTGAAGGGGATGCTACGACGCTTCCCCACACAGGACCTCCGCCAGTGGGACCAACTACTTCCCCCTCTGTTACTAGCAATTCGCGAAGTCCCGCAGGCCTCCACGAAATTCTCGCCCTTCGAGCTCCTCTATGGGCGACGACCCCGCGGCGTGTTGGACCTCCTGAGGGAAACGTGGGAACACACCCCATCCGCGATGCAGGGTCTCCTGCAGTATGTCCTACGACTGCAGGGGCGTCTCGCACAGGTGGGTGAGCTGGCCAGAGAAAACCTGAGCGCCGCCCAGAGAGCCCAGGAAGGGCAATATAACCGGGGCGCCCAGGCCCGGACGTTCGCACCAGGGGATCGGGTCCTCCTCCTACTCCCCTCGGAGGAGTCGAAGCTCTTCGCCCGCTGGCAAGGCCCCTACGAGGTGCTTCGGCGACTTGGCCCGGTTAATTACGAAATCCGACAGCCCGGCCGCCGGAAGGAAAAACAGATATACCATATAAACCTGTTAAAACCCTGGAAGGAACCGGAAGGGCTACTAATTGCCCCATACCCCCCCCGAGCCAGACCTGG
The DNA here is from genome assembly GCF_020497125.1 of Mauremys mutica. NCBI lineage: Eukaryota > Metazoa > Chordata > Testudines > Geoemydidae > Mauremys > Mauremys mutica. The sequence continues at coordinate 97,540,388 of NC_059075.1, read as the reverse complement.
GCCCGGAGCTCCCGGAGGACTCGGGAGTCAACCGGCCCCACCTTGCCGAGACGCTCACCCCCGAGCAGCAGCTCCAAGCTACCTGCTTGATCGACGCGTTCCCCACGACCTTCACCTCAACGCCCGGGCGAACTACCCTGGCCCAACACGTGATTCAGACTGACCCCGGCGTGGTAGTCCGGGGAACGACGCGGCCATTACCCAGGCGAATGCGGGAGGCCGTGGAAGACGAAGTCCAAGCGATGTTGGAGCTGGGGGTTATTGAGCGCTCCCAGAGCGAGTGGCGGAGCCCTGTCGTCCTTGTCCCCAAGCCCGATGGGAGCCGGCGATTCTGCATCGACTTCCGGAAGGTCAACGCCGTGTCGAAGTTCGATGCTTACCCCATGCCTCGCGTAGACGAGCTCCTGGAGCGGCTTGGGGACGCCCGATATATTACCACCCTGGACCTTACGAAAGGGTATTGGCAGATCCCCTTGGAGCCACAATCTAAGGAGAAAACTGCCTTTGCCACCCTTTCGGGGCTCTATCAGTTCACTCGAATGCCGTTCGGCCTCCATGGGGCCCCCGCAACCTTCCAGCGGTTGATGGATCGGGTGTTGCGGCCCCATACTACGTACGCGGCGGCTTACCTCGATGATGTAGTCATCTACGGCAGCGACTGGGAGGGCCATCTCAACCAGGTAGCGGCTGTCCTCCGCGACCTTCGCGGCGCCGGACTTACAGCCAACCCCAAGAAGTGCCAGATCAGACGAGAAGAAACTACCTACCTGGGCTACACGTTAGGCCGAGGGCTGGTGCGGCCCCTCATCGGAAAGGTTCAGGCACTGCAAGCATGCCAGCGGCCGACCACCAAAAGACAGGTACGGCAGTTCCTGGGCCTAGCTGGTTATTACCGCCGGTTCATACCCCACTTCGCGACCCTTACGGCCCTGTTGACCGACCTCTTGACGAACAATAGCCCCCGCCGAGTGTGCTGGTCGGCTGACTGTGAGAAGGCCTTTCTAGCGGTCAAGGCCCGGCTGTGTAGCGAGCCGGTACTCTTCAGCCCGGACTTCCATCGCGACTTTGTCGTGCAGACCGACGCCTCCGACGCCGGACTTGGGGCGGTCCTCTCCCAGGAGGTTGACGGGGAGGAGCACCCAGTGGTTTACCTAAGCCGGAAGCTGTTCCCCCGGGAGCGGAACTACTCCGTTCTGGAGAAAGAGGCCCTGGCAGTTAAATGGGCAGTGGACGCCCTCCGCTATTACCTCCTTGGTGCCCCCTTTACGCTTGTTACGGACCACGCCCCCCTGAAGTGGCTCAATGAAATGAAGGACACGAACCCCCGCCTTCAACGGTGGTACCTCTCCTTGCAACCCTACGCCTTCTCGGTTCGCCACCGGGCGGGGCGCGAGCACACTAATGCGGATTTCCTGTCCCGCCTCGGCGAGGCTGAGGATGCCAGCTCCGAGGTACGGGACCTGGATTTGAGGGGTGGGGTATGTAGGGAGCCGGGGTGGCCCCCTACCGAGCCGGACCCGGACACGCCGCGCTCTCCGCCCGAAAGGGCGGGGCCAGGGCGCGTTCGCTCCGACCCCGCCGGTGGGAGGGGCGGAGCGGACCGGGTCGCGCCGCGCTCCCCGCCGGAGGAGGCGGGGCCAGGGCACGTTCGCCCCGTCCCCAGCTATGGGTGGGGCAGAGTAGGGAGTACAAAGGGCAGGGCCCTTTGCTCCGGGAGGGGGGCATCACGGACGGAGGCAGACGCGGACGCCAAGCCGCTTCCGCCCGCCCTCGCTGCCGACTCCGGGGAGGCAGAGGACCCGGCAACCCCCGCGGAGCCGGAGCTGCCTGCCGCGATCTATCCGACCGAGTCGGAGGTTCGTGGACCAGGACTTTGCCGGCGCTCCCCTGCCTGAGGGGTGCGCTGCGAACACTTGCCGGCGCTCCCCTGCCTGAGGGGCGCGCTGCGGACACTGGCCGGCGCTCCCCTGCCTGAGGGGCGCGCTGCGGACACTGGCCGGCGCTCCCCTGCCTGAGGGGCGCGCTGCGAACACTTGCCGGCGCTCCCCTGCCTGAGGGGCGCGCTGCGGACACTGGCCGGCGCTCCCCTGCCTGAGGGGCGCGCTGCGGACACTGGCCGGCGCTCCCCTGCCTGAGGGGCGTGCCGCGGACCCCCCGCCGCAGCCGGTAGCGACGGGATCGGAGGACGCCCCGGCTTACACTAACCTATTCATTTATGGATGGATAAAGCTCCTAATACTCATCTGAAACGTCTCACTAATGTCGCTTGCAAAACCAGGGAGCAGCACAATTTACATTCCCAATATTTCCAAGGTAAAGGAGAAGCAGAAAAAAGCCCTATTTTTTCTTGTTGCATGTCATCTTAAAAAAAAAAAAAGAAAAAAAAGGGGGGTGTTTACTGTAAGCTATTATCATAAAATATATACCTACCAGCTATTATGTAAATAGCTGTTGGTAAAATCCTGAAAACCTTTTTTGAGTGAAAACTTTCATTAAGTGAGAGTTTGATTGAATAAACTGAGTTGGGACATCAAGATCTGTCCCATTAACAACAGTTTTAGTTTTATTGTTCCTTTCATCCAAAGATCTCAAAGCACTTTGCAAATATTGAACATCAAAACCACCCATATTACATATTATCTCTGTTTTTCAGATTGCAAATTGACGCACAAAGAAATAAAGGCCTAAATTTTCAGAAGTGGTCTCTGATTTTGGAAATGTCAAATGCGTACCAACTGATTTTGAGAAATAGGGAGCAACTACAACTCCAGAAAAAGTCACTGGGAACTGTGAATGCTCACTTAGAACCTTTGAAAATCACGTCCTAGGTGAATTAAGTTGAGCAACCAAAAACTGAGTTACCCCAAATCAGTAGAAACTTCAGGAAAAAAATAGGCATAAATTAACTTGCGTTAGGTCACTCTGTTAATTAGTGTTGAGGGGAAGATAAAAAACAGATCCCATTTTTCTCACCCCTTTGCTCCATCCATTAGACAACCTTCATCCCAATCTGCTCTTTTCTTTTTTACCTTTTTTCCCCAAGGATCAACTGGAGTGAACTGGAATTTCAGCCAAAAAATTGCAATCTAATAAAGTTATAAGCAACCGAAAATTAGGTCTTATAATGGGAAGTGTTGGACAACCTTAATAGGTGGTCCTACCAACCCCACCCATGATATATAAAAACACCTCTTTTTATCCCATCTGATTATAACTGTCACACACAACAGAATAGCTGGATCTCCATGCACGAAGGACACTCATTAATTGTGTTGGAAAAAAAATCTCAAACACATTCAACACAATTTTTTTAAAAAAATATTTCCTAAATAGAACAATGTTTGTTTTAGTTGCCATGGTATTTAATGGCAACATGCAAATTCATTTTAAAGAGTTTTTGGCTCTGGTGTATTTTCTGTTGCTCTCAAACAGAAAAGCATATTTTATAATATAAAAAGGATAAAGTAACACTCAATATACTATTTTTTCTTTTTATTATAGGAAATATTTTAATTTAAAAGCTAGCTCTGACTATAAAATTTCCTCCAAATTCCTTATAGTCAATTAATTCAAAGAAAAATGGCTTCAAACCTTGATTAGAGACGCCAGAAACATATTGGGTTGATAAACAAAGACTGGGACACTAAAATTCTTACCATATCAAGTCAGTTTTGCTTTTGCTAAATCTGAGTAGCACTGCATTCTTCTCCTGCCAGCACTGAGAACAAGAGTACTTTGTATTCTAGGTGTGCATGGCAACGCTTTTGTGTTGAGATGAGCCAAAAAAGAAGTAGCAATTAAGAAGCTCATTTTAAATTACAACTGACAACTTTAATGGAAAAGTGTGCTGTACAGTCTCATGAATATTCAAAGACAATACAAACCTCTGCATAACATAACTGGTTTAAGTATTAAGGATTACATTTTCTCCTTCATTTTTGCAGCAGGGAGGCATCTAGAATTTGAGTGAAGGTCTCTTAAACAATCTCATTGGGATGGCTTTAGAGCAGGGGTGGGCAAACTATGGCTCGTGGGCCACATCCGGCCCGCCAGCCGATTTAATCTAGCCCTCAAGCTCCTGCTGGGGAGTGGGGTCTGGGGTCTCCCAGCAAATGGGAGTGCAGAGCCCATTGGCTGCCCCTAAATGTAGAAGCCGGAGGGGGAACATGCCGCTGCTTCCAGGAGCTGCTTCAGGTAAGCGCCGCCCAGAGCCTGCACCCTTGACCCCCTCTCACGCTCCAACCCCTGCCCCAGCCCTGATCCCCCTCCCACCCTCTGAACCCCTCGATCCCAGCCTGGAGCATCCTCCTGCACCCCAAACCCCTCATCCCCAGCCCAGAGCCCGCACCCCCAGCCAGAGCCCTCACACCCTCGTGCACCCAACCCCAATTTTGTGAGCATTTATGGCCCGCCATACAATTTCCATACTCAGATGTGGCCCTCGGGCCAAAAAGTTTGCTCACGCCTGCTTTAGAGGGCCAAAGTCATCCTTCATTCATACTCACACAGCCTCACCGAACCAAATTCACCACAGGCATCAGCTGTTGCAAAACCATTTGTAGTTAGTAGAGTTGTGCACATTCATACCAGCAGCAACTTTGTCTCAGTTACTTCAGTGAGGTTACATGGACGTAACTGAGGGCAGAATTTGGTTCATAAAGTTTTAATATTCCTTAGGCAGCAAATGGAAGGTTTGTATTTTCGAGGTGGTAGTGAGGGTGTTATGCAAAGGTGTTGTCAGAAATTGTTGAATTGTCTTTATAAATGTCTGTGCAATACTTTGAAAATTTATCCATAAACATTAATGTTTCAGAGCACAAATGCAACAGGAAACACTGGAATTGTGTGTTGCAGGGCCTGGTGAGAATATAGTTCAATGCTAATATGTTCAGACAGTTTGGCTGTTTTCTTCACTGTGCTGCAATCTACAACTATTCTGGGAGGGTGTAAAATAGCTGACCCATTAAACAATTTCAGAATATGCAAAAATATTAGTTACAACATGTAATTTAAACTATTTAAAAAACAACAACTTTTGCTACCATGGATTTAAGACTCTTGATAGGATACTTGTTTCAAGTAGAAATGGTCCTTGCAAGCACTTAGGGTTAAATTTATCATACTCACTCACTCTTTCAGGCAGAACATTTAGCAGCTATTTATTTAATGAGACAGGACAGATTGTATGATTAGCAATGATTTTGTTCGGTGGCACTAGAAAAATAGCATCTGGCTGTTTCCTAGCAAATTTTCAACCCAATCCCTATATATCCCAATCTCAATAGGTATTTGACCGCAAATCAGTAGACGTTTTCAATGCAGAAGAAGTGCAGAAGTAATTAATATTAAGGGACAAATTAATAGGAGCTGTACTTAGACAATTAATGGCAGAATTTGGCTCTGAACCATTAGTTACTTGAGTCAAAGGCTTCCTCACCCAGCCCAATTAAATTAACTAGTTCCTCATAACATCTAGTTCAGACTTCAAGGGCTAAATTCTGTCCTTTAATGAATATAAGCCACTCCCACTGGCTGCAATAGAAGCCATTCACGTGAGTGCATCTGAAAGCAGAAACTGTCTCCAAATACTTTTGTTTTACTAGTGCTCCATAATAATCTATCACAGTTGCAGTCTTAGCAACAGATTTCCCCATCCTATAATTAATTTACTTTCAATAAGTAAAACACAACAAATCCTCTACCTTTATATAAGAGAGAAGCTACTTTATAACTGCTAACAAATAGCCTATATTCTTAAGAAAACAAAAAGATATTAAAACTCCAGCTGATGCCACTGGATGTTGTATGTATGAGTTGTAGGATCAGACCCCAAATGAAACATCGCCATAGCCCAGCCCAAGAAATGAGCAAAGGTAAGGTTGAAAAGTAATACAAATATAAAATAAACTGATATTTCCATTACCTAACAGTGGAGTCTGAGGTCTGGAACTGCCATGGTCAGGATAATGCCAAGTATTGTAGGTGAAGAAGGGATAATGAAATGGCAATGAGCTTTTGGATTGAACACAGTAAGCTGGACCCTTCTGTTATAAGAGAAAAAAAATCTTAATAGTAATCGTGAAGGTTTTTCAAAAAGTAGGATGTTGCCTAGCTGTATTTGGAGGCATTCAAAAAGATCAAACAACATGCATCATTCTCTCCAAAAGTAAGATAATGACACGTATTGTACCTATTTAAAAACATACTGAAAAAGCTCATGCTCTATGCAGTGTGACTGTAGCCATGTCAGTCCCAGAATATTAGAAGAGACAAGGTGGGTGAGGTAATAACTTTTATTGGACCAACTTCTGTTGCTGAGAGAGAGACAAGCTTTCGAGCCACCCAGAGCTCTACTGAGCTCTCTTCCCAAACTTGGATCCCTAGTGGAGTTTCTACTGCCTTAGCCCTGGCCTACACTACGAGTTTAGTTGAATTTAGCAGCGTTAGATTGATTTAACCTGCATCTGTCCACACGACGAAGCCATTTTTGTCTACTTAAAGGGCTCTTAAAATGGATTTCTGTACTCCTCCCCGATGAGGGGATTAGTGCTGAAATCAACATTGACGGGTCGAATTTGGGGTAGTGTGAACGCAATTCAACGGTATTGGCCTCCGGGAGCTATCCCAGAGTGCTCCATTGTGACCACTCTGGACAGCTCTTTCAACTCAGATGCACTAGCCAGGTATACAGCAGAAGCCCCGGGAACTTTTGAATTTCATTTCCTGTTTGGCCAGCATAGCGAGCTCATCAGCACAGGTGACCATGCAGTCCCAGAATCTCAAAAGAGCTCCAGCATGGACTTTATGGGAGGTACTGGATCTGATCACTGTTTGGGGAGATGAATCCGTGCTATCAGAACTCTATTCCAAAAGACGAAATGCCAAAATATTTGAAAAAAATCTCCAAGGGCATGATGGATAGAGGCTACAACAGAGATCTACAGCATTGTCGCATGAAAATTAAGGTGCCAAGACAAGCCTTCCAACAAACCAAAGAGGCAAACAGCTGCTCTGGGTCAGAGCCCCAGACAAGTTGCTTCTATGATGAGGTGCATGCAGTTCTAGGGGGGCCATACCACTACCCCACCCCTGTCCGTGGACACCTGCAAGCGGGGAGTCTCATGCAACAGGGATGAGGATTTGGGGGACGAGGAAGATGAGGAGGTGGAGGAGGATGAGGATAGTGCACAGCACACACACGGAGAAACCATTCTCCCCGACAGCCAGGAACTGTTTATCACCCTGGAGCCAATAACCTCCCAGCCCTCCCAAGGCGGGATCACAGACCATGAAGCCAGAGAAGACACCTCTGGTGAGTGTACCTTTGTAAATATAATGCATGGTTTAAAAGCAAGCGTGTTTAATGATTAATTTGCCCTGAAGACTTGGGATGCATTCACGGCCAGTACAGCCACTCCTTTTAAATGGCCAACCCAACAGGTGCTTGGTATGGGAAAGGAGGGCGCTGCTGTTTGAAACCATTCCCGCATGTTATCAAGGTTGAAGAAGCTGAAAGACTGTGGCTTACCATGGCTGTCTGCAAGCCGAATTCTGTTGCCTGGCCCTGCGTATGTGATCTCTCACACCAAACTGGCAGGCCCTCAATATAAGAGGCAAAATGTGACCTTGTACCGAAAGCACATGTGCTATGTAATGTTAACAGCTTGGTTCACTGTGAAAGAGTCTACCCATTGTTCTCTAAAATGTGTCTTTTAAATACTACTCTCCCCTTTTTTCCTCCCGCATCTGCAAATGTTTCAATGCTCCCCCTATCATCTCCGTCCCAGAGGCTAGCGCAAATAAGGAGGAAAAAAATGCACTCGCGATTAAACGTTCTCTGAGCTCATGCAGTCCTCCCGCACTGAAAGAGCTCAGCAGAATGCGTGGAGGCAAACAATGTCAGAGTCCAGGAAGCAGAAAATGAATGCAAGGACAGGAAGGATGAACGAGATGAGAGGTGGCGGGAGCAAGAAGAGAGGTGGCGGGAGCAAGAAGAGAGGAGGCAGGATGCAATGCTGAGGCTACTGGGGGATCAAACTGATATGCTTCAGTGTATGGTGGAGCTGCAGAAAAGGCAGCAGGAGCACAGACCATCACTGCTGCACCTGTATAACTGCCCGCTCTCCTCCCCAAGTTCCATAGCCTCCTCATCCAGACGCCCAAGAACACTGGGGGTGGGGGCGCTCCGGGCACCCAACCACTCCACCCCAGAAGACTGCCCTAGCTTGATGAGCCAGGGGAGCAAGAGGTGGGCTGGGATCCCCCAAGATCACCACTGGCATTTCAACATTGCCAATGGCAATCCACTGGTTGGGAAAGAAAGTCTCTGCTTGTAACTTTCTGAACAGTCCTGTGTTCTTAAATATGCATGCGTCATACACCTTCCCTGACCAACTAAGATTGATGTTAGTGAACCATCCCCAGTGATCTATCAATGCTTGCATAACAACAATAGAAAAGTAGCTCTATCTGCTGATGTACTCTGGGGCAAAGTGGGCTGCAGCCAAAATAAGGATATGCATGCCATCTATTGCTCCACTGCAGTTCAGGATACCCACTGCTGCAAATCCATCCACTATGTCCTGCCCATTGCCAAGAGCCATAGTCCTGCACAGCAGAAGACTATTAATGGCTCTGCACTCTTGCATGACAACAACCCCCACAGTGGATTTTCCAGCTCCAAAATGATTTGCCATGGACAGTTAGCAAGCCACCATTGCAAGTTTACACAGTGTGATTGCCACTTGCTTCTCCATGGTCGGTGCAGCTGTCATTCTGGTGTCTCGAGGCTGGAGGGTGGGCGTGAGCTCAGTGCACAGATCCAGGAACATGGTCTTTTGCATCTGAATGTGCTGCAGTCATTGCTCATCTTCCCAACCCCACATTACATTACAATCCCACCAGTCAGTGCTTGTTTCTCAGGCCCAGAAGTGGTGCTCCACTATCTGCAGCTGCTCTGTGAATATCAACAACAACTTTGAACTGGTTTTCGCTACATCCCACAGCAGTCAGTCCTCCATGAAATTGTCATGTTCCCCACTGATGAGGTTCTTCTTGCTGCTCTGTAAATACCAAAGGATTGTGCACCTCGTACTTGCAACGCTAACGCAGAGCTGTGCACATTCCAAGCTTCTGTCAGAGATTGTGGACAGCGAGAAGGACCATGCAGGTTCATGGGATTTTGTTTAAGGTATGAAAATTATGGGATCTGAATGACATTATTGGATGGAGAAGTTGCATGATGGGAACTTGAGTCCTAGCTCCCAGTCACCCTTGCGTGGCTCGTTTCTGTTCCACCTTGCATTGTCAAAACTTGGCAAAAGATAATGAGCTGGACGGTGGTGAGTTGCACACTGGGATAACTTCCCATAGTGCACCACATTGTGCATTGAAGAAAGCCAAATATGCATGCGTATGAGCAGTATACTAAGTGTGGCAGCTTTTATGCTGATGTAACTTTTGTCAGCCAAAGTCTGTAGCATAGACATGGCTTTAATTTATTTCAGACCACTAGTTTCAAACCCATTCTCTGCTCTCTTTTCAGTTTGCTTCCTCCAGGAACCACATACTGGGTCAGCATCTAGTTGCATGCTGAGAAATCCAGGTTGATGAGTGCCATTTATTAAACATGGAAGAGATACATGCTAAATCCAAAGGTCAATCTGAGGGGATGTGTAAACTGGCCAGCTTCCCCTGTGGTTGGACACTGGAGAACACCAAAGGAAATTTTTTTAACATTTATCAAAAATTGATTATTATGAGGGACATCAAATTCTAGTTCATCCAAGAGTTCTGTTTGATCAAAATCCAGCCCTATTATCCAATATTTAAGAATTAGGCTATTTGCAAGACAGTGGTCAAGTCCCCACTACACGAAAGAACTTCAGGTTCAGAAGGAAAATATTCAAGAAATCCATGCAAAGTGTGAAGAAGATTAATTTTGTTTTCATGCCCATATAACTTGTCCCACTTCATGTAGTAATGTAGTAATGAAATTACATGTTAATTTCTCAATTTAATAATTTCCTTGCCATTACTGGGGCCCAGGCACCGGGCCTCCTCAGTCCATCCTATTCTGTCCCTGCAACACATAATTGTCTATTCTCCTGTGGGCTGTAATACTTTGGTCTAATTTTGGTTGTTGGGTTTAGTGTGAAGGTGCTGGGAGGTGTTGGTGGCCTGCAATATGCAGAAGGTCAGATTAGATATCTGGTGGTCCATTCTGGCCTTAAACTCTATGACTCTACAGGTAGCCAAGAAATACTAGGGAAGTTCACAGTTTACTACATAACAGACTCGGTACTTAATGATACTCTATACTCTGAAATTAGTATCTCTAAATTACAGACATAAGTAATAGGTGCCATGAGCACCTACTTTTTATCCATATAATTTTAAAACTCCCATTTTGAGGAAATATATACACATTAGGTTGGGTTCAGGCTTGATTTTGCTAAGTGCTCCAAATGTACATATATAGATTTGTTACAGTTACTACTAGATACTGAATGTGTTGTAATAATTGGGTCCTAATGGTGAGCTCAATTGTAAAAAGTGAGTGGAAGTTCATAAAATATCACAATAACCTCTAAGAACAAATGTTGATGGGAAAAGGCTCAAAAATTGGGACAGACAGGCTGATTAGTCTAATCAAAAAGGTCTAATGATATAATTCAAGGACTGTATTAAGATCATTCTTGGTAAACAACAAAAGCATGAAACCAGAATACAAGAAACAAAAATTGGTGTGTTGGAAATCAGGCCTCATTGGTGGACAAAATAATGAGGGTTATTCCACCCACCACTCCCTTTTCAGGTCCTTTGGAGAGAAAAACTGGCTACTGAGCAAACATCACCATCATGGCTGCCATGCCACCCCCTCGACCCAATCTCCTGGGATTCCAGACCTTCTTCATCCTAATCCTAAGAGAAGTCCTGATCAGACTGGGCCAGCGAGAGGGGCCCAGATGACATCACCACCTCTACCAGCTCTGGATGAATCCCAACCACCACCACCTGGGGTGTGAGACTTTGTCTCTCTCTCTCTCTCTCTCTCACACACACACACCCCTTTGTGTGTTCTTTTCCTTCCCCACCTTATTTCTTCTCTTTCCAATCACACAACTCCTTTTTCTTTCTGTCTCATAAGAGTCTGGCCTAGTCAACTAAGGATATATCTAACCTAGCAGAATTACAGTGCTGTTCAGAGAGTGCTGAAGGGAAATGGTAGTTGTGTGTTCACACTCTCAGCTGCCTGCGCAATAGCGTGTTCACACTTGTGGCACTTACAGCAGTCTTCGGAGCGGTACACTCTGGGCAGCTATCCCACAGAGCATCTCTTCCTCTTCTGCCGCTATGAGTTGTGGGGAGGCGGAGGGGGTTGCGGGGCATCCTTGGTCCTGTCCCAATGCCTCATGATGCATTGCTTCACATCCCAGCAATCCCGCTGCTTCTGTCCGCATTTGGTGCCATCTTTCAACGGTTTGTGTACTGTGCACTCTGCCTCTTCGGTCTGCAGGAATGGATCCCACACTGTTGACCAAAATGCTGCTTGCTCTCACCAACATGTCACAAGTGGCAGTGGAGTTATTCCTTAAACTACAAAGGCAAGAGGAGTGTGACATTGATCTCGCCATGCATAGTAGCTACAACAGGAGATTTCTTGTAGCATTCACGGAGGTGCTGACCACAGTGGAACGCCACTTTTGGGTTTGGGAAACCAGCACTGAGTGGTGGGATCACATTGTCATGCACGTCTGGGATGATGAGCAGTAGCTGCAGAACTTTCAGACGAGGAAAGCCACGTTCATGGGACTGCGTGATGAGCTCGTCCCAGCCCTGTGGCGCAAAGACACGAAAATGAAAGCTGCCCTGTCACTGGAGAAGCACATGGCGATTGCACTGTGGAAGCTAGCTACTCCAGACTGCTACTGATTAGTCACTAACCAGTTCAGAGTGGGAAAGTAGACCATTGGACTCGTGGGTTGACAGAAGTGTGCAGGGCCATTAATTGCATTCTGCTCTGAAAGACCGTGACTCTGAGCAAAATGCGTGATATTGTGGATGGCTTTGCACAAATGGGCTTCCCTAACTGCAGAGGGGGGATAGATGGCACGCATATTCCAATTCTGGCACCAGACCACCTAGCCACTAAGTACATTAATCGGAAGGGGTATTTCTCAGTGGTTCTCCAGGCGCTTGTGAATCACTGTGGGCATTTCACGGACATTAACACAGGCTGGTCCAGAAAGGTGCATGATGCATGCATCTTTGGGAACACTGGCCTGTTCAGGAAGCTGCAAGCAGGGACTTTCTTCCAAGAGCAGAAGATCACCATAGGGGAAGTCGAAATGCCTGTTTAAAGGCCTGCTGGCTCTGCCTATATGGAGGCTGGACCTGGCTGATGACAATATTCCTATGCTTATAGCCATGTGCTGTACGCTCTGTAATATCTGTGAATGGAAGGGTGAGAGTTTCACTCAGGGCTGGACCGCTGAGGCTCAGTGCCTGGAGGCTGAATTTGAACAGCCAGAGACCAGAGCTATTAGAGGGGCACAGTGTGGGGCCATAAGGATCAGGGATGCCTTGAGGCAGAAATTTGAAGCTGAAAGCCACTAATGTTTGTTGCTATGCTCAGGAGTGCAGTGGTTGTAATGCTAGGAGGTGATTGTGATTGGTGCAGACGATGCACTATGAAGGTGTAAGAAAACTGCCTGTTGTTTTGCAGGGCTCTGTTTGCTTTCAATTAATGGAATAAAGATTGCTTTCAAACCAACACAATTCTTTTATTAAAAAACAACAACCGGAGGAGAGAGACAAACAAAAACCACATCAGCACTGAGGAGGATGGGAGAAGGGAAAAGGTGGGGTCCTGGGACAGTTAAAGATTTGTGTATGTCCAGATATCATATTCAACCTTCTCCTTTGGAATACCGTGCAGTGGGTACACAAGCCTTCTTTCTGCAACCCTCTTGCCCCCAACAACTCGCTTCAGCTATTCCCAAAAATCAAAGCCACTTACCAGGGGCCTCCTCTCCTGTTTGCACTTTGCCAAGATCCGACATCTGTAACTGGCTAGCTTCCTCTGGGGTGGAGAAGAGCTCCTGGCTGCATGCATCTCTGATCTCCGAGTCGTCTTCTGCCTCTGGGTCCCCCTTCCCCTCCACATCCTCGTCCAAGATTTCCTCCTCCTGGCTCGGTCCACTCTCAAGTGGCACATGAGCCACCAAAGTATACACGGTGGTCTTTGCAGTGGAGGTGGTGTTGCCAGAGTATTGCGTCCAGCTCTTTGTAGAACTGGCAGCTTGTGGGCACAGCACCAGAGCAGCGATTTGCCTCCAGCGCCTTGTGGTAGGCGTTCCCTGGGCTGCCCAGAGGATTCAGGGGGCCTGGGGCAAAGCAATTTCGGGGGCCCCGTCCATTAAAAAAAGTTGCAATACCATAGAATACTATATTCTTGTGGGGGCCCCTCTGGGGCCTGGGGCAAATTGCCCCACTTGTCCCCCCCACAGGCATCCCTGGGCATTCCACAGTGCCTTCACTTTGACCCTGCACTGAAGTGTGTCCCGGTCATGGCCCCTTTATGTTATGCATCGTGAAATCTGTCCGTAGGTATCATAATTCCTACGGCTGGAGCACAGCAGGGACTGGACAGCCTCCTCTCCCCAAATGCTGATGAGGTCCAGCAGCTCGGCATTGCTCCAAGCGGGGGATCACCTGGTAAATGGAGCAGGCATGGCCACCTGGAAAGATGCGCTGAGACCACTGCAAGCGTCACCGAGCAAACAGGAAGGGGACTTTCAAAATTCCCAAGGAATGTACAGGGTGGGGATGACGGTTGGTCACCTGACGTCAGAGCTGCAGAGTTCAAACCGATGACCAGAGAGGCGAGAACAGGCATTGTGGTACACCTCCCGGAGGCCAATCACAGTGCGGTAATTGACCAGGGTGTCTACACTGGCACCGCAGTGCTGTAACCCCAGCACAGAAAGCTCTACACCTCTCATTGGGGTGGTTTTTTTACAGCGCTGCAACTGTGCAGTTTCTGCGCACAAAGTGGCTTGGGTACACCTCAGGAGTTACAAAGCAGAAAGCTGCTTTACTGTGTAGAAACTTGCCAGTGTAGACAAGGCCTACGACTGTATATTTGTTAAGCCTGTAACCAGAGAAGCAGTTCATTGCAATACCCTAATCAGCCACTGGTACAAGTTTGCCAGGTCTTGGCATGGCTGATAAGACTCTGTGCTGTGCCTGTGTTTTTTGAGCAGTGAGGTTGCATATGAAAGTCAACATCAGACACAGAAGCTGCATTTTCTGTCTTTGCTGTTCTTTTCCTCTTCCCTCTTGTGTGTGTGTGTGTTTGACTTGTTTTGGTCTTCTAGGAAACAGGAATGGACTTTAACAACAACTCCAGCCCATCTGAACTAGCTTCTTTTCTCCCCCCAAAAAGGACAAATTGCCATATTTAACATCACCTAAAAGAGTGTCAAATAAAAACTCTCTCCAGCTAAATGGAAGGGGAGCAAGGGGTGATGCTAAAATGAAACCCTTACTTAATACATTTCAAATGCTTTAACTGTTTTTCCTTCTTTTCTGTATCTTTAATACAAGGTTAAAAGGATTTTTAATGGTGTGTTTGCCATGGTGCTAAGCAGGCTAAGGTCTTCATATACCAAACACTGAACCTTGTTTAATACTGGACAGCTAAGGTCATGATTCTTTGGACCCATATATTCTATCTAAATAAATACAACAGAGAATACAATAGCACCTACAAGATCAATTTTATCAGGAGGCTAATCAGTAGATTAAACCTTGAATAGAAGTATTCTTGTTCAGTACTTGGCAACTTTAAGAACACAGATTGCCAACTCTGATGCATTCTTATTACCATCTCTCTCGACTGTACTTCATCAAAAGGTACCTTACTCAAATTTATCTTTGTCCTTTAATGTATCTGTGTGCTGCAGACTTTGGACACCACATTTCAGCTAAACAGCACATGTTGGGATATAATTTGGGACTCTGGAGGGGTCTTTGAAGAATCATCATCATTAGCAGTCAGTAAGAGAGACACAATGGAGGGTGATGACAGTCACTACACACTTGCCCAGTACTTTGCATACTGCTCCCAGATAAATAAAGCTTGTCCTGACTTTCTCTGACTTACTTTCATCTAATATGTTGCTCAACGGAAGAAATAACATGAAGGGTTGTAGCAAATCCTACAGAGGTGACAATTCTACATCAAGCATTTCATCACAGTTCCCAGTATAACTCTTAGGATTTGCATGTTTAATTCCTCATGCATCATGAAAATTCTTCCTAATTCTCCCATGAGAAATAGGATTTACTGCCCTTCTCAGAAGCAGCTGGAAGCTCCGCCCACCCAAACCCACAGACCTTGAGGCATTCACAACTTTCACCCACCCTCCTCCCTCCCACCTTTTTATAGCATGGTTACAGTGTTCCATGGGGCAGACAGGGAACCCACACAGGTTACTGTAAAAATGTATGCAGTGACTTGCAATACTTTGTTCTATGGGGGAGGGGGAATTGTGGAGAATGGCTGACATCTCCATCTCCTCCTTACCAATACAAATCCTGAAAAGGGGTTTCCATTAAATCAGGAAAGAGAAGAATGCTACATTCTCTTCCATGTGTCCTCCCTAGCTAGGGTCTGTGGGTTTAGGCTGCCTTTTGCTTACCAGAGTGGAGCATAGGGCACCTGAAACTATATAAGGGAGCTCTGTCCTAATTCATTGACTGCCTTCATCTCCTCAGTCCAACAAGTTTCCTGTCCCAGAAAGGACTGGCAATGAGCTGTGTCAATTCTTACATCATTTTGATAATTTTATTGCCATAGCAACTGTGTGTAGGCATTTAAACATAGCAACAGACTTTTTATAGAACTTTCTTGGTTGTCAAAGTCACATATTCTTTTATTTTCTTAGCAGATGCTCACAAGATAAATATAAAAAGATGATAGTGCAGTATCTAACCTACAGGAGGGAAAAACCTCTTGTAACTGCATGAAATACTTTTGTAACCTTTGAATCATATAAACTGGCAGTGCACGTTGTGAATTTCTGTACATTTTTATGGATCATTGGAGCAGAAGTTAAAAATCAGGGTAGCTGAGTACTGTATCTATAGCTAATAGTTACAGTAAAAAGATATGGTTAATAAAGGCAAAAGTTATTAAGCTTAAAGGTCCAGCTACAATTAATTTTAGAAAGAGGAAAGAAATTCTATCAACTCTGACATTTACTTATGAAACAGTAGGAGTGTCTTCCTCCTTAGTAACAGAAGGGGTACTACTTTAATATCTTCTGGGGGAGGTGGATGGGGCAGTAGCTTTACCCTCCCTTCTGAGTGGCAATCAAAATTCATCGGGCCAGACCCTTAGCTGATGTCAATTGGCATAGCTCTACTGATTTCAATGGAGATACACTGATTTACAAGATTTGCCCTGATGTATCTTAAGGACCAAACTGCATCTCATCATTTACCCTTCTACAATTAAAAAAGTTACTCTTCTTTGGTATGGTATTTTTCGTTCAGGTTCTCAGACACGGTGCCATTTCTGCAACTGGTGAGTGAAAAATACTGATCAGTTTAATATAATGCAACTTCTGAACCCATTCCAACACATGGAAATATCAAGAAGCATAATTGCAGATTTCCTGAGAAATCCTGTGGTATTATTCACCTTTCTGTTATGATTTTATGTCAGCCTTGTATAAACTGGGGTAGTTGATGTTTGCCATTTTACTGACAAACACCATGCTAGATCCATTAAACAGGAAATGTAAAAGGCCTTTAAAAAAAGTCAAATTCAACAGGAAATGTCAAAAGCATCTTACAAGTGCAAGGTTTTTAATATTTCAGCAAGTCCTTCCCATCGGTGTACAGTATGTGAATTTCAGAACAAACATTTTAGTGCAGTGCTGTATTCAAAAAGTTTGTCACAAAAGTTTAGCACAGAGGTGTGATATGTACAACTCAAATAATACATCCCATTATGTCCACCGCAAGTCTTCCTGCCACACAATGATTACTCTTTTGTTGCCATGCTTACTTAATACTGCTGGAAATAGGTACAATATCAGTGGTATGTGACTGAGACAGTACAAGTTCCAAAACTCCTAGCATGCCGTGCTGAATGTACCCTATACCCAAGGATTAGCATTTGACAAATCAAGACATGCAAATATTTCATTTTCCTCATTCTGCTTTATTGACCACTGTTATTTGTAAGACCGAAATCTACCTCCATCTAAAACAGCAGGCAAAGCAATTATGACAACTATCATTCCAGAAAGCAAGATCTGCAGGAAGTTTGTTAAAATGTAATCACCATTCAGAAGTGTCAAGATGATGAGCACTAGTAGAGCTACTATGTGGGGAAGCTTCCATTAAGAACAGTATTTATCCCAGTGCAGAGATCTGCACAAGGAAGGTCTTATACCCCAGTTAAAACCATGACATGGGGCCTAAGCATTGTATAGACCTTGTGCAGGCCTTCTGCAGTAATATACATTTCACCATCTATATTTATTGCCACGAGATTTAGCTGCAACCAGCCACATCATGCCATTTCCATGAGCACTGAAGTTAACTACATTCATTCACCCTTGAAAAAGAAAAATAAGAGCAGTACAGTGGCTAAAATGTCTTCAGCTCTTGTCAAATAAGTCAAAGCTGTGTGTATATTTTTATACTTTGTTAAAATATTTCCCTTCCCCCTCCACAAATTCTTCTTTGAGTTATGGTTGAACATTTTATTTTTAATTTCTGTGTACAGCAGTTAGGGCACAGTTCACCATTACTGAACATGCTGCTAAATTTCCCAAACAGGAAATGTTAATAATTTATGTCTCTCATCTTATGCTACCCTGTTGAGTACACTCCACTGTCCCAGTTAGCCTGTATCACAAGTCAAAAGAAACTGCCAGAACACTCAAAAAAGAAAACCTTTTTCATTGCAGGGTTTGTTTTTAAGATTTGAAACAGCAGTTTTGCTGTTGAATTCAATAGTACAGGATTGGAACCACAGACTCCAGGTATAATGTCAGCATTGCAGAACACTTTGCATTATTACATAAGCACTAACAACTTTATTCTTCTGACAACCCCCTGACCCAAAGTATACTTTATGTCTCTTATCTTATGCTACCCTGTTGAGTACACTCCACTGTCCCAGTTAGCCTGTATCACAAGACACAGGAGTACAAAACATACTGTACCTGCATATTTCAGTATGCAAGCTTTGAACCAATGAAACTAACTACGTGAATTCTCCAAGAAACTAACCAATGAAACTATGTGAATTCTCCAAGAAAGACAGCCTCTTTATTGCTAGATATGTAACTACTCAAAACTCCTATTGACTGAAGAACAACAACAAGGATCTGGATGTTATGACACAAAGATAACAGTCAAAAACCATATTCCCTCTTCACTTGCAGGATGAGTATTTCAGATATGTATGTAATTCAGATGAATATGTTATGTAATGTAGTTCTACCATGCAACTTTCTGCACTGACAAGCCACAACGGGACATGCATTTGTAGGTTACTGGTGAATTGTGAGGTATAAAATCTTTGGACCTTGTGCCTACAGCCCCGCCCCCAAAGTGCACAAATAGCCCACTAACACAAATACTGGCATGCTTTCTTCAGCTTATTACATTTCAATTTTTATTTCTTTAAATAAAGAGTTATATAACATATCATTCTACAATGGAAAGACTTCACAGAAGAAGGGTAAGATAAATCAATAGAGAAAGAACCCTGGCTGCCTCACTCTACTGCAGGAGCAAATTTTGTCTATTTGTGGGCCTGGATTAAGCAAACCAAATCCTGTAAAATCTATGCCCCCCCAGTTATATCCTTTCCCTGACAGACACTTATTCCCACCTGGACTTATTCCCATTCCTCTTCTCCTCAAATCTCAAGATCCTCCTCCCTTCCTCCACAGAAATGAACCCTGCTTCTCAGGAGCTGACTGTTGAATGGAAGCAACTCAGGCAATATTTCAAAACTCTGTCTTCATAATCATAGTTCCCCTTAATTTATCAAATGCATATGTGCATAATTAATATAATTAACACAGAGACACTATCACTGGTTACTGGATCTCTCTCCACTCATAAACCCCCATCCCTGGCTTCTGAGTCTCCTTTCCATCACTGATACCTAGGTTTCCAAACAGTCTCTCTCAGACCCACTTCCACAAGGGAGCAGGTGTAAAGGCACCAGCAGGAGTTCCTTATCCCCAATCCCCATAGAGGGTCTGAAGGTCAGACAGGGGAAGGGAGCTGTGAGATTCCTCTCTTTTTCTGTTCCACAAACCTAAGGAAGAGACAGCCAGCCCACCAGGTGGCTAGTCTCTCTCTCCCCCTCAAAAAGGTTATGGATGTACTTTCCTTTGCCTGGAACTGCAGCAGGTTCTCTCTTTCTTTCTCACATGCCTGAAACCAGGAGTGGGCAGAGAGCAGTGATGAAAAGTGGTTGCAGCCCTTGACTATCTGAACCAACTGATCAGGGCCCAACTTGCTCTGCTTGTCTAAGCACTCTGATACTATAGTGGTGGGCAGCATACTACCTAGATAGATGCACAAGACAGATAGATGGAGTGAAGTTATAATGGACAGGCAGAGTGAGATATATTCTAATACTGAATTTTCTCAGTCACTCAGCCCCTGCTCTCTATCAGCAGCTGCTGGGTTAGCAGAGACACCTCCCCTGGGAATCTGGGGCTGAAGGGGTACCACACAACCTTCATATGTAGAGGACATGACCCTAGAAAATAGACGCTACTACCTCTTTGGACCAATTTTCATCACCAGCTCCCTAATTCCCATTCCCACTAGCTACCAGCTGGTTCAGGTGTTCTGCAGTATTAGTTGAAAAGTGACTAGTACTAGCAGGTTGGCAAGAGGCAGAGAGTCCAGTGGCCCCAACCCTTGGCACCAGTTGCCTCCTGCAGTGACAGTATACTGGACCACTTTCTCTCCCCAACACCCTCAAATCCTTGGATCTATAGATCCAGCCACTGAGTAGCCATTGGTCCCCTCTCTGGTTGGTGCCTGGATCCATGGACTGGGACTTAGGCTATCACTGATCCCCCCCTAAAAAAAAAATGGACAAAATGAAAGGTAATGAGACATATAGATACATGCAGACACCACAGAATTCTAGGAAGTTTCCTAGAAGGGATACTATCAGCGCCTATAAGTTAGCTCTAAAAGCGATTAAATAAAGTGGTAAGCTACTATATCACAGCCCCCAATTAAAAACAATTATTGTGAATACAGATCCACAGCCTTAGGTATCAGTGTATGAGTGCTACCTGTATTTTTTATACTAAGTATGATTGTTTTTAATGATAGAGTTATAACAACTATAACTCTGGGCATTACATTCTTTACATTATATTCTTTCTCTCTTGGTTTAACACAACAATTGACAAGTTGCTATTAAATGCGATATTAACAAAAGATACCTTTGCCCTAGGGGCAAGCATGAGAAGATGTTTAAACTGAAAGGAAGAAGGTAGTCCAGTCTACATATGAAGTTATAAATAAAATATGCAATGGTCCAAATTCCTTCTACGTATGATCAACAACTGTGAATCATCATGCACACTGAAAGGACATAGATAATGCCACAAGTGAAGATACATGCAAGTCCAGTAGATCAGAGTAATGCCCTTAGATACTGGAATGGAAATTGGAGTTCCCTATAGTACATCATTTACTTTTTCTAATGTATTGGATTGTTTCTTACTTTGTGTCACTCACAATACTCAGCTGAATTTTGCAGGCTGTATTTTGTCATTTCCATTCATCTAGGTGGCCTAATTAAAAAGCCTAATAAATGTATTAATTTACAGTTACAGGATATTTATTATTAGGGTACTAATAGATGCAAGGTCAACATTATCAATGATTTAAAGAATGATCAACTAGTGTAGTGTACTAAAAATAGCCACTAATGAAAGACTCAAATTTCAGAGAAAAATAGAAGTGAAGTACATCATAATGTTTGTAACTGGATCTGAATGTTAAAACAATTAAGAAATATTTGCCATATTATCTTGAAACTAGATGTAGTGATCTTTCACTTACAGTATACACAACACCTACGAATGTCAAACATAAATGAAGTAACTATTTGCAGGAACTCTGTCTATATTCAAAACAAAAATGCTGCTTCTAAATAGCATGCAGCATAAACTAATGTAGGAGTCTATTCTCTCCATGTGTACTCAGTTGCACAGGAATTTTTCATCAGTTGAAACCAGGCTATTTTTTAGAAGCTTGAAATCTAACTCACTAATGAACATTTATATTATTAACATGATTGCTGGCCTAAACTTTCATGATCTTGATCTTGATCCGAATTCTCATTTACATAATATATTATTGCAACATATTATGTTTACATATTTCTATCAGAAAAAATGCTTAACATGCATATTTTTAATCACAACAAGAAGTATTTTTAAAATTTTAATTTACCAAGGAAATGTAACTATCAATAGCTTCAGCATAGACTTAAATTGAAATTTGAAATATCAGAAACCTCAAATACTGTTTTTTAAAAAATATTTACTTAGAATTTTAATATATTTTAATTTGCTGAGTGGGGGAGACTATTTTCAATAGATATTGAATAATTACAACAGTTAAGTTAGTTGTAACTTATCAGCATTCATTTACCCTTACTGGCATTAAAAGCAAAGATGTACTATATAAAGAAATGGTTCCGGAAATGTCTTGTAAAAGACAGGTTCCAGAGACAAGTAGGTAATCCATCAAAATGAGCAACTCTGGTGCATACACTGTTAAAAGAGTGCATGCAAGGAAGACGACCATATAACTGTGTGCTAAATATAATGAGCTCATTTTAAATATATTTGTCTATAAACATTTCAGGGTATTATCTAATTATCTCAGACAGCACAATACAGTTACCGACGATTCTGAATCAAGGTTGCATTTCATTAGTGATTACCTACCTTTCTTTAGCAAACTTCTATCTAACCAGCACAGACTTTTCTTTACCATACTTGTCTGTTCCCAAAACAGTATGCAAGAAGAATGGGTCTTGCTACACCCATTTTTTTTTAAGACAGTCAATTTAATGGAAAAAAGTCTACCCAAGTAAGTTAAGTATCACAACAATGAGGTACTGTACCTTTAAGGAGGAAAAATGGTTCCGTTCTGGTTCACAGCTGAAGGAGACAGCTTATTCTTGGTTACATAGATTACTTACCTAAAACTGAGTTATTCGTCTTTTTCCCCTCAGGCGAGCCTCTCTCTCACTCTTGGGAGCTTTTACCATTTAAGGTCAATGTTACATCTGGCTCTATTAACTAAGCTGAAGCAGTTTCTAACTCAGAGACCCAAGACAGTCAGCAGACTAACATTAGAAGAGAGTTTCAATTTAAAGTAACTCTTCAGAAAGCCCCCTTCTTCTGACTCCGAGAGAGTGGTAGAATAAAAGGCTTTCCCTATTCTGGCATAAGCCTCTGAGAACAAAAAGACGCAGATACCCCATTAGCATTCTCTGAGTTCACTGCACGTGAGGATCTACTTACTCATTTCTGAATAACTGATTAAAAATGGGCAAGTGGGAAGAACAGATGAAATACGATTTTCATCGTAATGTGTTAACCCTTACTATGAAATTGTACAGAAATAAACGTCATTATTTGGAGAAGTTTTTCCTTTGGTTGGTCAGAGGCAGCCTAAATTAAATGACCCACTCAAAAGGCATGTGAACTTGTAAAGAACATTGGCCTCTTTCCAATACTGGGCCCTATTCTTCCCTCACAGAGTATGAGTAACTCCCATTAAAGTCAAGGGGGATTGCTCACATCCTGCAGAGGGAGAATGCTGCCATTTCAACAAGATAATAAATAGTTTTCTTTTCAATGTTTTATATATAAAGAATTGAGATTTAAAAATCCTAACTCTGTGACAGCCAACTATTGAGGTCCTAATTTTTATATTTTATTTTATTTTGTATTACAGTAGCACCCAGATCAGGACCCCATTATATGAGGTGCTGTACAAAAAAAATGGGGGTAAGTTGCATAGAACACAACAGAGGAGCAGGTGGTGAGTGGGGAGATAAGTGTGAGAGAAATAACAGCACAAGATTGTACATACTAGCTTGATGTAAAATTTGAAGACTGTATAATTGGAGTTGGTTTAAGTGAACAAGATATAATAATGAATCACTATTAGGCCACCTTCCAAGCCATTATCGTGCAGCAGATGACCATGAGCATCATGGCAGAAGTGGGTCATAAAGAAGAGATTTGAAGGAAGACAAGGGCCTTTGTGAATTTTCCCCATGCTGTCCTCTGGCTTTTCTGACCCTGTCCATATCTAAAGCCCCTACAAACATCGCATTACATATCCACTAGGTCATACAATACATTCTTTGCTTGTGTATGTTTCTTATGGTACAGTGGTTTTCAACCTTTTCCATACTGGGACTTCCTGTCTACACAGGACCCTAGTCCCATTTAGCAATATGAGAAGGGGAGTGTGGTTGTGAGCCCTTGACTTTTGTTGGGCAATGACCCCCAGGATGAGAACATATGCTATAGTACATTCTACATCGCTTGTAAGTTTAGTTCTAAATTAGTCAAGTGATGAGGCTTCCCGCCAGTGGCGTTGGAACAGTATTTATAGTGGGGGTGCTGTAAGCCATTGAACAAAACTGTAAACCCTGTTTGTGATTGAAACCACTTCAAGACAGGGGGTGCTGCTGCACCCCCAGCACCCCTACTTCCAGCATCCCTGCTTCCTGAGACTATTCCCTAATATTTAGCTTAAACTTACATTTGCTTAATTTCATACCACTCCATTGCCATCCTCAGAATAAAGTCACTCTATAAGTACAAAATACTGTTATTACTCCTAATTATATCCCGTCAACCATATCAACTTATTTCTCTCCCTCCTTGCTGTTCACATCAGTTTTTTAACTGTTACTCAATTTTTTTATCATTCAAAAACAGTTTCTTTGGAATAAAAAAAAATATCCAGGCCTAGTTTGTGCCATGGCAGACCTGGACTTTTCAGTGGACATTCTATTATTCTGTATCTCAGGGACATTTTTGCTTAATACTATGTTAATTTAGGGCAAAATTTCTACACCTGCTCAATAGTGCTCTGAAAGACATAAAACATGTCAGGCCGGTCGCTATATCACTGTTCTAGCTCTGATCTTTGAGCCTGACCCAAACTTCATTGAAGTTCATGAGAGTTTTTCCATTGACTTCAATAGGCTTTGGATAAGGCCCTAAATCCTTTGGGCTCCTGGAGGCTCTCAACCAACCTTTTCTTGCTCTCTCTTGGATAACTATTTTGTTACCCACAAATGCAAGTGAGGCATGGTGTTGTGTTCTCCATAAACATAATTTTACATACAGGTTTTCTTCAAAGAACAGTGATACCAGCCTCTTTTGGAATATTTGAGAGGAGCTATCTGACCACACTCAGCAACCTGGGTGAACCTATTATGTCTTATCTCTCTGGATTACTCTACTCAGAATGTTCTCATAGTAGCCTTCTCAGCAGCAATAATAATGTCATTAACACTAATGTATTCTCCATTAATATCACCAAATGCTTCATTATTCTTATTCTGAGATATTTCATTGGCTTGTTCAGTACTTCTTCACATGTGGGGCCTGACCTGCAAGTGAGTCATTATGTGCTCATTCCAACTGGTGCCCTGGAAGATAAGGATTCGGTGACCCATGACTCTGCCATTATGGAAGCTTTGCAGTGTGACCAAGTGCATCAGGTTTAAACAAAACAAAACGCTAAAAACCAGGTACTTCTTTATAAAGTCAAGGGTCGTCAATTTAAGATTTGTGTGCCTTATGAGGAGATGGAGCATGAATACTGATAGCTCACATTTCATCTCAATGTAAGGTGCCTATAGAGAGGAAAAGCTTAGAGCCAACTGTCTGAATTTAGAAACAAGGGTGAAATCCTGGCTCTGGAGTATGTCAGTGTGAGTTGCACCATAGACCTCAGTAGAGCCAGGATTTCACTCAAGGTCTTTACTTCGTGGAAGCAAGTCTAGACACAAAATTATTTTCTGACCAACAATGACTATGTAATCTGGCATAATTACTGATAAATTTGAGTGTTAAAATTTGTCACTATAGTGATCTACTGTTCAAAAAAACTAAACTTACTGGGATATGGGAAGAGGGAACAGTAGAAAGCAATTATATAAATTCATCTGAACATTTGATTTACTTGTGTAGACATGGAAATTCTTCAGTAAAGTCTGAAAGAAACAGTTCTTAGGAAAAGTTACAAATAAATCCTTGTACTATTTTCAAGAGTCTAAGAATAAGTATGCTGGGATTGTATGAAATATTAAATATGTTACTTACTACCTTTTGGCTCGACCCATCTTTCTGAAGCTTTTCTGTGTAATGCCTGGGGTGAGGGGGAACACCAGACATAAAAACTGTTTACATCTTGTGAAAGACTTGATCCTATGTTTTGCAAGCACAGAACCGAGAATAGAGAAATCTTGCAAACAAGCTCAAGTATTGCAGTAGTGTAAAATTCCGACGTTAAATTGGGATTCTCTTAAATGAATTTTAGAATTTGATGTAGCAATATCTGTTCCCTAGGGACCACTTATAAATTCTAGGACCTTTGCCTTACCATGGCTACTTGCATGTCCTTGGACATCAGAAATACTCCAGATAGCTTTAGAACCTCTGGTCCCATTTTTTTTTTTACATTCACAATGAGACTGCCAATCACCATTAATATTTTGGTTATTGGAACTGCTCCAGAAATTGTCCTATTCTTGTTTTTTCTAAGTTCTTCTTTCTTATTAGGAGAGTTTCACTTTCTTTCAAACATCATACTTCATATGCTTTACTTTGGTGCAACAAAAATCAGGATAGCTAAGGGCTAGTCACTTCAAACAATATAAATGACATAGCAGTAAAAAAAACCTAACTGGAACTTCACAGAGATGCATATTGGAGCCCACAACTAAAACCATATAGAAGAGCCACAGGAATTGTATGCACCTGGAAGACATACTGAGGTCCTTCAGGTGTCAGAGATCATATTGCTCATGTCTTAATAATTCTAGTACATCCAAGTATGTAAAACAGGGGGAGAGAGTCTGTGAAGGCCAGTGCAAAACAATATAGTGTCACAAAACAGTTGGGAAAGCCATGAGCAGCATAAAGCAAGGCCAAGGACAGTCACATATCCATTAACAGTATAGAGGAAAGCAAGGGATAATCAGGCAAAGAAAGCTCAAAAAGAGCAGAGATAGTCCAAAGGGCATAAACAGTATAAAGGAGAATGGAAGAATGTTTTATGGGTTCAGAAATCAAGGACAGTAATTCAGGAAGAGTACAAAAAGTTAGAACATTATGTAGGAAGGCCAGGGACAGCCAATGACCCAGACTGTTTAAGAGTGTCAGCTTCTGCCCACAAAAAGACACAAATAATAGGGAGACGAGCCAAGCACAGTATGAAAGAGTCATGG
This sequence comes from Mauremys mutica, assembly GCF_020497125.1. NCBI lineage: Eukaryota > Metazoa > Chordata > Testudines > Geoemydidae > Mauremys > Mauremys mutica. Next base: position 97,513,822 of record NC_059075.1, on the reverse strand, counting down.
AGTCATGCAAAAGAACAGACAGATATAGCCAGAAAGAACAGTCAGTCGGTTCAAAGACTCCATATGCTCTCCCCAAAAAATCCTGCCTCCAAACAAAAATCCAACCCCCTGTCCCTCAATCTGAATGCTGCATTAAATAAACAGTACATGAACAAAGAGATTCATATATTTCTTCATATATGTGCTTCCCTGACTTTTAAACTTTGAAAAACCAAGAGCAATCAATGTTATATTTAATCAGTCCCTTGTGCTACAAAAGGTTTCATCTTTGGGTTGTTTAATTTTTAAGTTTCCTACAGTACAAAAGTCTTCACTCTAAACAGATCATCATTTACTTCAACCACGGGCAATCATTTCTATTAAACATAAAAGCTATGGAAACTTATAAATAAATTCTCCTCAGTAACAATGTGACTGTCAACCTCATTTTGGCAGTCAGCCCTGAGACTTAGTGTGAGGAGTTTTGATCAGAAAACATTTCACACTTACCGAGGTTTTTTTTTTTGTAAAGTGTTCAGCTATAAAAGTGTGATAACTAGAAAATTAGTCATGATGGTTAAGTAACTCTCAGTGCAGTTCTACTCAGATAAGTGACTTCAAAACTGAGGTCCACGTTTACTGTCTCCCCCTCAACAAATTTACTCAGCTACAAGAAAAAATATTTTTTGTTTTAAAGTAACTGCCAGATTTGCATCGGCTTAGGATTTGTATGTCTTTTTGTTTCTGGTTTGGATATTATCATTACGATGGCCTCACTACAGCGTGGATCTGACCATGTCTCACTTTTTCCATGCAGCTCTTAAACACTAAGTGGCCAAATACTCTGGACTGCCCAGTTCAGGCAGAACTCACGTGTGATACAGAATCAAGCCCTATGGTATTTGAAGCTATATATTTAAAAAAAACCCCACAAGGATAGCTAGATAATAAAGCTTCCCCATTTGCAACTTAGGCCTGGTCTACATGGGGGCGGTGGGGGGGGGGGGAAAAGAGGGGGTCGATCTAAGTTATGTGACTAACGTAGCTGAAGTCAACGTACTTAGGGCTTGGCTACACTTGAAAGTTGCAGCGCTGGGAGTTACAGCGCTGGTCATCCAGCTGTGTAGGAACAGCGCTGGTGTGTGGCCACACTCACAGCTACCAGCGCTGGTGTGTGGCCACATTTGCAGCATTTGCAGCGCTGTTGGGAGTGATGCATTATGGGCAGCTATCCCAGCGTTCAAGTGGCAGCAACGTGCTTTTCAAAAGAGGGGGGTGGGGTGGGGCGGGGCGTAGTGTGACAGGGAGCGGGCGAGAGAGAGAGAGTGGATTTTTGGAGCCAACACTGTGTGTTACCTTCCTGCCTTGAAAAATCAGAACATGTTCCCGATCCCTTACCCTTAACTCTTAACTGCAAACAGCCTGCAGCCAATACGACTCCCCGTTGTTTCACTCCCTCCCTGCCTGCCTCTCATTTGATTGTTTACAGCCAGGTACAGATTGATCACAGCAAACAGGAGCTCTGTTTGTTTTTTAGATAAGCAGCACCAGCAACGGAGCTCCGCACGGAGCTCGGAGTTCACAACAAAACAAAGAGAGGCTGCATAACAAAACAAAGAGAGTAATTTAGTTAAAAGCATTCTGGGATATCTCCTAATACCCTGGAGGCCAATTAAAGCACTGGTGTGTGGCCACACTTGACGAGCAGCGCTGGATCACCAGCGCTGCACTCGTTATACCCCAACCAGACCAGGTGTACAGCCAGTGCTGCAGCCAGGGAGTTCTCAGCGCTGGATGTGCCTTGCAGGTGTGGACAGTTACTAATTGCAGCGCTGGAAAGCCTCCACCAGCGCTGCAACTTTCAAGTGTAGCCAAGCCCTTAGATCTACTTACCGCGGTGTCTTCACTGTGGTAAGTCGATGGCTGACACTCCCCAGTCGACTGCCTATGCTTCTCGTTCTGATGGAATACTGGAGTCGACAGGAGAGCGCTCAGCGGTCGATTTATCATGTCTAGACTAGTTGCGATAAAATTGACCCCCCCTGGATTGATCACTACCTGTCGATCCAGCACATAATGTAGACATGCCCTTAGTTAACAAGTCTGTTGCTGATGTGTAATTCAGCTCACTCACCAATAGGTGTTTTGGCTCTACAAGGATAAGACAAAAGAGACAAAATTTAAGTCAGCTAGGCAGATGTGTGGAGTAAAGGTGTTATTTACCACACTTAATTTTCTGTCTTTAAGCACCTTTTAGATAGTCAAGTTAAAAAAAAAAACCAAAAAAACCCAGACAATTAAGATTAATTACATCACTACCTAATGGTTCATATACCCACCCATGGGAACTATGAATGTGAGGAAGAATGAGAAAGCCCCAGTTATGTCTTGTTTACTTTAACCACTTAAATTTGATCATGTAAACATGGCTGTTTTTCTAGATATATCTTTTATATGATTTTATCATTTTTTCCAACTTGGCTTTTCTGGTGCATATGAATTTTATTTGTTTGTTTAGAAAGGTGGAAAGAATAAATCTATAGTCACATTACTGGGGAAAAAATAGACAAACAAAAATGAAGGGAAATTTTGTTTTATTAAAAGTCCACCACCAGTTAGAGCCCACTCAGTTAAAAGAATGCAAAGTAATTGTCATGACCCCCCAGCTCTTGATCCTCCATCTGGAGGGTGCCCAGTTGACTATTACCTCCATGCTTCCACCTAGTGGCTCAATACTAACCAACCCAGCAGGAGAGACAATGAAACCTGAAGTTACACAACGGAGGGCTTCCCTGGGCCCACTCGGAGGAACACAGGGAACTCTGATCAATCGGGGCTTTCTATTTAAACTCAGAGAGGCACAAGTAGTTATCTGCACAACTGCACTCGACCTGGCTGCTACATTGGATCCTGCCTTCTTGCCTGACTCCTAAACTCTGCTTCCCTGACTTGCTCCTGGTTCCTGCCTTGCTGAGATGTTCCTGGTTCCTGTCTTGTTCCTGATCTTGGCCCCTGGTCTCCAACTCCAGCTCTGACCCTTGGCTCAAATCTAGGATTACAGCTCTAACCCTTCACTTGACTCCCAACTCTGACTCCTGCTCCAACCACAAGACCTGGCTGCCTATGTCCCAGCCCTAACAATGTAACAAAATTTAATGCTGGGTTTGATTAGTTGATTCTATTAGATGCTCCAAGCTGTGTGGACAGACATTTATGCAAGATTAAGGCCTAAATGTTCTAGTTTTGGACAGAACCAGCACTGCCCAGGGCAGGGGGGCAAGTGGGGCAATTTGCCCCAGGCCCTGGGCCCTGCATGGGCCTTGCATGCCACCCCGGGTTTTCGGTGGGACTTCGGCTGTGGGCTCTTCACTCACTCTGGGTCTTCAGCGGCGGGTCCTTCAGTGCAGCTGAAGACTCAGAGCGAGTGAAGGACCCGCTGCTGAAGTTCTGCCGAAGCCTCAGAGCGCCACCCGGTGAGTACAAGCACTGCAAGCAGCGGGAAAAAAAGAAGGAAGAAAAAAAAAAAGCCGCAATCGGCGACACTTAGGCTGCTCTACTGCCGCCGCTTCATTCATCGGCTGCATTCGGTGATGGGTCTTTCCCTCCAAGAGGTACCCACCACTGAATTGCTGCCGAAGACCCAGCCCTGCCCCAGGCCCCTGAATCCTCTGGGTGGCCCTGGACAGAACATTTTTGAATTTTAAAAATGACTTTAATGGGAATATTTGGGTGCATAAAGTTAAGGAAGTGCTTAAGCATTCACAAGACTGGGGCCTTATAACTTCAGTTTTGTATGAAACATGAGAATGAATAGCTCTTACAAAACACAAATAAACACTAACAAAACACCCACAAAAGGAATAACATTCCAGTGCTTTCCAATATTATATATCAGTTTGGTCCAGATAGTGTTTCAGAGTAGTGATCCCATTATAAAAGTGGATTTAAGTGATGCTCAAAAAAAAGTCAATTGATAGGATGTAAATAGATTCTTGACTTGGGAAATGTAAGAATATATTTTGTAGAATCCATGAGCAGATGACATTGATAATGAACTGATTTAAAATGGCAAACTATTGGCTAAGACGCCATTCTGGACAATTTGCAATATTTTTTCATAATACATTTACATTTAAACTTGCAGTGTTTATAGGCTTTTGGAAAAAAAAGTTTGTTTGTTTTTTAAAAATAAGTGAATCCAGTTCTTGTGAAAAAGTACTATATTGACAGCCTTCCAGATTCTTGTTTGTCCTCGGATGACGTAAAATACTGGCAGCAACACCACAAATTTTCCCACACCAATGTGGACTCTGCAGTAAGAAAGTAACTCAATTTCCATGCCCATTCAAGCATTAATCACTCTACCAAGAGACTACAGGATCTCCAATATGGTTAGTTTGTCATGAACAATTGTCTGCTAGGACTACCACCACATTCCAGTTTAACATGTGAAAGCTGTTAAGTGGTTTATCTTTCAGTCAATACTAACTGGACTTGAACAGACCAACATCTACACAATCCATTATGAAGTACTGTAAATAACCAGTTTCTAAGCAGCAGCTTTTAGGAACAATAACCTAATTGAAAATTTCCCATCATAAAAACACACAGAGGACAGGGAGAGGAAGTCTCCACAAAGAACCCCCATCAGAGTTCCTTCCTTACTGCTCTGTGGGGAGATAAGAAGGGTTTGCTTATCTGTGGAACAACCTGCAGGATCCACAGGTGCAGAGAGGTCTTCTGCCTCGGTAGTAGCACTGGCCTCACAGGCTTCTGGCAGCTTAGATCCTTTGCAGTTACAGTACAAAGGAACTCCTTTCAGTGCAACTCCCGGAGAAGAGTGGGATGCACTGAAAAGAAGATAATACAACTCAAGGATGATTTTTGTGGGGATATTTTTTACAAAGCTGAAGAGGGACGTTGTGTGGCTTCCCCAATCCTGCCCTCAGTTTGCCTCCGTAGAATCTGGCAGAAAGGGAGGGACAGGGGAAAGAAAGTGATGCCACAAGGATATCTGACTTCCCATCAACATGGAAGGACATAAAGAGTGCCTTTTGCATGGCAATCTAGGTACAGATCTGACGGGACAATACTACATACTGATCCAGGCCAATGGATTCTGAAATGAAGTATTCATATTTAATTTGGGTATTGCATCATCAGAATAGCATATTTTACTTCTAAAATGAAATTAAAAGTTGCCCTTTTATCTTTTGTAGATTTATGTAACTTTTTCTAGAGAGCAAAAAAGACGCAAGCCAGACAAATTTTTGACATTTTTGAGCTGACATTCCTTTGCTGGATTAATCCTAACAATAGGGCAAGTTTCATTAATCACTTGCAAAATTTGATACCAAAATCTACACTACACACATTGATCTAACATGCTTGCAGAATCATTCATGAATGGCCTAAGTTTATTTTTTTAAACTGCTTTGAGAGTGAAAAGTACATTTGTTATGGTAAAAATAATTTTTTCAGGAAGTAATATGGGAAGCTTTGTTCACGGATATGCTATCTGAAATAAATATCTGACCTTCAGAACAGCAATCCAAAAAATCAGTAGCAGTTAAACTAAGACTGCTCTTTAAGGCCTGTTGGTGTTAAACATTAAAATGTTGTACTTATATTGTACATTTCCTTCTAAGATCTCCAAGCAGTTCCTGAGAATATCAGGAATTTGTATTACACTAGATTATTCGCTCCCATTTCTGATAGTACAAATGGATTTTTCATGAGCAATAACATTTCTGTAAATCAGGCTTGTTTGTTAATCATACACCTCTGCTGATTGGATAGCTCTCCCTCTGCAAAAATATTACAGGATCATGGATATTGACAGCTAATTTCTTGGTTTTTCAGGACCAGGATGTGGTTGTTCTGGCTTAGTGGTCAGAAATGGGAGGCAGGAGCCAGGGGGCAGGTCGGGTCTGGATACCAGGATATCAGAGACTGAGACAGGCCAAAGGGCAGAGCAAGAGTCAGGCACCTGGAGGCAAGCAGAGTCAAGTTACCAGGAGATCAGACAGCCAGAGGGCACACCAGGAGTCAGGTCAGAAGGTGGGCCAGGTCAGGATATCTTGAGGTCAGAGTCAGGCAGCAGGAGCAAGTAGTCCTATGCTGGAAAAAACCTAGTTGCATAGATGACTTCCTGTTCCTGCTTGATTTAAACAGAAGCAAGGAACCAATAAGGACTTCCAGGACTCCTCTAATCAAATCCCTAGGCTGGTCCTCTGCCAGAGTTGAGCTTTGAGTTCTGGCAATTATTAGCATGTCAGAACATACTGGCTCCTAAGAACCTGGTGGACTGGGGTTTGAGACCCATGGTCCTGACATCATCTTCTCCCTCTGGGCAATGTAGGACTGAGCTTTTCAGGGTGGTTCCTATAGAATGCTTGTACTTTGCTGGGGCATGTACATTTTCCACCTGCTCCTTGGGGCTGTATTCCTCCCAGTCAATAAAGAACCAGAGCCTGTCACATTTATGCTTAAAGTCCAGAATCTCTTGAACCACATATTCCTTGTGGTCCTGTACATGGAGGAGGAGGTGGCTTGGTCCTGTGAGGGAAAGGATTTTCCATACAGGATTTCAAATGCAATATATGAAACACTGGGTGAATCTTCAGAGAGCAGGGTAGTTGAAGTTCAAAAGTGACTGGAATAACTAATCACTGGACCCTAAAAGGACCAAGGAACCAAAAGTCCAGCTTGTGAGCAGATTTGGCTTTGCAGAGATGCTCCATAGAGAGCAATACTTTCTGTCCCAATGAGTAGGTGGGACCTTGCTGTTGATGCTGAGCGGCGTACCCTTTATAGTCTGCTCTCAACTTCTCCAGGTGTTCCCTCAATTCTTCCCAGGCCCAGTGATTCCGCTGCACTAGGTCTGAGGTGGCCAGACTGGGAGAGGACATGAGCAGTTATGGATGGAATCGGAAGTAGTTGGTTTATACTAAGAAGGGTTTTGACCCATGGATGCAAGGTTTGTGTTGTTATATATAAACTTCACATAAGTGAGAAACAGGGACCGATCATTCTTGTGATGATTAATGTAGCATTGCAGATACTGCTTGAGGACCAGGTTGACTCTTTCCAGTCCAGTCATCACTAGGAGCTGTGACGGGTACAGCACAATCAGTCAGGACTGAATCTTTCAATTTATTAGCTGCTAACCTGTATAAACTATAATTTTTCAGCAGCTTATAATTTGACCAGATTTGGGCAATTTTCACAGAAATAGCAAGAGACGCATCCTTAATACAAAGGCCATTTCCCAGCTGAATTTCAAGTCCCTGCTCCAAAGCATGGGGGTGTCAGAGCTTCAAAAAGAAAAGGTCACCAGAATATTTTTATTAAAATGGCCAAACTACGGATTTTTTCCCTAACCTTGTTCTCAGAAATGGAAAAATCATTTTGGCTAAAACTTTCCCAAATAATTCTATTTCAGAGACCTGTTATGGAAGAGTTCAGCCCAAATGCTTAAAGTTTGGCAAAATCATAAGGCATGAAAACAGGATCTTATAATGGGAAGTGTTGGGCAACCTTAACAGGTTATGCTATTAACAACCTTCACATAGAATCATAGAATATCAGGGTTGGAATGGACCTTGAGAGGTCATCTAGTCTAACCCCCTGCTCAATGCAGGACCAATCCCCAGACAGATTTTTGTCTCAGATCCCTAAATGGCCCCCTCAAGGACTGAACTCACAACCCTGCATTTAGCAGGCCAGTGCTCAAACCACTGAGCTATCCCTCTCCCTCATGAAATTTATAATACTTAAAATATTAAATAGTAATCCACAGAAAAGCATTCAAAGGAGTCTGACAAAATTATAAAAGGAAGGAAATTCAAAGTTACAGTTGAAATTTCTTTCTTATTTGATCTGATTGCGCGTAGCAAGGCAGCACAGGAATCTGTACTACATGGATGCATCACCAAGGACCAGACTGCCCCTGATTGTTGTACACACAGAGGTCTGGGAGAATCACAGTTCAAAAGAGTGAAGGGATTGCATGTCCCAGGGTACAAACTGCCTCTAAGGTGCAATAAGAGGATAGAGTGATTGCTTCTCCCACCCTTACTGATATATGGCTTCACAAGCCAAGGAAGAAAAAGGAGGGCAACATTTCCAAGAATCATGACCTGCACTGAGATGCTGTTAATGCCAGTTGGACGGTCCAGGAAAAAAGCCCCTGCTTTCACCTTGTCAAAAAGTCCAGTGTTTCTAGGAATCCAGGCATTGTGGACTTTCCCAGACCAGCCAATGTTTATGTCAGTAAACCACATGCAGTGATATACCAAGGCCTGTATAACCATCAAGAAATACCTCATTCTGTTTATATACTCAGAGGCTTGGCAGAGTGCACAGAATGGGGCATGCATCCCACTATCACCCCAGCAGTTAGGAAAGCCCATGTCATTGAATCCATTGTTTCCTGCCCAGTGCCTAACCTGACAACCCTGTACAGCAGGGCACACTTTAGTTTCTGGCACACCTCAATGACAACCACTCACACCATTGATTTTCCAGTGTCAGTTTGATTCCTTACCTAACAACAACAATCTGGAGCTGCAAGCATATTGCATTCAATACTCATTTCTCCACTGTTAGGACAGCTCTTATCTAGGTATTTCTGCATTGCAGGACTAGGATTAACTTGGCACACAACTCCAGGAATGTGCCCTTCCGCGACTGCAAGATCAGGAGCCATTACTGGTCTCCCCAAGTCTGTAGGACTATCCAGTCCTACCATTCGGTGTCCATTGGTCTGGCCCAGGACCATCTCTCCACTGTGTGCAGCTGTTTCACGATTAGCTGTAACAGTGTAGCTGCTGCATTCCCTGTCCAGTCATCCTCAGTTGACTGAGAATTGCATACTTGCAAATACTGTCATGGGCTAGTTGCACCTTTGACCCCCTCTGGTCTCTCTGAATGTACTTCCTCAGAGAGAGGCCTCTTACCGTCACCTGTCATGGGGTGGAATTCCATGATTCTTCCACTCAGACTGGGTCCCTGGGCTACAGCCTTCTGCAGGTATGTCTACACTGCAGCAGGGAGCGTCTCCCCCAGCCCTGTCAGACAGATGTGCTAGCTTTGGTTGAGCTATCGCCTTAAAAATAGCAGTGTGGATGTTGTGGCACAGACCAGCTGCCTGAATACAAGCCTGCCCGACCCCTGCTGGGGTCCATACTCAGGTGAGTAGCCCCCACTGTTGCCTACGCCATCACTCAGGCTGCAACATTCACACTGCAAGCTCAGACAGAGCTAGGGAGTTTCTGTCTACCCAGGCTGGGAGCCCTGCTCTCTGCTCCCTCAGCTCTCCCCTTCAAGGAGGGTGTCATCTTTTTCAGTCCAGCCAAGTCATTTGATTGTTCTGTATCTCATTAAACTGGTTCAGGCAACTCACCCGGGGTTGGAGATAAACTTCAAAGTGGTTGGTTTTCTGCCTTGTCTCAGGTATTCCTGGAGCAGCTATTATCAGGCCATTGTCTCCCTTCCTGCCTACATGCAGCTAACCCTTTCTTTAATTAACAAACAGATGGAACATATCATATTCGTCGAATATTATAGGCAGCTCTCACATTCCTCACAAAAACAACAGGATGGTACGTCCAGACCTTACAGTGGATAAGAATACTGTGTTTCACCATGCTGCACCCAAGTTTCCAGTGGTGAATTCAAAAATAGCTCATGACAGCTGTAGATTATGGGATAAAACAAATGTCCACAATTCCCTCTGACCCCAGGTTTCAACAATTCCCTGAAAGGCATGCAGGTATCCCAAAATACATAGCAGGCTGCAGCTGTTCCACACTACAGAGCGACCGTTTCCCATGATAGTGCGCATGATGTGGTGTGCATGATACTGAGATGCTATGCACACACAGTGCAATACACCTTTTGCAGATACAACTTGATATTGTGTGGATGCAATGTACCAGTACAAGCAGCCAACTGTGAACACACAATGCTGAAATTGTTCTGTCAATCCCACTATGCTGGCAGAAATTTACTGATACAACTTTCTAATGTAGACAAGCTCTTAGGCACAATCTCTGTTGGACCACCCTCCAAAGGCACTGCAGTTCTGCAATGCCCCCCCAGACAGACTAGATTGCAACTTCATTACCTCTCCCTGAGCTTTTGGATCCCCCTTGTATGCCAAAGATTCTTGACATGCAGTCTTCCCTGCTAGTTTTTTCCCCCTATATCTGTCTCTCTTCCTTCACTCTAGGTTTCCCTCCCTTTTTCATCCCAGTCATCTTCCTCCCCTATCTCTTTTTTCCTCCTTAGTTTCCCTCCTTTCTTTTCTTTCTCTCTGTTCCACCCATCTCCTCTCCAATTCTCTCCATCAGTTAAGTCTGGCAAAGAATCTCCATTTCCTGCTAGGCTGCCTGCTAACTTATTTTAATTCTTGTTTCCCCAGCTGCTAGCCCTTCACAGAGGAATAAAAATCATAAGATAAAATGATTTTTAAAAGGAAATTTATGTTTATTTAAATAATTTAAGAAGATTTAAATCAGATTTTTATTTACATGTTGATAGTTCATTTTTATCCCATTTTGTAGTCTTACTTTGCTAAAGTAGATGTTTTGTACTTGTTTCTTTAATTAGTTTCGTAACTGTTAGTAGAATTTCAGATTTTACCTAGAAACTTTTATGAAACTTCTTAGTAAAAAAAAAAAAAAAAAAAAGGTAACTATGCTTTTAAAAAGACACATTTAGGGCCTTATTAACAATCTTACCATGTGAACAACAGAAAAATGTATAAGCAAATAGCCCATGTTATATTGGCAACCAACATCACCTTGTGATATAATCAAAAGCTTTCACAAATGAAGAAAGCTGACATGCTTCAACTATGCCATACGCATCCATCAGAGTTTGACTCTGTCTGGCAGGGCTGCCCAGAGGGCGGGCAAGTAGGGCAATTTGCCCCAGGCCCCGCAGGGGCCCCCACGAGAGTTTTTTGGGGCCCCTGGAGCGGGGTCCTTCACTCGCTCCAGGGGCCCCGGAAAACTCTCGCGGGGCCTGGGCCCCCAGAGCTTCTTCCGTTCCGGGTCTTCAGCAGCGAGGGGTCTTCGGCGGTAATTCGGTGGCGGGGGCCCCCCCGCCGCGGGTCTTCAGGGCACTTTGGCGGTGGGTCCCGGAACGGAAGGACACCCCCCCGCCGCCGCCGAATTACCGCCGAAGCGGGCCCCCCCGCCGCCGAAGACCCCAGGCCCCCTGAATCCTCTGGGCGGCCCTGCTGTCTGGAGCACAATTTCCAATTACTTCAAACTGAACTTACGTGGTTTTGAATATCCCACCCATGAGTGCCTAACTGTGAGCTTTAGCTTAACTTTAAGCTCCTATTTAAAAATGTTGGCCTGTGTGTATTTAAAAAGTTCAGAATAAACTTTAAATAGATTAACAAAGTTAAGTTTTTATTGCTAACACAAACAATTTGGTTGTGAAATGACAAGAGTTTTATGTCATTAAGAGAAAAGTTGTTTATTAAACTACAGTTTTAGTCCCCGGTACTGCAAATACTTATGCACATGCTTAACTTTAGACCTGGAGTAGCCCCAATGGGACTATTCATGTGGGTGAAGTTATATGTACCTGCTTAAATGTCTGCAGGCTCAGGGTATTAATTTTCAGTATTTTGTTCTTCACCTACAGTAGTTTTGTACAATTCAACTAAGATCAGTGATCAATAAAATCACATTGAATTCAGCCAGTCCACTTGCTTCTCTCTACTACTGCTTTTACCAGGGGTCAGCAGGCAACTCTAGAGAAAGAAGAGCTATGCAGCACTACTTCTCTGGAGGAGGTGAACAAATAGCCAGTAGCAGGAGCCTAGCAGCTCCCAGTAACACTCAAGAGATATGATGTTAGTGAAACTGGTGTTTAGCTAAACACTGCTCTCAAGACTAACAAAAGTACATCATCACAATATAAAAAGTTAATATGCCATTGCAGTAAAGAGTAATAAAAAAACTAATTGGGCTAAATCTGCATATAGACTCCTTTATTGTGCCCACAGGATTAAGAATTACATCCATGAGTACGAATACAAACTCAAATTTGCATGTGCTAACTATGTAAATGCAGGTCTCCATATAGTTACATTCTCAGTTATTCAGTGTATGTGTACAAGTGCCCATTTGGGTATATCCATTCACAGGTATACAAATATTGCAGACAGTTAAGAAAATCAGCTGAAATTTTGTTTTTTAAAATGTCACTTTAAAAAATTTAATGTAGTAGTCTGATAAATAAATCTTTGGGTTTGCGACTTTCATTGAATCATTTTAGACAAGCTAGTGAGTGAAGATGTGACCTTCGGATGAAAATACCTTTACTTCTCTGATTCACAAATACGAATGGTAATTTCATACTGCCGGAGAAAGCCAGGGAATATTACTAAGTATACAGAGTTAAATATAATCCACTGATTTAAAAACAAAACAAACAAACAAAAAAAACCACACACACAACACGGCAACAACAAAGCCACACACACAAAAAGCCAAGAGCTACCACCATTAAAAAGCTAAACAATTCAGGTTTTTTTGTTTTTTGGTTTTTTTTGGAAACCTCAGTCTCTTTAGAAACCATGCAGTTACATTCTGACAAGAAGCAATTATCTTGGGGGTGGGAGGGAAGACATTTTAAAAATCAGTATTAGACAGTAAGGGTTTTTCCCTACAGAACTGGGGTGGGAAAAGTCTCTTAAACATCACACTCCACCCTTCTGTCTTTTAGCTATAATGACCAATGTACTTCTAAAGGCCTGGAATACTGATTTCTACAGAACAAATGGGCAGCTTTGTTCTAAAGGCAACAACGAAGCATGCTCAGACATGGGTATTCAAATAGCACACTGTCGGAGAAAAACTTAGTTCTCACTTTCTACTTTCTCTACTTCCACAAAACACTTCAGGGTGTAATTTGCTCACCCCATCGTTTGACTCCTTTGCAGAGAAAAGCACTATTCGCTAATGCTTCATGGTGATTTTTCACCTTACTATGAAACATCAAGTGTGTATGGCCCACTGTCAGAGATATGGGGTATGAGACTTGAAAGACCAGTGATCTGCTCCTGGACTGTGAAGAAATGGGCCCAAAAGATAAGGAATATTGAAGTGCCTTATGGGCACTGTTGCTATCCCAAGGAGACAAATCCCTACTCTGCCCAAACCAAAAGGGGACTAAGCCTGAGCCCTTGCATGCATATATCTACCACTGACAAAGTTGGGAGCTTTGTATGTGCAACAACTCTCTGCTGGTGTAAACCGAGGCAGCTTCATTGAAATCAACAGAACTGCAGAAATGTATCCCAGAGTTTAGCCTTAAATGTTTAAAAATGGTCTTAAATAAAAATGCTTCTACATCCAATGTGCATTAACTTACACATTGAGAACTGTTTCTTTAAACTAGCAAACTCCATATTAAAATGGAAGCTCCCTCCTAATGAACCCCATTATGCCTCAGAATTACTACTAAAATAGGATAACTGTTCAGGAACCGTCACAACAGTAGCAACAGCAGTGATATAGTTTCAGCCCTAACTCTGAAGGCCTGATCCACGGCTAGTGGTGAAACTGACTTTTGGCATAACTTAGGCATTGTCTGCATTAACTGCACTGTTGCAAACCCCAAGTGTAAACAAGGAAAGCCATGATTCAAATCAGCAGCACTTACTTCAGTTTCAATCGGGTAAGTGCTCCCCCACGTGCAGACTGCTGCTTTCTTTGTCTGTTCTTGGGGTTTGCACCAGTGCAGCCACATCAGTGGATTGCCATCAAATACTGGAACTGAAGCAAAATTCCAAATGTAGACAAGGTCTTAGAGCAGCCTAGGTGTTGCTCTAAATTACAGCAGTGAGCATAAACCCTAGGGTCCAGCTCAACTGTGAGGCATCACAAGAGTGCATAATGAAGCCATGTCCATTGCCTCCACAGAAATACTCTCTATGCCTGGAAATGGCAGCATGTAATGCAGAACTGACAACAACTGATTTATGCCACTGAAGGATTTCTCTACATTAAGGGAATCCCCAATAGTCATTTTAGAGCTGCACTTTGTCCCTTTTGCAATGCCAAAGTGGAACAAAGGGGATAGAGCTGGGGGCCAGGATGGGAGCAGAACTCCTTAGCTTATGCTAATTTTAAAATAGTAGAAATTATCATCCTCATTCTCCTAAGACTCAGAAGTCTGTTCACTTGGCCTTAATGCCACTTAGTTTCTTTTTAGTCTGCCAGACTTTTATTTAACCCTCTTCATTTTTTTTTAAACAATTTTCTCCCATTATATTCATTCAGTTTAGCCAAAGACTTAAACATGGCTGAGTTTTAACTCCCAGATTTAGAATTTTCCTTGGGTTTTATGGTTCTGGAAAATTGTTAGTCCCAAGATTCTTACATGTGTTTTTTATCCAGTTTCTCAAATTCAGGTCGCTTCAAGAAGCACAATTATATGCTAGTGTTATACAATAACCAATATTTTACCTTCTCTGAAGCTAAGAAGTTTGTTTTAGCTATACAAGAGTAAGAAACAATCACTCTGTCAATTCTCCTGTATCCACTGATTCAAATCATCATCATCATCATCGCCCTGCTAAATCCAGTAACCTGAAACATTATTAAATGTACATATATCCTTTCTTCTTTTTTACTTGCCTACTTGTTTCAATACTGCTCAAAACATAGCTACAATTTACTAAAATCAATCTAAGATGGCCAACTCAACATCCAAATAAAATCAAAATAGCCAAAAGTGTGGGAAGACCTCAACATAACTCAGGTGAAAATCAATCAGGTGAGATAGAATTTTACAAATTTCAAATGATCAGAGAGTAGGAAAGGACAAGGTACAGACATGCTATTTCTATTACACCAGAACATTTTCATTAATAATTAGATTTCAGGCAACACAACATATTGACATTAAAAAAACAAATCTGAAAATGCACATGGGACAAACATTGCAAATATCTCACCAGATCTGATCCTCAACTGAAGTCTTACCTCATCTTTCTTTGAAAATGAACATATATTCCATGCCAACCTGACTGTTACATAGTTTGGAACCTACAACACTAGTAAAGTCAATGTACTGCTGAAATTCATTAACTTCTCTGAGGATACATTAGTTAGCATTTCCCACTGACTTCTAAATGTAAAAACTCATTGACTTCTGTCGAGTTTCAATGCTTATCAAATTCCACTATATTTCATGGATTATACAAAGAACTTCCAGAAGCAAAAAGAATCTTTCTGCACTGCATTAATAATCAAGACACCCAGATATAGCTCTATTATCACAGAAACCAAGACGCAGAAAGAGGTGGGAAAGATGGGGATCCATCAATGCCTAGTCCTTTCAGTTTCAGAGGATTGTGTAGAACGTCAATCTGATCATATTAGGAGACAAAGTAAAACTCCCCTTATCCACCCTGAAAAAAATCCTTGGCAATATGCCCTGGAGAAAATGCCTTCTCAATCCCAATTTGGCAATCAAGTTAAGACTTGTGTATATAAGCAAGAATTACCTTAATGAAGCATCTAATTCCAATTATAATGCAAGGTACTACTGGATGACCAAATAATAATCCACTTTTTTCTTGAATCCAGGTATAATTAAGTCTGCAAGGACCTCCAGGGTCAATCAATGAAGAACATCAAATAGAAGGAGGAAAAAATACCAAATTACAAAGTGACTTGGTCACAAATCTATTAAAAATCTTGCTGCCAAAAGAAAATAAAACACACATAACTCTGAATCATTTAGAATACACACACACCACACAACGTACATATTAAACATTAATATAAAATTTTATGCAGTGGGACTTTTTGAAGGCAGGAATATAACTGGATTAAATTATAGTTTACTCACTTGTATTCGGGATTGAAGGAAGCATGTGACATGATAGACAATGATCAGTAGGAAAGTTTAGTCTATAACAAAAGTTACAATTCCTATACTTGCCTATTAGTCTGCCAAAAGTCTGCCCTCAAATGTACACATCAGTCTTATCAACCAGAAGGCAAAAGGAACCATTTGGTCACCTGAGATCAGAATGCAACTATAAAACCCTTCAAGCAATATATCAAGAAGCAGCCCATCCAAATACCTATTTTATGCTGAAGGATTCAAGGATTTCCAATTCATGTCAGAGGTTTTTCAGTTCTTTTCAAAAGATGAAAAGGGCATGAGAATGCTTCAACACGAGACTAGAGAGAAGCTACAACTACTCTCTATAAATACAAAAGAGATTCACTTCCAATCAGAGTGTCATATGAACAGGAGGATTTTGCTGATAGCAAGGAAGGTACCATTTGAAAAAAAAACAACAAAAAACTGTCTCTCTCACATGAAACTTGCAGAGTTTTTTCTCTCAGTCAAAAAGTGAGTTAATAGGCAATGGTGCTTTACTTGCATCTGAATAATACATTTTGCAAAAAATCCACAAACACAAAAACTTTTTTGACAAAAAGTAGTTACTGTATATTAGGTCAGATTTTCAACCTCAACCCCGCCTCTATTTTTATTGTTGCAACTTTGCACCCACAAATATTAAGTTCTGAATTTTTGTTCCCACCACTATTTGCTGGCACATACTGGAAGTGTTAATTGTGACTCCATAGTTAAAAACTGTGTTCTAAAATAGGAAATAAATTCCTGTTTTTCCTCTATATGCAGTTGATCTTTCTGTGAAAATTTTCACATAGTACTAGTTTTCATGTCCTTTAAATTTTCTATATAAGTTTTTTTTGTTTGTTTTTGGATTTTTGTGTAATACATTAATAGGAAGTGCTTGAAACTAGAATTTGGGTTTCTAACATTTTATTACTGATAGACAATCTTGTTTTAAAGATACCTATCTATTCAGATTGGTAGAGGTGACTCGAATGGATCTAGTGCAATAAGTAGTTTTTTTTAAAAAAGAAATATTTATGATAACGCTTTTTTTTGCTGTTCTTAACTGAAAAAATATTAGTCAAACTGGCTGCAGTGAGAGCATCACAGACAGGTTTGTAAAGTTTGGTTGTGGAATCAGTTTTATAGAGGCGTATCGACCCTATATACTCATCCTTAAGTGTCTTCCCTGGTTAATGATTGTCAATCCTCCCCTTTTAATTTGTCTAGGGGTATGAGACAGGGTTGCCAGTTATCCCTGCTGTTGTTTGCTTTGGCAATAGAGCCATTTCCAATAAATGTGATAAATAGCCCCTTGAAAAAGGGCATCAAAACGTTTTTTGGATTAGAACATAAAATAGCTTTGTATGCTGACATATCTTGTTACATTTGCAGGAGCCAGAAGCCTCGTTAAAAATTATGGAACGATTGACTTTGGAATTTGGGCAGGTATCAGGCTTCAAAATAAACTATATAACAGATCTGAAGTTTTAGGAATTAATATTCCTGAAAGGGTCAAAACAAACTATCATCAGCTACATAAATTTAAATTGGCAAAGGAATATTTAAACTATTTAGGAATATATATTGTGTAGAAACATACAAATCTTTTTAAAGGCAAATTACCCTCCAGTGTAGAATAAAAGACTTGGAGTAATGGAACAAAGAAGACATTTTTTGGCTAGCTAGGGTAGCCTTGGTAAGGGATAGCTCAGTGGTTTGAGCATTGGTAAAGATGAATGTCCTCCCAAAGTTATTATTGTTTCAGTGCATCCCTGTTGATAACCTTGACACGATGACAATCAAAAACACGACAGGATGTGCTATTAATATGGAAACCTAAAAGATAAAGGGTGAGTTCTAAAGTTCTGTATAAGCCAATACCATCTCCAATTGCTCCCACTGGGAATGAAGGCAAAATGTCCTCAGGGATGATGGAGGCCTCCAGTGCTGTCAAGAGGCAGAGAAACACAATGTAAGGAGCAGGTAAAAATGGAGGGGGGCAGAAACAGACAGGGAAAATTGTGTGTGCATGAGGTCATTGAGGGCAGGATGGGGAAGTGTGTGTGCATACACATGTAGGGGCATAAGGACAGCAGGGAGTGGAGTTTGTGTAGGGGAATGGAGGAGGGAGATAAGGGGGCAGCAGAATAGAGGCAAGAGGAACAGAGACAGGAGACAGAAAGTGAGGGGGAAAGGCAGGAGGATATAAAAACAGGAGATGGGTCAGGGAAATAGAAAGGGAAGGGGGCAGGAAGGATTCAGGGTTCGCAGACAGGGATATTGGAGGAGAATGGAAAAAGAGATCATGGCACCTCCCCATCTCAAGGCTTAGGGGAAGGTAAGGAGTCCCCTCCAAAACAGCCAGCAGTGAGGATCACATTTTTTGTTTGGGCATTTAAGTTTCAATTTTGAAGCTCAAATGATCACATACAAGTTAACATTGGAGAGCTTCCCCTAAAAGGCTCAAAAATCAGAAGGCTGGTGGAAAAAAGAGCAATTTGGTTTTTGTTTGAAGTCTCATGATTTTTAGGTGTCTGTGTTATGTTTGAGTACTTGTATGGGGCACTGCTGCTTCTAATGCTTCTACTTGCCTCACTACAATCTCCACCTCTCTTCCCCCCCCCCCCATGTCCCAGCCTCTAAAAACTGCAGGGAGCACCTCCACTGGCAGGCGGGTAATCGTCTCTGACAAGTGGGCCTGTGAGCTTTGCTATTGGGCCAGCTTCTGGGTCTGACAAACCACAGGGAGTTAATTGGCCCAAACCTGCCATTCCAAGTCTGTGGATGAAGAGAAGCTGGGATAGTGTGGATTTCCATATCGTTGTGTCATGCAATACTCACATATAAACAAACCAAAACTTTGTTGTGATAGAGGTTGTAACATGACATACCTGACCCCAAACTAAGAGAGGATGGAAAAAAAGTCAAGCTATCTAACAGTATATACCCTCTATTCCTACAGGTGCACACCTAATCCACTACCACAACTGTTGTATGCCACACTCCACAACCTTAATCCTACCTGCTAGAAACGTCAACCTTTCATCACTCTGCTGAGACACACCAGACTGCTGCTCTTAAAAATATATCGTATCGTATCATCAAGGGTACCTAGAGTATATGGCACCCTATTTTTTAACATTTCTATAATCTAAATATCACCAAGTACCTTTCCTGATTGTTAGTATTAATTTATAAGGCTTCCTTTTGCTCTTCACTGTGCCTCTACTATCTCTCTGGGATGGATTAACTGAACTGTAGGGACATATGCATTTTAGCATATTACTTGGAAGATCCAGCAAGGTTTGATGTCTTTACCGGGACTAAACTATTAGCTGGCTTTCCAACATATTAAATCCTCTCTGTGCAGTCAGTGTACCAAATCTTGAGGTCCTTACTCACTTTCCACTTGACTTTCTTGGTTTGCCCCAGTCTTTATAAATATGCTTAGGAAATCTGCTACAGGTAACTACCCTTAATAATGATACACATCAAAATCCCAAACCTTCTAATATTAAACTGTGAAGTATTCACTAACAGAAAAATGAACCCCTTTTCCCAGATACACTGTGAAGTTATGTTTACATTCTGTGCACTTCACTAAAGTTTACAACACACAAGCCTATGCAGGGTACACCCTAACTATAAAATGAGCTCTGGAATGTAATCACATACTGAAAGGACACAGTATAAACAAGTCTTGTTCTGAATCTGTCTTGAGAAATTCTAATTTTACACAGAACCTCCTGGTAGTGACAGATGTTATTCTTAGCCAATTCATGGAAGCCTGGGGACCACTCTTCTGTTCATTAACAGAAAGTTTCTCTTCTGAGAAAAGAGATATGTTATTACAAAATAATGTTAAGTAGAAGTTGTTCCAAAGTAAAAGCCCATCAATGTTTTTTTTTTAAAACCAAGACATTACTTCTTTTAAATGTATGACCTTAAAGAAGCATGTAGTCATGGAAGGTTTGCCTGAGTAAGGAGTTTAAAATTGATTGCCTGATTAAGTTTGTTCATTTTGATATGTTGAAACACTGAAATAAATTGATGGAGGATTAATGATCTTAAAAAAAAAATCCAGAATTAAGTAAATTTGAAGATTGGGAGAGAAGGGGAGGGTTGACAGGAAACCAAACTACTGAGTTAGAAACAAAACAAGGAACCCCCTAAAGCAGGGATCAGCAACCTTTGGCACGTGGCCTGTCAGGGAAAGCCCACAAGTTTGGCCGATCGCAGCTCCCACTGGCCGCGGTTCACCGTTCCAGGCCAATGGGGGCTTTCCCTGGTGGGCCGCGTGCCAAAGGTTGCCGATCCCTGTCCTAAACCAAACTTGCCAAAATGCAAGTTAACTCAGAGCATGTTGAGGATACATTTTATTTTCTCTTGTGCTCCATCAAACTAAATGAGATTAAACAACAAAAACTTATGTTCCAATGCATGAATAGAGTCTCTTGCACCTAACAAAAGCAAGGGAAATCAGAGTTTAATTTGACAAGCTGACCTGTAGAGTCCTGCGCAGATACAAAATTTGTATCTGCATTCCATCTGCAAAAATGATCTGAGTGCAGATATCTGCAGATATAAAGCAGATATCCACAGATTTGCAGGGCTCTACTGGCCTGTAATTTGTGATGTATTTTCCATACTCTATTGGATTTCCTTCCAAGCCCTAAAAAGTGTGTTATCTTATCAATCATGAGTGCTACAGCACTGGAACCTTAAAATCCCACCTGTCTTGCAAGAAGGAGTCTGTTTTTGCAGGAATTCAGTTTTATTCAATAGAATTTACCAGGCAGAGTAAGAAATCCTTCACAGGACATGTGAAATCTTAAGGCTCTAAGACTGTATAATTCCTGCAAGACAAAATAGTTTGAGGATGAAGTTTCAGTATGGAGCCTGAATTTCCTTGCTCATATGGGTTCCTCAGAGGGTCCCCAAATATTCTGTAAAATGTTGGGATTTAATAGAAGAGTATGTTCATTCTATTATTTGAATGTGTTGATTTAGATTTAACATCAGCTAAGCAGAAATCCAGGAATTTAGGGAAAATAAGTTTTCATGCTTTCAACCTCTTACCTTGCGGGGCTTTCCTTCTTTCCTGTCATCTAAGATGAATTCTTCATGTGCAGAGTAATTTTTTTCTGTTCACATAAAGAAAAAGATAATGCTATATTTCAAATATAGTAGAAACTATGATTATCAAACAGTATATTTGATCCAGAACTACATGAGAAATGCTAGAACAAGGAAAGAGTGTCATCCATATATATTGCACAGCCAAGTGTATAGCATCTGCAATTGCCTTTATATAGCTCAGGCAATAATAACCTGGCAACCACATTTCATCAGAAGAAATCCAGGCAATTAAAATAATCAGACCTAGCAACAGTTTCTTTTTGTCTTCCTACTCAACGGGCCAAATTTAATCAGAGAAATGATGTTCAAGGAACTGCTGCATACAATTAAGTAATAAAGTTGTCTGGTTCTATGATAACTAAATCATCCCTCATCTGGAGCTCTTTATTTTTCTTTACAACTATCCCTTTCATGATAGCTTTTTAATGAGAACTTTAGAGCTGACCCTACTGTTTGGGATATGCAACATTGTTTTACCTATGAACCACTCAACACCTGAGGGTGGATTTCATTAATATTTTACCAATAATCCTGTTATGTTGTGTATTTTGATGAAGAAAGGGTGAAAGGCTTTAAATCACTGTGGAAGTAAATCCCTTGATGCATTAGTGTCCTTTATCATGGCCACTTTCTCAAAAATATTTTACTAAATTCCTAATGTCATTAGTCAAAAAATTTGGCTTCTGCACCTCAGCACCCATGCAGACTAATCCTGATTTAGGAGGTATACATTTTCTCAGAACAAGCTATGGAACATCAATTCAGTAGTTGGTTCTACTTTCCTCCAGTTAGCATATGAGGTATAGTACAGGACTGCAAGTGTTGATGTCAAGGGCATTCAAGTGAATGCTTAGTCCTCTGAAACATGCAAATTTTTTGGGGGGGGAGGGGTAGTAACCCAGCAGCTAAAGATGACAAATGCAAAAAGGTTGATCCTGGTCAATTTGCCCCTAATCAAAATAAGAAGGTGCCATGAATTAATAGAGGAAAAATATTTAAAACTAGAAAAGGAATCCTATGTTTTACCAACCTAGTGGATGCAAGAGGGATTTAATCCAGCCTTCTGCATCCAAATCTTTAAAATTGATTTCTCAGAAGCAGATGTCAGCCTTTGACCTCATTGAGCTGAGTAGTAAGTAGCTCAATGTCAAGGAAAAGGCTGAACAGCTCTCTACGGCAGCAGAAAATGGGTCTAGAGACTGGCAAAGTTTGATGGTGAATAGAGGATAGTTTTGTAAATTCAAGCAGAATTAACGTAATGGTCAAAAATTTCCTTTGGAATGGAGGATAAAGTTACATATTTCTTTGGAGCAGAGCTCTTGCTACCTTTCCACATCACAAAAGACAGTGACAACATCAGAATTAATGCAGTTCAGAGGGAGATTTGAGGAGAGGCTAGGACTGGTGGCTCTGTTACCTCAAAGATCCACTGACCATTGCCCATGTGAAAGGGTGTGTGAGAGTGTGGGTGCACACGTGCACACACATATTAGCTGTGGCAGCCATTGGAGTGCTGAGTAGCAGCCTTAGAACACCTCAGCTGCCTATAGCATGTGAGACCCTACAGAGAGAAAACCTTATCCTGATCTCTGGAATCCCTGTAGCTCAGCTGATTAGCCTATGTGCTGGGGACCAATTTTCCTTTGAAATGAAATCTAGGCTAGTAGCTTATTTGACACTGGAGAAGTTTATTTACACAGGAGAATATTTACGGAACGTAAACAAATGAGACAGGTACACATTAAGTACTAGGATGTTGAAATTGTTCAAAACTTTATGGTAAGGCTAACAAGTTATTCCTAGCTGGGTCTCTCTCAATTTACCATTTTAGTATCTTAACAGCAGGGTAAACTAAACAACTTTCAGAGGTATCTACACCAGCTCACACATTTCCCAGCAATATTCACTGCAATGACATGCAAGATACGTCTAGAAAAATAAAGTATCAGAGGGGTAGCCGTGTTAGTCTGGTTCTGTAGAAGCAGCAAAGAATCCTGTGGCACCTTATAGACTAACAGACGTTTTGCAGCATGAGCTTTCGTGGGTGAATACCCACTTCTTCGGGTGCAAGTGGTGGAAATTTCCTGGGGCAGGTATATATAAGCAAGCAAGAAGCAAGCTAGAGATAACGAGTTTAGATCAATCAGGGTGGATGAGGCCCTGTTCTAGCAGTTGAGGTGTGAAAACCAAGGGAGGAGAAACTGGTTCTGTAATTGGCAAGCCATTCACAGTCTTTGTTTAGTCCTGAGCTGATGGTGTCAAATTTGCAGATGAACTGGAGCTCAGCAGTTTCTCTTTGAAGTCTGGTCCTAAAGTTTTTTTGCTGTAGGATGGCCACCTTAAGATCTGCTATTGTGTGGCCAGGGAGGTTGAAGTGTTCTCCTACAGGTTTTTGTATATTGCCATTCCTAATGTCTGATTTGTGTCCATTTATCCTTTTCCTTAGAGACTGTCCAGTTTGGCCGATGTACATAGCAGAGGGGCATTGCTGGCATATGATGGCATATATTACATTGGTGGAAGTGCAGGTGAATGAACCGGTGATGTTGTGGCTGATCTGGTTTGGTCCTGTGATGGTGTTGCTGGTGTAGATATGTGGGCAGAGTTGGCATCGAGGTTTGTTGCATGGATTGGTTCCTGAGCTAGAGTTACTATGGTGCGGTGTGCAGTTGCAAATGTAAGTCCCTCCTGCCATGAGATTCAGATATAGGGAGTGGAGGTGTAGATCAGAGATTACAGGCTTGCAAAGAGCTAATTCAGGTTAGCCTTGCCGATGCAGTGTACAGGACTCCTTGCACAAGCTTTCTGCTGCTTGCAGCTGCATTCCTGCCATGCTGCTTTTGTTCCTGCTATTCCAGCAACAGGTGGGGGAAGAGAAGAGGGGAAGCTGAGGTTGCTAGATGGGTCGGAGGAAGGGATTTCTGACCTATGGTTCTGAACATGGGAGGTTGGGGTGCTGGGCTGCAGGGAAAGTGTCCTGAGCCTAGAGAAAAATGTTTTCTGAGCCCAAGGATTTGGGGTTTGAGCCTGTGGAGTAATTGAATTGGAACAAGAAAGGTTTTGAGTTAGTGGGAAGGATTCAGTGTATGGGCAGGTTTTTGGGTGTGAGGTTGTTAGGTAAGAAGAGAAGGTTCTCATCTTGGTTCTCAAATGAGAGGGATTGGCTGGAGGAAGCTGAGGAGAACTGAGGTGGGCTCTGAGCTGGCAGCAAGATCAACAGTGATGAGTGTGGGTGTTTGAGGGAGAGAAGACAGTTATTGGGGGTGTAAGTGGGATAATGTCTGAATGAAGGTGTGAGCTTGGGTGAACTAGCGCTGTGAGTGAGCCTGGGTGTATATTGGGGGATGAGCAGAAGACAGTAGGAGCACATTGAAGGGTGACAGTGAGCCAGTATGGTGTACCGGTAAGAATCTGCACCGGCCCGTATGCAGCCCACATTAAAGTGCTGCCATGGCAGCACTTTAATGTCCCTGCCCCTTTTGCCTCCCCGTTTGGCGGCCCTGCTGGTAGGGTCCACATCAGCAGGGCTGCCGATGGAGGGTGGGGGGAGAAGGGGCAACAATGTTAAAGCGCTGCCGCAGCAAAGGACCCTGCAGCGCTTTAACAGCCCTGCCCCTTTTGCCCCCCCCCCTCGGCCACCGATGAGGGGGCAGCAAAGGGAGCAGCTGCCCCGGGGACAGTGATTTAAAAGGGCCCGGGGCTCCGGAAGGGCTGACTGGGGGATGCTGACCCCCAGCCCCACCCCTTTTGCCTGAGGCCCTGCCCCTTCAGAGGCCGGAGCCGGCAAGTGTCTGGAGTTACTTTCACCCCGAGTATATTAGAGAGGTGGCATGGAGACAGGAGAAGAAAATGCCATGGAGAAAAGAGTAAAGTGGTCACATAAGGATAAACACTGTTACCCCTCCCCTTTTCTGTGATGTATCCCAGCTTTTCATTCTGAAAGGGAAAGGGGAGTGGAAGAGGAATGAGTGGGGTCTCTTTTCTTCCCACTTTGGTACCAACCTCTCTCCCCTTTTACCCATCAGTCTCACTCCTCACCACCATTAGGTTCCTAGTTTTTCTATTTTGAAAGTTTGGTCACCATACAGGTGGAGAATGGAGGGGAGAGAGACAACTAACATGTATGTGATTCACTCTACCTACAAAAGAAAGGACCATAAATGAGGTGGGGGGAAGGGGGAATCTAAGGGCTCTTGTAGTGCTGCAGCACAGAAAGCACTTTGAGCACTTGAGAAGTCCTAAAGGGAAGTATTAGACTTCCATGTGAGGAGCAGATTGTGTTATACCTGAATAAAGGGATTGCTGTGAGGATTATAAACTATCTTCTGTTGGCACTGTCCAGTGGATGGGAAAACAGAGGGGCCCATGACCATACCCTGTCTTATCTAGATGTGTCCTCTTTAGACTAGCAAGTGCAGCTGGAAATACTACCTGTCCCCTGTCCTTCTAAATCACAGAACATCCAAACTATGGCTGTCCCTTGCATAGGTGCACTGGAAGAAAGAGGCTCATTGAACAGTCTCCCACTCTTAATATACCTGGGCAGGACCAGCTCTAATTTTGCTTTAAGCATATTAAGGCTTTGTCTTTTTCAGATCTATTTAAATTATTCTTACCATGCATTTCATTATAAAAATCCGGGTGTGCTGGGAGTTGCTGAGCTATTGCAAAACAATCAGATACTTCTTCTTTGCATGGAAAACAAGCAGCAGCACTTACATGGCAATTATTACCCATTAGATCTGTGGACTGAACAAATTCAGTTTCAAGCATCTATACATATCAACAAATATATGGTAGCTCAATTGAGAAGGTTCACGTTTAAGGAACAAGGACAACAGAAAACACACAAAACTATATGATCTTGCCAGGGACTAGCGTGTAATTAAAAGTATGTAATTCTGAACTGAAGAACATATTGACATCTGCTGTCCTATGCCTGAACACACACACAGGATGATGCTATACAACGCAAGTGTCATTCAGTATGTAGGCAGGGAACTTTTTACTGTGTTTGTGCAGCAACTAGCACAACAGAGCCCCAATCTCGATTGGAGCCGTCAATAGGATACTACACTTTGGGACACATTTGTACGCCCCAGGTTGCCTTTATGACTACTGAGCCTTTTAAAACTGGGAGCTATAGTTGTAGGTCACAGGCTTGCTCCTAATCATGGTGCTTTACAAAAAGTCCCTCATAAGGCTTCATGTCTTTTAGGTTGATAGGAGATACCCAGGATCAGGAAAAGAGAGTCAGTATTCAGTACACAGAAAGGGAAAGAGATATCTTCCCAGCTGCAGAGAATGAGAAAGGTTCCTGTTCTTAAATGCTTTGTACCATTTTGATCTTGTGCATCTTTTGTTGCCTAATAAGTCTGCCTGGAACTAAACTTGAGCACGTGAGCTTTATTTGGACTGCTCAAGATGGTGCATCTGCTTATGTTTTGTAGGATCTTTGGGTACTATCACAATGTAAAAAAATATTTACTGCTGCTACTACTACTACTACTACTACAAATTCAGGTGAAACTTTTTGAACGTTTAAAAATTATAAAACAAAGAACACCCAGACATGCTAGCATGGATGTACTGGACAGTTCAAGTGTTTAATGCAATTGTGCTCCATAATAATACAAAAAAGTTAAACATACACCTTTTTGAAAAGTCTATAGATATCCACAATACCAGCTTCTCCAGCCAGCTGCATCAGATAATGACAAACAAAACACTTGGCAATGCTCTAAGAAGCAGCTGTAGTATAGGCTATGATGCCCCATAAACACAGTCATCTCTCACTGACTTACCAAAATTAGATTTAAAGAGGATTCCTGATACTGAAGAAATCAGGCTGTTCTTCTAACCATTTTGTGGTTATAAGTTGCTAAAAGCTAAAATGTTGACTTGCTACAATATTTGCATATGCAAATTAAATCTGAAATTCACAAGTTAGCCTGTTTCCTTATGCTATGCTGTATTGAACGCCACAGAGAAAATTTGATTTGAAGAGTCAAAAGACATCTCATGCTCTAGGACAGGGGTGCTCAACCTTTTTATTTCTGATGCCTCCCCCCAAATATGCTATAAAAATTCCATGGCCCACCTGTGCTACAGCTATTTTTCTGCATATCCAGTAGATTAAAAGCCAGGGCTGGCATTAGGAGGTAGCAAGCAGGGCTGCCCAGGGCCCCTGCGAAGGTAACTTGTGTGGGCTTTGGCTTCAGCCCCAGGTGGTGGAGCCTGGGCTTTGGCTTTCTGCCCTGGGCCTCAGCGAGTTTAACATTGGCCCTGCTCTCTGGGTATTTTGACTGATCTCCTCATGGCCCTCCCGTGGGCCCCAGGCATCTGGTTGAGAGGGGCTGCTCTAGGATAGAGATCACAACCTCCTTCTCTCTTCCTCTTCCACTTGCAGGAGCTGCATTTCTCAATTTGCCCGACATGCTCTTAATGCATGGACACTCAGATGCTAGTGTCATCCCCCAGTTTCACAGTGGCTTCCTTATTTGACTCAGCCTCCCAACCACCTCTTGGTAATTGCTTCTTCAAACTCAAATTTAGATATATCTTCTATGAGAATATTATCCAGCATTGCCAACTTGCATAGTTTTATTACAAGTTTCATGGTGTTTTTCTTAAATCTCCTGGAGACAAGTAGTTGGGAGAGTCTCAGCTTTCACTGAAAAACAAACCAACCAACCAAAAAAAACTTATAATCTTCATGACTGCAAAGCTTAGGAATATGATCAGTGTATCTCCTGAAGGCTCAGAAACTGGAAGACATAAAATGAATCCAAAATTATTTTAAAAACTCATGATTTTTCAGACCTGCTTCCTGATTTTTGGAACCTTGAGGTTGGCAATACTGTATACATACTTTACTGATTTGGCCTTCCCTTCCATTCTACGTGCCTCAGCCTCACACCACCTCCATCATCTCTCACCACTGAGCAAAGGGCCATCATAAGGCCATTACATCAACGAAGTCTCCCTAAGTAGTGCATAGCCCCTCTCCATGGGGTGAATTTCTCCTTAACCAAAGAGTACCTTTAGCCACAGCTCTGCCATCTCTGGATATGGCAGCATACAGCATACAGACGCTGCACACCCAGCATACAGACGCTGCACACCCAGCAAGCATGGGTATAAAAACCAGTATAGACAAGTAGCTTAGGTGAGTAGAGTGCCCCACACACCAGAATCGTGGGATATGAACACTGCATTGCTCTGTACACATCCAAACAGTGCCTCTCAAATCTACACTACTATTTTTAGCAGTGTAAGCTCTAAAGCACTATCCTGTCCCACTGCCTCCCTGCTGCTGAAGCCTTTCCTCACTATATCCCCACTGCTGGAGCTTTTCACTGCCATATGTAACTACACACCGTGGTGAGTATGGACACAGCCTGCCTTTCACTGTGGCACTAGAAGTACCCTACGCCCACCATCCCAAGTGTAGACAAGGTCTCTGACATCACCAATTCACCGCATTATGAGGAACCTTAGTATTCAGCAGTTTTTAAAAACTGCTTCTCACCTCAAACATTTTTCACTGAAGGAATTTCAAGAAAAATTTCCTTTTGGGAGAACCCAAGTTATTATTTTCTTCTTCCTGGCTGGCCAGATAGAGGCTGTTATTCATAGGCCTTCCACTCCAGCTGCCAGAAAGACAGAGAACTGGACATGCTCACCCTTTCTGCCTGCTGGAGCTGGGGGTAGTGAGATAGGGAGGGAGATCAAGGCTCTCTGTCTCTCCCACTGCTAGAGGTAAGGGGGAGACCAGAGGCTGAGTGCCCTGGCCTCTCTGCCTCTCTGGCCTCAGAAATAGTGGGGGGGGGAGGGGGGAAGGAGAGAGAAAGAGAGGCTGAGAGCCAGGGCGTTTGTCAATTTCACTTTCTAGGGCAGAAAGTGAAATTGCTGAGTCTTCTAGGCAGGCAGTCCTGGGAGTTGTCACTTCAAGTTTTCCAGGAAAAAAAAATTTGCATATAAGGAGATTTTTTGGTTGGAAAAGTTTCCTGAGAAGCCCTATTTCGCCATAAGAGATGTGAAAGTCTACTAAAATGCACTGAACCGATGTAGGATTTTCATTTCTTGCAAAGCAGTTTCACAATAGTCAACTCATTCTTGGCAGAATGTAATAGGCATATTCACTGTGAAAGAAGCTACACACAGAGAAGCTACAATATATAAGTTGGGAGACACTGAAGAGAAAAGTAGAGGATGAGACATATAGAACAAAAGTTTGGAATTTTTTAAACTCAGCTGCACTCTGCTGCTTTGCCTTCTAGATGTCTTGGACAAGGCACAGGCAGATTTCCAGCTCCAGATTGTTGCCTCTTGTGTAAACAAATTTTTACAAAATTCAGCCTGTGTGGTGCCTTAAAAGTCCCTGGGAGTTTGCTCCCATTGAAGTTAATGGTAAGAGTTAGGCCAATGCCAAGTGCTCTTAAAAATTCCTTCTTAAAGTAATATGCCGTTGCTAATACATGACTTTGTGAGTTTGGGTGAGTTTTATTTTTAGACTGGGATTAATTTAGGTGAAGTCCAAAGGTCCCTTGTGCTCTGATGTAGAAGAGGCTTTACTTAACCACTGAAAAAAGCGACAAAGAGTCCTGTGGCACCTTATAGACTAACAGACGTATTGGAGCATAAGCTTTTGTGGGTGAATACCCACTTCGTCAGATGCATGTCTCTGATACTTAACCACTGAAGTAGACCTGTAACCACAAGTTCTCTTAAAAACATATTACCTAGAAAGAGAAAAATTATAAACTAAATAATCCTTTCCTTATATAACACATCTTTTGTTAAGTATTACTGCATTCTATTAATAGTACTTTCTGGATTTATTCCATGTTTAGGAAGACACCGTAAATTAATCTAAAATGATCTGACTAGCCTTCTAAGCACTTATTTTTGGGACCAGATTCCACAGTTGAGATTTTTTATTTTAAAGTCTTTAGATATCAGCTGTTTTAAATTCTCTTCAGCTGAAAATTGGCAATGATGTAAAATATGGCAGACTGGAAGCAATTTAAATAACAAAAACACCCCAAAACCACTAAACCGGTGCTGCAACTTTTATCTAAAACTAGAGCACGATGAAAAGATATACTACTTTTGTCATAATGCAGCAAAAACAAACTAAATCAAAAATTTAATACCCATTCATTTCTTAGGCATCTTTAAAATATAACTGCTTTGTAAATCCAAATCCTAAACCCAAGCTCACAGAAAGGGTTGAGTGAGGGATTAGTGAACAGCATGGGATCAACATTCTATAAAAGATGGTGGGGGAGATTTTCAAAGACCCAAAGGGGAGTTAGGCTCCCAACTCCCGCTGAAAGTCAATGACAGTTGGGTGCCTAATTTCTCTTTGTGTCTCTGAAAATGTCCCTCTGTCACATGGCCATGTCTTGTTGATTAAACAGTCTAAGCACGGTCAAGTGAAAAAAACCAAAATTAAAAATCAATCTTTAAAACAAAGCAATTACAATTCTTTTAATTTTTTAAGCCATGCTTGGATTATTAAATGGTAGGATGGTACCCTTGCCCTAATACCATCTTCGTATGAAACAAGTTTATAAAACAAGCAATATGCCTGGCTACTACCCATGCTGTGGGGAAATCCTATCAAAACACCCTCTCCGTGGCCTTGGGTAAGTTATTAAATTCTCTGTCAGTTTTCCCCAGGTGTAAAATAGACATACCACCACTTAAATTAATCCTACCAGACAGGGCCATTTTGTGGATTCATTAGCAAATAACGTTTTGATATTTTAAAAAGGTGTTATGTGAGTTCCAAGAACTACAGGCAGAGCAGGTAACGTTACCTATAGTTAAAGTTGCCCAACAGTTTCTATGATAAGACCCTATTTCAACTGCTTATAAAACTTTGCCTGGTTTAGCAATTTGGGCTGAAATATTGCATGCCAGGCATCTGGCTCCTAAACGTTTTTGGAAAGTTTCAGCTAAAAAGGTTTGGCCATTTCACAGAATCCAGTCACAGAAAAAGATGTTGTTTTGCCAGTGTTAAAAAACATACACATACTACTTTTTCTACAGGACTCCTGCCTTGTTTAGTCCACAGAGTGGAGAGCACTCTGGAAATAAATCAGGGTTGTAGAGTGTACATTTATACAGACTGCATGTGGGCAAGACAAGCAAGGCTAGGTTTAAGGGTGGGGGGGAAGAGGAAGAACCACAGCTAAATAGTCTAGAGCCAGTCAGTGGACTCTCAGTCAGTACTGTTGAGCTACAGACGACCTCCAGGAAGACGAGCACAAAACCAGGAGCCATCCTGCACATGTGCAGCATCCTATAAAAGCATCACAGATGCACAGTGGGCTGTCCTGGATGTCCCAGGCATGATCAGTCTTCACACAGTGAACCACCCCACACCTGAACTTTTAAGCTGGCTCCAAAGGAAGTGCAGGAGACCGCAGTCGGGTAGCCATCCATCCAGCCTGTTGATGTGAATTCCTGCTAGCAGTGGCAGCAGCAGCTTCTGCTCTCTTCCATTCTGTCCACCACAGTGAATGGCTGAAGTTATCAGTTACATGGAAGGTATGCAGCACTGTCCAGATAGGATTTCTACTATGCACTTAGTAGCAGGATGCATCCTGTATATCCCTAAACAGTGGTGAGTGTGGCATCTGCTGCACCTTGGTGATCAGTTTATTGGCTGCCGAAACTAGATAGTAGGTGGAGGAATATTGGGTAGGACTGATAACCATACAAGTTTTGCTGGCTTCAGTGTGCCTGTGATAATTCTCCTAATATGATTAAGCTGTGTGTCCACTAGTTTAATGTGGGGAGAATTTAACTAAACTGGGGCACAATATTCACCAACTAAATAAGAGAGGGAGCCCCAAAACATGCAGTATTTGTGCATTAACTCCCCAGAGTGACCCTACCAGTTTGTTCAAGAAACAGTTTCTGCTCTTGATCTTTTGAGCTATTTTAGTGACATGATATTTGTATGTCAGTGTACAATCTAAAGCGGCCCCCACATACAGTCTTTAGATCACGGGACAACTACTGACCATTCAAGAAGATGTTAAGTTAACGTTGGCTCTGAACCTTGTGCAGGTGGAAGCACGGTGACATGGTTTTTGATGTATTTTGATATGGCTGCCAAAGGTAACTATTGCAAGAAATTGAGACTGAAACATGGTTCAAGTCCTCTTCAGTCCTCTGGAAGTCACAGTCCTGTGAGGCCAAGCAAATATCTTTGGCATGCATTTACCACCTGGAGATGGTGTTCGATAAATCATTGTTGAATACATTAAGTAAAGTTGGTGCCAACAGCAAGTCTTGCAGGAGTCAATTCTTCTGAAATCTCCAGTTGTTGGTTTTGTGACACAGAGCCACCTGAAAACATTTAACTCGGAGCATGAGCTCCTTCTTCTCAGTTGCCAGGACAACCCATCTAGGAAGAACTCTTGATATCTTGTATATCAGTGTGTCAGATAGCGTCATAGGCTGCAGTAAGGTCTGAAGATAGCTCTGGTTTTTTTATTCTCTTGAAATCCATTTTCAGTATATACAGCACTGTTTGGATGGTTTGCACTAAATAAGGCCTGGGGAGGAACACATTGAATGTGGAGGATAAAAACAAATATTGCCTAATGAGCTATCCTCTAAATGAGGCCAGGGTTTCATAGGGGGGGGGGGAAGTAGTAAGTACAAGTAGTGCAGTACAAGTAGTAAGAACATAAGAATGGTCCTACTAGGTCAGACCAAAGGTCCATCTAGTCCAGTATCCTGTCTTCCAACAGTGGCCAATGCCAGGTGCTCCAGAGGGAATGAACAGAACTGAATTACATGATCATGTAATTAAATTACATGATCATGTATCGTAATGCGTGCACACAAAGGGGGATGAATTAAGGTTGCACAGGAAATGCTAGATGTAAGGTTGCTTAACTTTTAAGTGCTTGACTTTGCAACCTTTATGTTCTTTAAACATAGTTTTTTGGATGTACTTATTATTATTACGAGTGTACAACATCACAGATAAGAATCTTTTCCCACACTGTTATTGCCTCCTTGGATTTCCTCCAAGGGGAAGCCCTGCAACCACTTTAGAATCTTGAAAAGCTAAATTTGCATTTTAAATGTTTCATATGGAATTTAGCCTGTATAATCATAAGGGTCGTGTTATGTTTTTACTAGGACTGAAAGAACTACTTCTAGTGAAGAAATATTCTGTTTGCAACTTGTACACAGATCTTGATATCCAATTATTTCTTTACACACATTTATTTGATAAGTGTTTTGTCTGACAGTTTAAACAATTGAGCAACCAAAAAGCTAATGTGAATATTGCTGGCAGATATTCATAATTTGATGTTCAAGTTGTAGGACTGGTCAAAGTAAATCACGTGATATTGATTCTGTTTCCTACAGGGACTGTAACTTTAATAAAACAATAAAAAAAAAGACTTGAAGTCACTGGGCCTTTGATTCTCTCAGAAGCACTAAATCCTGATCCCAGTGAAATCAATAAGAGTTTTACCATTCACTTCAATGGCAGCATCATTTTGCATTTAAAAAATGCACTGCAATGTATTTTGAATACAGACACACATATTCAACTCCTATTGCCTTCAGCAGGAGCCCTATATGAACAAATGAGAGCAACAGTTGGTCCTAAAGATGTACACTAGATAACAGTGTTGATGTAGAAATACACGATGCACTCACCCTTTACCTCTTGAAGATCAGAGTTCAGTTTTGACCAGAATCACAAATGATGGTCCTACTCTAAATCCTTGCAAAGGAGAGGTTCAGTATGGGACAGACAAAGGTGAGGGAGTAAAGTGCATTGATACTTGTGGAAGATCCTACAATATTATGACTGAAGTAGGATTTTAGCCTTTTAAATCAGAGCATATTTAAAATTATTCAGTTAAGTTTAGTTATAAGCATCTGGTTTATATACACTACCTGCTTGACAGTTGCTTTCCTTCCTTTTTTTATTTTAAAGTAGCTTTTTACTTCCTTTGGGCATGTTGGAAGCACTGTGGTTCTTTCAGCATCAGAAAACCATAGCTGAACTGCCTGAATCATCTTCAGAACATGTGAAATTAACACATCAATTTCCAGTACATCATTACTGTGTAACCCTTCTGCCCGTCTGAGTTGGCAGCAACAAGGGCTGGGTTCAGTCTCTAGGGGTTCCGTTTCAATAACGCAATGCAAAACTGGCTCGAGCCCCCACCCAGTGACCTGGGACAATTACATACCACCCCCCAGCCACCTCTAAGAGGCAATACTTTCCCTCTCGCAAGCACAGAGTCTGAGTGTAGCAAATAAAGAAGGGAAACAATGCGGCATTATATTGGGGAAAAACTCCACAAACAGGATTCATAACACAAAACATGAGGAAAAGATCCACCCCCAAGTAAGTTTGGCAGTGTCCTTCTCCCCTTAGGGTCTTAAGTCCAGCAACCTAAAAATCTCTGTCCCTGGTCATTGCAGCCCCGGAGTTCAAAAGTTTATCTGCAGAGTTTTACCTCCCAGCCGGGGGGGGGGGGGGGTTGGGGAGGGGGCGGGACATAGTGTTAAGGGGCACTTACGTGGTCCGAGGCCAACTGCCCCGCCTCTCCATGGGGTTCTGCTACAGCCTTCACTGTGAGCCACTCCACTAGCCACTCCGCTCCACCAGCCATCCTGTGAGCCGCTCCAGCCATTCCGCGAACTGCTCCGCTCTGCCAGCCACTCCGCTCCACCAGCTGTCGCACAAGCTGCTCTTCTCTGCCAGCTGCTCAGCAACATATCTTCAGCCCCCTCCCCCGCACTCAGTGATTTCAGTTCTTAGTAATTTTAGCTCTTTAGTGATTTCAGCTTGTAGTAGGGGAGCCTCAGTGCTGGTGCACCATTGTCCCAAAGTGAATTCAGCTCAGCAGCCTGTAACTAGACCCCTAATGGAATTAAAATTAGCTCTGATAGTAGAGAGAGAAGGAGATGCAATTGGTATTTCAGGCCCTCAAAAGGGGCCCATACCATCAGGTACAAATATCTGTCCCCAGCCTCTCTCAATTCACTGGGTTTTGGAACCCATGTCCCTTGTCTAGTGAGTGCTATTTAGTTGATCGCAAGTCCCTCTGTTATAAAACAATTTCATTGTCCTTGATTCACATAATCAGGATAACAACACTTTATTTTTCCTGCCCCAATAACAGAGAAACTGGGGATCCCACAGCAGCCCAAGTGACCATTTGGGCTGCTGTGGGCTCATGCTAGGCGGTGTGGGTGTGCCTATGCAAACAAGATCAGCCCCTGAAGTTCTTTTCCACAACTCACTAAAATTCACCACCAGATGTCAGGGTAGAGCTCATCCTGACTGCTTACATTGAGAGCTCTCAGAATCCCAAGAGCAGATCCTCTCAGTTTATTAATGTTCAAAATAGACGCTGGGGAATATAGCTCTTTATTGGCTTCTGACTGAGATTTATTTTCTGTAGCACCTACAGGTTTATTTCTTTCAGTTACTCTTTGCTCAGCCAAAGTCACACTGTTCCTTTTGTCTTCTGTCAAAGACTTCATGATTTCCAATATAGCCTCCATTTTTATTTTTGTTGTTTTAGCTTTTCCTTCTACTTGTAATAATTTTTGCCAGGTCTGAAACATGCACATTTAATCTAAAGCTTTGAGTTAGCTTCTGGTTGGTGTGCAAAAAGGTTTTTTCATCTTGGCCTTTGTGGCAATTAATTTTGGCCATCTTTATGGACCACTTATTCTTTCTTACATTGTTAGTGGTGGTGTGACTTTCTGCTTCTGCTGTATTTTGCTCTGACTGCTTTTTGGTTTCATCTGATTCTTCTAAAAGGACCTTCTGTAGTTCAGGATCTTGGGTGCTATCAAAATGGAATATTTTTTGTTACTAATCTTGTTAATTTTTCTCCTTAAAAAAAAATTATTTCCTCTGAGTACTTATATTTACTTCATATCAGATGCCTAGAACATTTACTTTGCCAATTCAGCTTGCATTGTTTGCCCATTACTTTACACTGGCTGCTTATAAAGTGGCTGATTGATAGCTTTAAATCAATACTGATTTTAAAGCCCTTACTTGTGTAGACCCTAGGTCTACAAATAAAGACAACTCCTATTCCAGATCTGAGGAAGTTTCAGTCAGAATGCCCTACCTCCTCTTTTGGACCCCAGAAATTGCTGGGGATGGGAGCAAGCAGATATTATCTGGATCATCTCAGTGAATCTTATGCTTGCACAGTCTATTTGTTATCTTATAGTTGAACTGTAAAATCTTCAGCACATGGACCATCCCATTTGTATAGTGCCTAGCACTATGCGGCTGGGCTCTCTAGACACTGTTGTAGCTGCAGCATGCTGGGAGTGCGGGGGGGAGAGGCAAATGCTTTGAAAATGTAAAACAATCAGTAAATTTTTCACAGAACCCCTGTGAGGCAGGAAACAAATATTACCATACCACCCAGCCCCCATGAGGAAATAGAGACAGAGAGGTGAAGAAATATTCTAAAGGCCACATGGAGGCTATGATCTGGTCCCATAGGAATCAGAATGAGTTTTGCCATTGACTTCAGTGGAAACCAGATCAAGCGTGAATCACTACTAAACTAAAAATGTACTGAGTCTTTCAGTCCTGTACACAGTTCACTGGAAAACGCTGCCTGTCAACATAGTTGTAGCAAGGAGGAATACCTATATTTCTTACTAAATATTTGGACAATCATTTCTTACAAAAAGTTTTATATGCAGGAATGTTGCTGTTAAGTATACTACAGCAAACTGCCAGATCATAAGACGAGATTTCTTTTCTTTTTGTAATTATTATTAGCTATTGAGATCAGCTTTATTTATATTATCCTTCCACTGCCTTGGTTATTATGACTCATTTTCTCCTCTCATAAAAAGTAAGTGGAGTCAAACAGTGGATTAAAGTTTTTCATTATTACCCATTCAGGATGCTATACATTTTTCATCAAACTGCTTAATTCATTTAGAAAAATACAAACATGGATGTCAGATTAACATGTGCGTGTGGGTGGATATGAGAGAGAAAAGACATATAATAAGAAACTAGTAAGTCCATCAGGTAGACATTTAACTGAACTAAATAGGATCCGTTACTACACTATCATCATCATCCCATGACTTCTTACAAACAAGCAATACTTTTATAATATATTGGTATTGAGTTAAACAAAGAATAGTCCTTCAGATTATGCACATTAGCAGGAGATATACTGGCATCGAGTACAAGAAGTTATTTCATGGATAGTTTTCCTAAAAACCCTTACTGTAACTTGACTTCCATTTAGCTATTTATTATTTCTGCCTTTCATTTCCAGTTGTTGCAGAATGCACAGATAAATTCTTAGAGACAATTTTTACTCTGAGTTACAAGCATGCAACTCATTGTACTTAATGGGCTTGAACACATTTAACAGAGTGGAATTTGGCCGGATCCTGCAAATCCTTATTCATATAAGTAATCCCACTGACTCCAAACAGGACTCCTTCTATGCATGAGGCATTGCATTACTGGACTCAGAGTATCAAGTCAGAGATTGTTGCACTCTGTGGCTCAGTTTTGGCCCTGAGTTACACTGGTGAGACCTCAGCAACAACAATGGAACTGTGTCCGATTACACTGAGGCTGAATTTTTTTGGCGCTCCTACGGTATCATGTTAACTAACCAGGAAAGGACATGCAGAAAAAGTACATGACTGTTAAACAAGAACTTACTGAAATACATGACTTGATTTACTGCCTCTATAAATCACAACAAATCTATAAATCCGAAGAAGTGGGTATTCACCCACGAAAGCTCATGCTGCAAAACGTCTGTTAGTCTATAAGGTGCCACAGGATTCTTTGCTGCTTCAACAATAAACTGTTATAAATTCTTTAAATTTCCTTGACTTCTTACCAGCTCATACATTTAAAAGAAAAAAAAGAAAAAAAAGTTTTAAGAAATCCTGTAAAAAAAAATATATATATATTTTAAATTCAAATGTGATTGTTTTGTTTTTTATATATTTACTTTTAAATGTTTTTACAAATGCTATAACTAAAATCTCTGCTTATGGGCACCCATCCGAGAGCAGAACAGGGCAGTCAATTGGAGCCACTGACACATCTGAGACTAGAGTTTACCTCTTAATGTTTAAAGCTTTACATGCTTTTTGTTTGAATACTACTGTGGATATGTCATCAAGGTGTAAAAAATGGCAGCAAAATAAAGGTTCTACAGATATTATAACTGGCCAGGCCCAGAAGCTTCTGTGGGCCAGGCAATCCCTTAGCTTCTGCTGGCCACTCTGGAGAAGTGACACATGCTGTGCTCAGGGCACAGCTGAGATTTCTTTTGCTAGCCCACAAAACTCACACTCTGGGGTTCCTCCTACCCTCTACCGCTGGGTGTTTAGGAGCCAAGGTGGAGAATTTTACCTCTTACAGAAGAAAAATCCAAGTAACTGGGACTCTCTGTGCCCACCCCTTTCTGAATGCTGTTTTGAAGACTCTGGCTTGTTACATGCACACAGTAGGAATGCCAGCCCTTGCTGTTAAGTCAGGAAGTGTCAGAATGCAGGAGCTAAAGAGCAGAACATTCAAATCCTAGGAGTTATTAAACACTTCAGCATAGAAATCATACTACAGAAAGGACCTGATTGGGTGAAAATGGGGAGAGGAGGTATAAGTAAGGAGCATCTCAACTTGCAACCGAGCTAAGGGACTACGCACAGTCTTGGTCATTGCACACCCAGTGCATAAAAGCCAAAAGGTCTCTAGCCTCAACAATAGGGCTAGAAACATAATAGAAATGGAGAAGGGGACAAACCGCAGGGCCATGGTCCTGCCTCATTCTGCACCAGCCAGCAGAGGTGGGCCAAGTGCTGGGCACAGCATATGCTGCAGCCAGGTAAAGAACACAGATGCCACTACTCTGCACTCCCTAGAGGTGGCTCAGGCTCAATGCCTGCTGGAGCTGCTTCCAGTCACTTCCCACCTTGAAATATGGACACTGGCTTAAAGCAATCTTCTCACAAAAGTTGTACATTTTGAAAAATGGTTTAACAAAATGCCTCGATTCTTAAAAAAGCAAAGTGGAAAAACAGACGTTTCATCATGTGGAACCATGACAACTCCATAGTCTGGGTGTCCTTAAACCTCTGACTGCCAGAAACTGGGACTGGACAACAGGGGATTAATCACTTGATAATTGCCCTGTTGCATTCATCCCCTCTGAAGCATCGGGCACTAGCCACTTTTAGAAGACGGGATCCTGCGCTAGATGGACCATTGGCCTGACCCAGTATAGCCATTCTTATCAGCAGTGTTGAAACCTGTAAATCCATAACACAGACCTCTGCCTCTCAAACAATCAGAGTAACTAATAGCAGTAGTAGGCTGTCATTCTCTATGGGGGCCGGCCACTAGAAGGAGATAAGACAGTGGGTTTCACAGCTATTTCTGACAGTAGAAGAGTGTTCAGACTCAATAATTCTGGGTGCCATTCCAAGTTCTGAGTGATTACACTAGAGCAGTGGTTTTCAAACTTTTTTTCTGGGGACCCAGTTGAAGAAAATTGCTGATGCCTGTGACCCAACGGAGCTGGGGGATGAGGGGCTCAGGGCTGGGGCAGAGGGTTGGGGTGCAAGGGTGAGGCCTGCGGGGTGGGGCCAGGAATGAGGGGTTTAGAGTGTGGGAAGAGGTTCTGGGCTGGGGCAGGGGGTTGGGGTGCAGGAAGGGGTTCCAGGTTTGGGGGGGCTCAGGGCTGGGGCAGGGGATTGGGGCATGGGCACAGACTTACCTCCGGTGGCTCCTGGTCAGCGGTGCAGCCGGGATGCACCACCGACCGTGCTTAGCCCTGGAAGCAGCCAGCAGCAGGTCTGGCTCCTAGGCAGAGGTGTGCAAGCGGCTCCGTGCGACTCTCACCCGCAAGCACCCCCACATACTTCCCATTGGCCAATTGCTGGCCAATGGGAGTGTGGAGCTGGTGTTTGGGGTGGGGGCAGCCCTGTGGCCCCCCTGCCTAGAAGCTGGATACACTGCTGGCTGCTTCCAGGGCACAGCGTGGTGTCGGAAAAGGTAGGCACTAGCCTGCCTTAGCTGGGCAGCACCAGCGATGGGACTTTTAACGTCCTGGTCGGCGTTGCTGACCAGAGCAAGGCGACCCAGCACCTGACAAGCCGCAACCCAGTAGCGGGTTGCGACCCATGGTTTGAAAAATACTACACTAGACACTTCTATTTCTGAAACTTCTCATGCCTGACTGCTTCTGCCCTCCAGCCTGTCCTAGTCTTGAGGCCCCCCAACTCCCCCTTGGCTCCTCATTCCATTTCCCAACCTCCCCATCTCATCTCGGCTTCTAATTTCTCCATTGCTCCTCATTGCAGTCCGACCCTGCCACTATACCCCCAGGTGTGACTTCACACTTCTGCCTTTAAAAAAAAAAAAATCAGCCTTCATCTCCCTTCTCCTTCTCTCTGCTAGGAGGCCAATAGGGGATGCATTAAAGGAACAGGAGAGACAGTTTCCTGACTCTGTGCATGGAATAACCATGGTAAATGGGAGGAGCAATTGCAGGGAAATGCCTACAGCCCCAGGCATACTCAGCTGCTCTGAAGGGATGGCACATACAGAAGTTGTCCAGTTGTCCAGTACATGCAAGTTGTGAGTGGATGGAGTGTGCTCATGGAAGATGGAATCATCGGAAAATTTAAATGCCAAAAACTCTTATTAGTCTTCTCTGAACTGGTGTGAAGTCAGAGTTTCAGAGGCTCATACCTTGGTCAAATTTGGGTGGACTTTCACAAAGATGGGCAACGTCATATCCCTGACAGTATGGAGACTGCTGCCCCAACCAAATTTCAAGTCCCTATTCCACAGAATGGAGGCACTAGAGCTTCTCAACTAAACAGTTATAAAAATATTAACATAGGCAAAACAATGCATTTTCCCCTGAACTTGTCTAGGGCCTTGTCTACACTACAGGACTATTTCGAATCTACTTAAGTCGAATTTGTGGATTCGACCTTATGAAGTCGAATTTGTGTATCCATACTAAATACACAAATTCGAACTTCTGAGTCCACATTCACGGGGCCAGCGTCGACTTTGGAAGCGGTGCACTGTGGGAAGCTATCCCACAGTTCCCGCAGTCCCCGCTGCCCATTGGAATGCTGGGTAGAGCTCGCAATGCCTGCTGGGTGAAAAAATGTGTCGAGGGTGGTTTTCGGTTACTGTCGTCATTGAACCGTCAATCACGCCCTCCCTCCCTGAAAGCGCCGGCGGGAAATCTGTTCGCGCCCTTGTCTGGTCGGTTACAGCGCGGACGCCACATCACTGCGAGCATGGAGCCCGCTGCGATCGTCACTGCACTTATGGCCGTTGTCAACTCCTTGCACCTTATCATCCACCTCTGCAACAGTCAGCTGCTGAGAAACCGGGCGAGGAGGCTCCGGCAGCGCGGTGAGGAGAGTGGCACAGACCTCTCAGAAAGCAGGGTACGCCGGGCAGTGGAGATCATGGTGGCAATGGGTCACGTTCATGGTGTGGAACGGCGATTCTGGGCCCGGGAAACAAGCACAGACTGGTGGGACCGCATAGTGCTGCAGGTCTGGGATGACACAGAGTGGCTGCGAAACTTCAGGATGCGTAAGGGCACTTTCCTTGAACTGTGTGACTTGCTGTCCCCTGCCCTGAAGCGCCAGGACACACGCATGCGAGCAGCCCTGAGTGTGCATAAGCGAGTGGCCATTGCTCTCTGGAAACTAGCAACGCCAGACAGCTACCGGTCAGTAGCGAACCACTTTGGCGTGGGCAAATCTACCGTGGGGGTTGCTGTCATTCAAGTAGCCCACGCAATCGTTGAGCAACTGCTCTCAAAGGTAGTGACTCTTGGAAATGTCCAGGTCATCATAGATGGCTTCGCCGCGATGGGATTCCCAAACTGCGGAGGGGCTATAGATGGGACTCACATCCCTATCCTGGCACCAGCCCACCAGGCCAGCGAGTACATTAACCGAAAGGGCTACTTTTCAATGGTGCTGCAAGCTGTGGTGGACCATAGGGGACGTTTTACCAACATCAATGTCGAGTGGGCGGGCAAGGTTCATGACGCGTGTGTTCAGGAACTCTGGTCTGTTTAGACGCCTCCAGGCAGGTACTTTCTTCCCGGACCACAAAATAACGGTTGGGGATGTGCAGATGCCTACAGTGATCCTCGGGGACCCGGCCTACCCGCTAATGCCCTGGCTCATGAAGCCCTATACAGGCGCCTTGGACAGTGAGAAGGAACTCTTCAACTACCGGCTGAGCAAGTGCAGAATGGTGGTGGAGTGTGCTTTCGGACGTCTCAAGGGGAGATGGCGGAGCTTACTGACTCGGTCGGACATCAGCGAAAAGAATATCCCAGTAGTTATTGCTGCTTGCTGTGTGCTCCACAATCTATGTGAGAGCAAGGGCGAGACCTTTTTGGCCGCTTGGGAGGTTGAGGCAAATCGCCTGGCTGCTGTTTACGATCAGCCAGACACCCGTGCCGAGAGAATATCCCAGCGGGAAGCGATGTGCATCAGGGAGGCTTTGAAAGCGAGTTTCCTCGCAGAGCAGGGTAACCTGTGACTGTCCACTTGATTTTAAGAGAGCCTGATCATGGGCCTGTGTCTGTATGTGTCGAGTTAGATCTGAGCTCACAAACCCGGTTCTCCAAGTTTCCCCCACTTCCAAAGCACGTTTTAAAACTAACGAAATGTTACAGTAATTAATAATAAATCTTTCGTTGACTTTGCATTTCTGTTTCTTGGTTGAAACATGGAAGCATTCTGTGCTGGGTAAGGTGTGCACTGATGTACAGACCGCTTGTCCAAAACAGGACGGACAGCCTCCTGCTCCTACATAGGTCTGTGGGGTGGGGGACGGTTTACGGTGGTTGTGCATGTTGGGGGAGGGTTGCAGGAATGGGTGGGTTTGCAGGAAGGGGCGAGGGGTGCCGTCTTTGGATAGGGGTTTACATGACGGCTGTGGGCTGTGGGTTTGGGCGTTGGAAGGGGTGAGGGGTGTGGGGGAAGGGTGAGTATCTGCCCCTGGATGAGGGCTCTTCTTGGGGCTCAGGGCACCGGGGAGGATCGTGGCTACGGTCGAAGTGCATGTGAAGGGAAGCCTGCCTTTACATTCGGGGATGGCAGGCACCAGGACCCTGGACAAGCATACACATCAACGAAAGACCCGGGGCAGCATACACCACACAGACTGACCCTGGTGCCTAGTGACTGCAGTCTGTGTGTGCCCTGCAGTTGACCCTGCACCCAAGTCTGTACCATGGTACTGTGGGCTATGCACTGCAATTACAATTCCCCCCCCCACACACACACACCCACAGAAAGTCTTCTGACACGAGAAACGTGACGGAAACAGTGAGTAACACCAAACCGCTTTTAATAATGTAGTACACAGTGGGGGGTTTAAACTTGGAGTTGGGACTGGTTGATGCTGTAAGGAAAGAACTTGTACAAATTTACAGCGCGAGAGGTGTCTCGAACATTAGCGGTCTGCTGCGGTGCAGGGACAGTTCTCACGGCCCCTACCGCCCCTCCTTCTTGTAACTTTGGGTGAGGGGGGGACAGGACTTCTTGGCGTTGGAGGGCGGTTGCAGATGCACTGCAGGGGGGCTCTCTCCTCCTGCCTGCGGTCTTGCAGAACATCTACAAGGCGCCGGAGCGTGTCCGTTTGCTCCCTCATTAGACCAAGCAGCGTTTGAGTCGCCTGCTGGTCTTCCTGCCGCCACCTATCCTCCCGTTCCATGTGTGTGCGATGCTGCTGACACAGGGTCTCCCTCCACTGTCTCTGCTCTGCCGCCTCCGCTCTGGAGCAGGCCATCAGTTCCTGGAACATGTCGTCCCTAGTCTTTTTCTTTCGGCGTCTAATCTGAGCCAGCCTCTGCGAGGGGGATGCCGGGGCAGTCCGGGAAAGAGCCGAAGCTGTGTGATGCGAAAAAGTAGGTGATTTCCTTGAACACATACATGTTTGCCAACAGTAAACACAGTCTAGTCAGTTTCAGTTAACAAGACCAAAGAGGGAACCAAGTCTCAGGAGATCTCAGAACTAGTCCGAGATTTCGGAATACGCTCTCATTG
The DNA here is from genome assembly GCF_020497125.1 of Mauremys mutica. Lineage (NCBI taxonomy): Eukaryota > Metazoa > Chordata > Testudines > Geoemydidae > Mauremys > Mauremys mutica. Next base: position 97,469,668 of record NC_059075.1, on the reverse strand, counting down.
GCGGCGCCATTGCACTGGAGAGCGCACAAGCGAGGAAAGACAGCTGCATCCCTCTTGCACAAAGTCCTGGTAAGCCTTACAGTACATACTGCTTATCAGTTAGTGGTTAGCTGTGCTCTCCTGCTAAAGGCAATGTGCAAAGCAGAAAGGATGAGCCTTTTGCAGCCCCTCCCGCCAGTGCACGGGAACGATCAATGGATGCTTGTTCTCTGTGGACTCTTGCACGTGGCTGTTAGGCGAGGGTCATTGTTATGCAACCTAATTGTAAACCATTAACAATAGTAACACTACACTAATTGCCCTACTTAGATGCAGTATTTGCAGAACGAGATCACCCTGAGGCGGGTCACTCGTGCCCAGAAAGACAGGATGTTACGGGACGCACTGCACAGACCAGGACCATATGCAGCAATGCTAGTCGAGGCAATGGTTCCACTCTATATTCGGATGTCCTGGCGTGGAAGAGTCTGCTTCCACGGAGCGCCCAACAAGGCACCTCTTCCGACGAACCTCATGCGGAGGCTTTGCGAGGAACTGAGTGACACCTTCGTGGAAATGTCGCTAGAGGATTATTTTTCTATCCCCATTTGTGTGGACCTTCTCTTCATATAGTTTAATATTTAGAATTTTGTAAATACAGTTTCTATTTTTTCTATAAAAATGTTATAAAAAATAAATGTTTATACGTGTGTAGCACTTACCGCCTGATCCTTCCCCTGATTCCGAGTCCGGGTTAACGGCCGGGGAGGGTTGGTAGGGGATCTCTGTGAGGGTGATGAAGAGATCCTGGCTGTCAGGGAAAGCGGGAGTGTGTTCGCTGTCGCCTGCGCCGTCCTCAAAAGACCCTTCCTCATCTTCCCCATCGGCGAACATCGAGGAGGAACTGTCCCGGTACACTATTCCGTCCTCGGAGTCCACCGTCACTGGTGGGGCAGTTGTGGCAGACCCACCTAGAATGGCATGCAGTGCCTCGTAGAAGCGGCATGTCTGGGGCTGTGCTCCGGAGCGTCCGTTTGCCGCTCTGACTTTTTGATACCCTTGTCTTAGGTCCTTGACTTTCACGCGGCACTGCATCGCATCCCGGCTGTATCCTTTCTCTTTCATGGCTTTCGAGACCTTCTCGAAGGTCTTCGCGTTCCGCTTGCTGGAGCGCAGCTCCGAGAGCACAGACTCCTCGCCCCACACAGCGATCAGATCCAGGACTTCCCTGTCAGTCCATGCTGGGGACCTCTTTCTATTCTGGGATTGCCTGGACTCCTCTGCTGGAGAGCTCTGCATCGTTGCAGGTGCTGCGGAGCTCGCCTCGATGTGCAACCAGAACGTCAGATTCAAACCGCCCAGACAGGAAAATGAATTCAAATTTTCGCGGGTCATTTCCTGTGTGGCTGGGCAGAGAATCCAAGCTCGGACTGCTGTCCAGAGCGTCAACAGAGTGGTGCAGTGTGGGATAGCTCCCGGAGCTACTAAGTTCGATTAGCATCCACACCAAGCCTAATTCGAGCTAGCCGTGTCGAATTTAGCGTTACTCCACCTGCCGGGGTGGAGTACCAAATTCGAACTAAAGAGCCCTCTAGTTCGAATTAAATGGCTTCCTGGTGTGGACGGTTGAGCGGTTAGTTCGAATTAACGCTGCTAAATTCGATTTAAAGTCCTAGTGTAGACCAGGCCTGAGAAATGGTGGATGCATTTTTGCAGAATTAAAATAATAAAAAAAAACAGCCTGAGGCAGAAACTTGGCATGGAAAATTTTAGCCTAAACTGTTAATGTCTGGCAAAGTTATAAGCAACTGAAAACAGGGTCTTATAATGGAAAGTATTAGGCAGCCTTAAGTAGGCATTGCTACTTGCACCACCTATATAAGAGGTGAGTATATAGTAAGCACTCTTTTCAAAAGGCTAGCAGATTTCTTTAGCATTGTTCTTTCAAAGGTTACATTTCACAAAGAACATGAATGTCTGTCATATTAGGCAGATGTTTATTTTATAGCAATTCTCTAAATGGATGCTGTTTAAATTACTGTTCTAATTTAAGGCTGTCGAGCTTAAAATTCAAAGCAGTTACGTGGTATTTTAATCCTTTGTAAGTTTATCATCCACTTTAATTTTTGTTTCTATTATCATAGATCAGTAAAATTTACGGTCAAGGAATGATATATGCATCACAATTTGAAAGGAAGTTACAAGATCAGGGTTCTTTGCTCAAATTTCAGTGAAATTTAACTTCTCACTATAGATGTTACCTGAATTCATGAAAGACTATGAAATAAGATTTCCTTTAAACTGAAGCCAAAAAAGTTTCCTTGCACATGTACACTACTATAACCACGTTTATTTTTATTCATTTTTCTTTTCTAAGATGGAACAAGTGTTATATTTCTATGGTGTTAGAGCTCTGTGACCTTGCCTACAGTAGGCTGAAAAGCATGGCCAACAAGTTGCTCAGTAAAGCTTGAGACTATCCCAGCTGCACATTTGTAACTAGTGAAATAAGCAAGCATTATACCAGAGCAAACCCAGTGCAAATGAGAGGAGAAGCAGTCCCCTGGTGTTCACACAACACCTACTCCAGTTGTGTTACAAGCAATGCTTTTGTGCATTTTTTTGTTTTTTTTGTTTTTTTTTAAACAGCTGAACCGCCACTTTACCCACTACTTCCAACTCCTAGTGTGTGTGTGTGTGGGGGGGGGGGGAATTACACTAGTTCAGCGGAACCTAACTCCAGCCCTCCTTGAAAACATGGTTTGTTCAAGTTGACAAACCTTATATTAGAGTTCCCACAGAATTCCATGCACACCAGTGTATATCATTCCATGGAGCAAATGAACTAATGTACCAACACGGTGTAAATCTTAAATAGGCAGAGAGAAGAGTAATGATTTCACCTATTTGTGTAAACAGTGTTTAAAAATCTGGGCACTCTTAAGATAAACTGAACTTATCCCTAGCACAGTACTTTTGTGAGTATATCATTATTCTGTTTTATAGGGTCACAATCTGGCCGCACAGTCTATGCACTGATGGGTGTATGCTGGAAAAGCTAGAGGCAGAGACATCAGCATGAGATTTAAAAAACAAAACAAAACAAAAAACCCTTCCTCTTCAATTCTGGCATATCTACACAGAGGCATCCATCAATCACCACCATAAAGACAGAAGCAGCCATACAGTATTCTAAATTGCATGGAAGGAAAAAAAAATGAAATAAAGCCATATTTTTCTGGGACTTTTCAGCTAAACAACTTACATACCTGGTTGATTTTGTTGAAAGTTCTGGACATTCCAGAAACGTTTTCAGTTTCTTTCTGACTTTGTTCCAGTTTTCTATGAATGGATGTAAGCAAGCAAGCATCCGTATCACACTTAAGAGTGAGTGACTCAATTGCTCTTTCAATGCCTAAAACAGGAAAGAATAAAAGATGTTTTAGATAAAGAAAACTGCTCATTAGATATTGTAGAGAGAAATGCAGAATTACAAATGTTTTGTTCAAATAAGCATTGCAACTCATTTTTTGTAAGAAAACGAAACACTCATAGAAGTAGAAGTATAATGTAATAATTCTGCTGCTCAAATTGAAGACATTAAGAGAGTACTTGTTTTATTGAAGTCAATGAGATAAATTGTTAGTTCATGTAAATGGTTTAAAGAAACGTCAAAAGTACTTTAGCATGACAGGAGTGTCAGTAAACTCCCTAATATAACATTAGGCTTAGTATTATAGTAGGCAATTACTTCCCACATTAGGAATTTGCTATTTCACCTACAATATTATCACTTTGGGGGGAGGGGGAACCACTATAGCAGACCCACATAAGAAACTACAGGAATATGCTCTGTCCCACAAAACTCAAACTTCAGCCACTAAGTGTAGGCTGACAGAAAAAAAATTGAAATTAATTTTCTCAAATAGAAGTGGCAAATTTGTCTCAATGTTATATGTAAAGATCATTTTATTAATTGTGCTTGAGTGCTTGGATGAATGCCAGTTATTCACAAAAAAGTTCCTATATCCTAAAAGTGTCATATTTAGCAGAATGATTATTAATTTGAATATTTGTTTCACTAGTGCAATGCTCACTAATTTTTTATTCTCACATAACATTTTTCAGTCATCCAACAAGGAAGCAGAAACAATACACGGGGACTTAGTTGATCATATTACTATGAATCATGAACAGCAAACAGAATAAGCTAAATCAGAAAACACACACACATTCAGGAACTAGAATGTGCAAATGGGGAGTTACACTGATATACCACTACTGGTAAATTTCCCTTGTAAAAGCCTGAAGAGAGGAAAGGTGGTCTACAGCCAGGTGTTTTTGTTCAAACATTTTAACTGTATAGAACTGGTCTAATGCATATGTATAGATGCATTTATATATAGAGCCCCTTGGTCTAGCTCTAAGCTGATACAGGCAGTGGGATGTAGGCCACCAGCACTACTGCCAGCAAGCAGCCTCAGATTCCTGTTATCTGCAGTGCTGCCATAGGTGGCGCAGGGACTCTGCTGCTGGAGCACCTTTCCCGCTCTCTCATTCCAGGCCTCCTCTTTCATAGGAGGCTGCTTGCCCTTCCAGTATTATGAGAAGGGGGATGAAACTGAAAGAACGGACAGTATTTGGTGTTTTTCTTAAAGCCCCAGCTGCTGGAATGATGCTATTACTTGAAAATTGCAACTTTATTTAAGAATAAATTTGTAACCTTTATGGCAGTGAAGAAAAGTTTGAAAACGTGATACTTTAAGTATCAGAGGGGTAGCCGTGTTAGTCTGGTTCTGTAGAAGCAGCAGAGAATCCTGTGGCACCTTATAGACTAACAGACGTTTTGCAGCATGAGCTTTCGTGGGTGAATACCCACTTCTTCGGATGCAAGTAGTGGAAATTTCCAGGGACAGGTGTATATAAGCAAGCAAGAAGCAAGCTAGAGATAACGAGGTTAGATCAATCAGGGAGGATGAGGCCCTGTTCTAGCAGTTGAGGTGTGAAAACAAAGGGAGGAGAAACTGGTTCTGTAATTGGCAAGCCATTCACAGTCTTTATTTAATCCTGAGCTGATGGTGTCAAATTTGCAGATGAACTGGAGCTCAGCAGTTTCTCTTTGAAGTCTGGTCCTAAAGTTTTTTTGCTGCAGGATGGCCACCTTAAGATCTGCTATTGTGTGGCCAGGGAGGTTGAAGTGTTCTCCTATAGGTTTTTGTATATTGCCATTCCTAATGTCTGATTTGTGTCCATTTATCCTTTTCCTTAGAGACTGTCCAGTTTGGCCGATGTACATAGCAGAGGGGCATTGCTGGCATATGATGGCATATATTACATTGGTGGATGTGCAGGTGAATGAACCGGTGATGGTGTGGCTGATCTGGTTAGGTCCTGTGATGGTGTTGCTGGTGTAGATATGTGGGCAGAGTTGGCATCGAGGTTTGTTGCATGGATTGGTTCCTGAGCTAGAGTTACTATGGTGCGGTGTGCAGTTGCTGGTGAGAATATGCTTCAGGTTGGCAGGTTGTCTGTGGGCGAGGACTGGCCTGCCACCCAAGGCCTGTGAAAGTGTGGGATCATTGTGCAGGATGGGTTGTAGATCCCTGATGATGCGTTGGAGGGGTTTTAGCTGGGGACTGTATGTGATGGCCAGTGGAGCCCTGTTGGTTTCTTTCTTGGGTTTGTCTTGCAGTAGTCTATAAGGTGCCACAGGATTCTTTGCTGCTTTTACAGAACCAGACTAACACGGCTAGCCCTCTGATACTTGACACCATGCAAGGCACTGCATTTAGCCGTATGGAGTGGAAATCCATCAACCTCATGAAGAAACTTGCACAAATACAGACGGATATCATCTTCCTTTCCAAATGTAAACACATGGACATCGTACCTAATGGACTAAAGGTAAAAAATCCACTGCTATCTACATACTACACAGACCACAGTGAGAGATTATGTCATACTCTATCAAAGAAACTGAGGAACCACCTGATCAGCATCCTATACAGCAAACAGGAAAACATCAAAAAAGAGCTCTCCAACCTGGAGACTCTCATCAATAACCAAACTTCCATACAAACAGACTTCACTAAAATAAGACAGGAGATCTACATTACTCACTTCACCTCTCTACAAAGGAAAAAGGACTGTAAGCTGTCTAAACTCCTACCTGCCACATGGGGCCACAACCGTGGTACCCCTAACCCACCCAGCAATATCGTCAATCTATCCAACCACACACTCAGCCCAGAAGAACAGTCTGTCCTATCTCGGGGACTCTTTTTCTGCCCTGCCACCCCCACCAACATGATACAGTTCTGCGGCGATCTGAAAGCCTACTTTCGCCGTCTCCGACTCAAAGGATACTTTCAGGACAACACTGAACAGCGCACTGATACACAGTTACCCTCCCACCAACAGCACAAGAAGAAGAACACCACATGGACTCCTCCTGAGGGTCAAAATGACAGTCTGGACCTATACATTGAATGCTTCCGCCGACGTGCACAGGCAGAAATTGTGGAAAAACAACATCGCTTGCCTCACAACCTAAGTCGTGCAGAACGCAATGCCATCCACAGCCTCAGAAACTATCCTGACATTATAATCAAAGAGGCTGATAAAGGAGGTGCTGTTGTCATCATGAACAGGTCTGACTACCAAAAGGAGGCCGCCAGACAACTCTCCAATACCAAATTTTACAGGCTACTTCCCTCAGATCCCACTGAGGAATACACTAAGAAACTGCACCATATACTCAGGACACTCCCTACACTAACACCGGAACAAATCAACATACCCTTAGAGCCTCGACCAGGGTTATTCTATCTACTACCCAAGATCCACAAACCCGGAAATCCTGGACGCCCCATCATCTCGGGCATTGGCACTCTCACTGAAGGACTGTCTGGATATGTGGACTCTCTACTCAGACCCTATGCCACCAGCACTCCCAGCTATCTCCGTGACACCACTGATTTCCTGAGGAAACTACAATGCATTAGTGACCTTCCAGAAAACACCATCCTAGCCACCATGGATGTAGAGGCTCTCTACACAAACATCCCACACACTGATGGAATACAAGCTGTCAGGAACAGTATCCCTGATGATGCCACAGCACAACTGGTTGCTGAGCTCTGTGCCTTTATCCTCACACACAACTATTTCAAATTAAATGACAATATATATCTCCAGATCAGTGGCACCGCTATGGGAACCCGCATGGCCCCACAATATGCCAATATTTTTATGGCCGACCTGGAACAACGCTTCCTCAACTCCCATCCACTCACGCCCCTTCTCTACCTACGCTACATTGATGATATCTTCATCATCTGGACCCATGGGAAGGAGACTCTGGAACAATTCCACCACGATTTCAACATCTTCCACCCCTCCATCAACCTCAGCCTGGACCTATCTACACGGGAGGTCCACTTCCTAGACACCATGGTGCAAATAAGTGATGGTCACATTAACACCATCCTATACCAAAAACCTACCGACCACTATGCCTACCTTCATGCCTCCAGCTTCCATCCCGGACACACCACAAGATCCATTGTCTACAGCCAAGCACTGAGGTACAACCGTATCTGCTCTAACCCCGCAGACAGAGACCAACACCTAGAAAATCTCCACCAAGCATTCTCAAGACTACAGTACCCACACGAGGAAATAAGGAAACAGATCAGCAGAGCCAGACGTGTACCCAGAAGCCTCCTACTGCAAGACAAACCCAAGAAAGAAACCAACACATACAGTCCCCTGGCCATCACATACAGTCCCCAGCTAAAATCCCTCCAATGCATCATCAGGGATCTACAACCCATCCTGGACAATGATCCCACACTTTCACAGGCCTTGGGTGGCAGGCCAGTCCTCGCCCACAGACAACCTACCAACCTGAAGCATATTCTCACCAGCAACTGCACACCGCACCATAGTAACTCTAGCTCAGGAACCAATCCATGCAACAAACCTCAATGCCAACTCTGCCCACATATCTACACCAGCAACACCATCACAGGACCTAACCAGATCAGCCACACCATCACCGGTTCATTCACCTGCACATCCACCAATGTAATATATGCCATCATATGCCAGCAATGCCCCTCTGCTATGTACATCGGCCAAACTGGACAGTCTCTAAGGAAAAGGATAAATGGACACAAATCAGACATTAGGAATGGCAATATACAAAAACCTATAGGAGAACACTTCAACCTCCCTGGCCACACAATAGTAGATCTTAAGGTGGCCATCCTGCAGCATAAAAACTTTAGGGCCAGACTTCAAAGAGAAACTGCTGAGCTCCAGTTCATCTGCAAATTTGACACCATCAGCTCAGGATTAAATAAAGACTGTGAATGGCTTGCCAATTACAGAACCAGTTTCTCCTCCCTTGGTTTTCACACCTCAACTGCTAGAACAGGGCCTCATCCTCCCTGATTGATCTAACCTCGTTATCTCTAGCTTGCTTCTTGCTTGCTTATATATACACCTGTCCCTGGAAATTTCCACTACTTGCATCCGAAGAAGTGGGTATTCACCCACGAAAGCTCATGCTGCAAAACGTCTGTTAGTCTATAAGGTGCCACAGGATTCTTTGCTGCTTCATGATACTTTAAGGCTCCCCCACCAGAAGGCACCTATCGAGCTTCATTAGTAATCATAAGATTTCAAAATAAGCACATGGGGTTTATAATCATGGAATCTACCCACCATCTCCAAATTTCTGCCCTCAGTTACTCCATTTTAATCACACTGACTTCAAAGGAGTTGTACTGATCTACTGAATAGAGAATTTGCTCTAATGTCTCAATTTAGGCTAAGATGAGAGAGGGTTGTTTGAAAACATGAACATTGAGTACATGATTAAACATACTCTTAAATAATTGGGGCAAAACCAGCTTTAACTGTTAGGACACTCAGGTGTTCAATTAACCCATTTGTGGGAGTAAATGTAGTTTCTGCATACAAATCCAAGGTACTGTTGCTTTCACAAGTTGCATGTAAAAAAAGGTGGGAAAGCAAATTGAGCCCAGAATTTTTAAAGGCCAAGCTTGAAATTCTGACCCTTAAAAGTTCAACACTGGGCAATTAAAAAAAAATTTTCAAACAAGTGATTAGAACTTATTAGGGGCTAAAGCCTGAAAAAAATTGGTTTGCTTAATCAAACAAGTTATGATAATACAAGATAGAGAAATGAAGTCTGAACAGTTTTTTTTTAAAATATTGTGCAAAATGTCTAAGAAATCGCATTTCAGCACAGGACACAAATTTTTATTCAGCTGACTTGTGAATCCTGATATAACAGAAGTTTCTAGAGGAAGCATATCCAACCCTATTTATGTAGGAATTACAATCCTAACTTCTGTTATATAACAAGTTAAAGCCTACAGAGATTACTATGTTCCATAAGAGAAAACTGGAAACATGCCAACTTCACAGATGAAGCAGTTTTTAAAAAAGCTATTTTCATATATAATTTAATACTGCCCTCTGCTGGAACTCATGCTCCACTTTGTAAGTTGCATGGAAGATCTCTCTCTTCCTGAGCTAAAACATGATAAATTTGTTAAATATTTTCCTGTAAATGAAGCACACACAAAAAAATAATCTTATAAAATAACAGATTTTTTTTTGTATCTTAACGTTCAGGTCAGTCTATTGAATCCCTCGGTTTATTTGGATTCTTTAAGTTTATATTTTTAAGACAGAGCACATTAAAAAATGAGCAGGGCATCGATAGTCTCACTCAGCTCCATATAGGGAGGCTCTGTGTTACAGAGTGAGCTTGGTCTCTACTTCATTGGGCAGGGGCGGCTCCAGGCCCCAGCACGCCAAGTGCGTGCTTAGGGCGGCATGCCGTGGGGGGCGCTCTGCCGGTCGCCGGGAGGGCGGCAGGCAGGGTGTCTTCAGTGGCATGCCTGCGGGAGGTCCACCGGAGCCGCGGGACCAGTGAGCAGCAGAGCGCTCTCCGCGGCATGACGCCGTGCTTGGGGCGGCGAAATGTCTAGAACCGCCCCTGTCATTGGGTGGCACAGGCTGAGAAGCATGCTCTGCTTCAGACACTCTCAGCCATGCCTTCAGGGTAGGCGAGAAGCTCCCAAGACAGCTGCACACAGGCTTCTTTGGATAGAGGACAAAGTTACCCCAATGCAGATCACTTAAAAAGGAAGCAAATGAGTAGGGATGTTAAGGCAAGGCAAAAAAAAGCACTCAAAGATCAAGTAGTAAGGCAGTCTATGAATTCAGCAGCCCTCCACCTCTGAATATCTGGGCTCCAATTTTACAAAAAAGTTACAGACAAAATGGCTCAGTAAGCTAGCAGATATTGTCTATCATTATTGACCTGCAATTTGTCATGACCTGTCCATTTACAGCATCTACCCAGCAACAGAATAACAGACATGCATGAAAGTCAGCATTGAGAGCCACTAGGAGCAGTGTTTGGAGAAGCTTTCATTGTATCTGTTAACATCATGACTGGTACAAACTATTTTTAACAGCTTCACTAGTACTGAAGTTGATCACATCTGCCATGAAGTGTTTTGTAAGAGCAATGACTTCCTTTGGGAAAATTGCAATTTTTTAGCCTAGTTTAATATAATGCTATCTTTTGCCGCCCCCGCCCCCGAAGTGTTCATTTGCTCTAGTGTAAGGTATATTGTAGAAAGGTATAACCAGGCTTATAGTATACAATCTTTAAGTGCTCCACAGAAAATTACTGTATACAGTACAATTTCCATTTGAGATGAGGTAGCTTTTTTTGGGGGGGGAGATGGGGGGCAGTGCTGTTATTGGCCCTTGGAGTTTTTCTACAAGCTAATGGGGGCGAGAAGGAGCACGCAGGGACTTCCTCTACTTGCACAATGCACTCCCTGTTGATAGAGGAGAATAGGGACTGTTCCCTCCATATGTCCGTAGGGAAACATCACTCTAAGGACATAGCATCATCAGTCTGCAGCAGCTCACAGAGCAGACTTAGAGCAGGTTGCATGCCCTAAAATGGTGCAGCAAATGAGTATGCTCTTCTTCAGGTAGGTACAGGGTGGCTCGCTACCACCCTCAAGCCCAGGATGTGTCTAAACAGCACAAATTAGTCTTTAATGACATATTTGCTGCTACATTTGTTTTTTCTTAACAGTAAAACAAAACAAAAAACCCACTCCCCACCGTTTTAGTCAATTTAGCAGAGTATCAGACTAGATTAAAAGTATCTAGGCCAGAAGTCTACCCCCATTAGGGTGGAGTGATGTTACATTACAGTTTGCTATATCTGCCCCCTTCTATCAGCATCAGAAGCCTGGTGGGGTGCATGGGATTCCGTGACAGGAAGGAATCTTCCAACTCAGATCATGATCCACAGTTGCTACGGCTGCAGGGTGGATTGATTTAAATCACTTGTCAGGAAGACTTGATTTAATCATTGTTTTCTACATAAAAGTGCATTCTTGTTGGTTGTTATAATCAGAGGTGAAAGTAGGCTGGTCTGGCGTACCGGCAAGAGAGCCAGTACACCACCAACAGAACCGGCTTCCCCAAGCTGGTGATTTAAAGGGTCTGGGGCTCTCAGCAGTGGCCAGAGCCCTGCTGCCGGAGACCCTGGGTAGTGGAGACAGCCGGGAGCCCCGGGCCCTTTCAGTCTTCCAGTTGAGGCCCCGCCCCTTCCCATTGAGGCCCCGCCCCCCTGTTCAGGACTCTGGCATACCAGTAAGTCCTTTAAGTTACTTTCACCCCTGCTTATAGCCTTAATACATATTCTTCACAATTCAGAGATATATGTAGGTTTCATTTTTAGAAGGTATACACTATACATTTTTTAAAGAATGATTTATTTTGAAAACTTTTCAGATTAGTTTTACAGCTATATCAGAAAATGAATGATTGTTTGGTTATTTCATTTACCAAAAGGTAATTGTAGCAGATATTTATGAAGTCATTGGGGGCGGGGGGAGGGGAGACTATCTCCAATTCAACAGGTTAACCATAAATATTTGGAGGATTTTCTTCCCATGCTGTACTAAAAAGAGACCACCACCAGACAGACATTCAAATTGTTTTATTTAACTAAAAACAACAATGTTAAGTATTCTGGATTTTCTACAACAGAAAACAAAATATTTTAACAAAACAAGCATATGTCCCTTGCTTCTCACAACAATCCTATTCATTGAACTTTTTTAAACTTTGCAGTTTTAGAGAGAGGTAAGGGATTGACTCTGTGTACACAAATTTGCAGAGGGACAATAGGGGTGAGCTCTGTTATTTCTCACCTCTATATATTATTTATTTTAAAACATTTTTGCTGTTAACAAGCATGTTACCTCTGGAAACACAAATCCACAGTTTGAGAACTGCAAAACTAAGCATCTCTGATGATATCTTCTACAATGAGCACTGAGTCCCATTGGGTAGATAGAAATATTAACCTAAATCTATACAGAAACCTGTGCAACCTCATAAAATTGGGTCCCTAACAGGGGCGGCTCTATGTATTTTGCCACCCAAGCACGGCAGTCAAGCAGCCTTCAGCAGCATGCCTGCAGGAGGTCTGCTGGTAACGTGGATTCGGCGGTGGTTCTGCGGGAGGTCCACCTGTCCCGTGCCTTCGGCGTACCCGCCACCAAATTGCCGCCGAAGCTGCAGGACCGGCGGACCGCCCGCCGGTGCACCGCCAGAGGCAGCCTGACTGCCGCCCTCACGGTGACCGGCAGGCGCCCCCCCCTCCCCCGGTGGCTTGCCACCCCAGGCATGCGCTTGGTGCACTGGTGCCTGGAGCCGCCCCTAGTCCCTAATCCATGAACTATTGGAACTCATTTACAAAAAACTTTTCTTAAACATTACATGAATATATTGTCTCATACTATAGAATTAGAATTTATAATCCCTATTCCATGGTGAGATATCTTTGAGCTATAAAGTATCTTAATTCAAATGATCTTTAGATAGGTTTTTTCCCCTCAAAAAGCATGTTATCAAAAAAAATCCAATTTAAATAAAAAAATCTGATAAAAAAAATCATTGATTTTTATCCACCCTAGATTGCAGTAGCCCCCATTGCTGCTGCACTCCCAAACTGTAGGGAGATGGAGATGTCAGAAGCTAGTGGTACCATGCAGAAGTAAATTGGTTATCCTTGCTCCCTCTCTAGCCCATTATGCCCCTCTCTCTCAAACTGTTACAAGGGAACAAAAAGAAGGAGTTGCTACACAGTTAAGCTCTAAATTACCCGTGAAATGCAGGCTTGGCAGATCCTCCACCTGTACAAAACAGCGCCATCTGACTTACATTATGGGCTAAATCTTATCCCCTCCACCCTGAGCAAGTTCATCCGCGCACACGCACGCACACACACAAAAGATTTCTAGGCTACAGAATTTTTTTTTTTAAACGTTTCTAGAACTTTAACGTGCCTGGTCATGTTCCGTAATCCTTTATTATTTTATTCAGGCACGGATGTGAAAAAGCCATCATCCTCCCACTTCAGATTTCCCTTCTTGTTCTGATGGTAAATCATAACAGTTTATGTAACCCTCTGATGTTGTGCAAATTATTGTGATTGTTTCAAAACAGGATCAAGGCCTAATCCTGCAAACAAGACTCCCATTGTGAAACAATTGGAGAATCAAGCCTTTAAACTGGTAGAGATGAAAAGGTTGCTTTGATGAGAGCTGAGCCAAACTAACTTGGACCTCTCCCGATATTTCTAAACATAAGCACGCCTTATTCTTGCTATTAAGGTAGGTATATTGATTGCATGACCTACTTTCCAAGTAAAAAGGAAGATGAGAGATACACATTTAAAACATTAATTAAATCTTATTGGCCTTCAAGATTGAATGACTAGCAGAGTTGCTTACAATCTCATCCGTCAGGGCCAGAAACATGCTATTCTTCTGAGATTTTATTTCCTGCAACAAGTCCTGCAAATATTCCCAGGCATCTTCAACTGACAACACTTCTTACACAGCTGATTTTTTCTCTTCCTGGGCCTTAGAATTCTAATAAGATAGATATTAATGGAACTCAACAGAATAGCAAAGTAAGAATTAATTTCAGTGCACTGAAAAATATTAGGACTTGAACCCTTAAAAGTTCAAAACAAAAAATCACAAGAGAAACAAGATTTCACAATGTAATAAAACAAATTCAGAGATGTGATTTTTCTAGTATACTGCACGTTATTCGACCCTCCTTCTAATGGAGCCATAGTCATTCCTCATGTATAGTATCCAATTGCAGTCTGTAGAGTTACATAAAGGAGGAATCTGGTACACAGTGAAGTTATGATCAGGAAGATTGACTATATTGAAAATGGCTCCTTCACTCAAGAAGAAGAGATTTGTGTGTGCATTCAAGGTCATAACTGCTTACTTGACTGACAAAAATGAAGTTATTCTTCTCCCTGCCAAGACACTACAGTTCTGGGCAATTCTTTTCTGACTCCTCCATCATCAACAGAATTGTTGACCAAGCTCCAGCTGCAGAAGCTTTATTAATGGTTATAACGTGCAAGCCAAGAGGAACACAGCTAGTCTCTAGCACTAGTAGATAAAAATGTTTTTCTAACTTAAAAACATACATCCCTGTACCAGAGAGGGCAGCTCCACCTGTAGGGGCACGTGAGGACACACCGTAGTACCTCAGCTGCAGTCTGCCAGGAGGAGGACAGCTTTGAATTCCAGTCAGGCCTCCATAATGAAACATTCTGGCAAAGGCAGCCCAGGAGGCTCCTTCCCATTTCCTCAGCCTCATCCACTTTGTGATGGCACATACTAGCTCCAGGCACCTTCGTGGAGTGAGGATTGCAGGCAGCTTGCAGAGCTGCACTCTATCCATGGTGACTTTACAGCTGTGAACTGCAGCCGGGGTTCTACCAACAGAACCTAGTGAATGAATGGGGCCCATTGTCTATATACACTATGATCCCACTGAATCAGTAAAATGTTGTCAATTAAAAACATTTTTTTTAAAAGTGCCATGTAATATTACAATTTTCTATACTAAAATATTAGATGTATTTTCCTACTTCTACATTGTCCATTGAAGTTGCAGGACTTATTGGAAGCTTCATTTTCAACAGGATCTTGTTTCAGTCAAGAAATATTAACAAAGATGTGCATTAATTCTTACACCCCAGATCTATCTAGTAAGAGTATAGCTTGAGAAAGAGAGAGAGAGAGAGAGAGAGAGAGAGAGAGAGAGAGACTCTTAATTTAGCAAGAAAAATATGATTAAGACCTACTCTATCAGTGATCATATTTTGTTCTGCATTAGCAAGGAACTGGCATTAGAACTCATAACATCTAGAAATCACATCCACCTCTGGTCAAGGGTAGTTATTGGCTCCCTTCCAGATTAATTCAGCAAGGTACTGAAGCACCATGCCTGTATTTAGGTCTAAAAACCTTCACCTTCTTTCAAATCTGGCATCCATCCACATTACTCTCAAAACAGATAAAAATGTTCTTGTTTCCTAAGGGGGGGATAGGGGAGAAAAGACATGTAGAAGTAAACACAGGAAATGAAACAAATAACATTCCACAGATTTTTCTTGCAGAAACAGATTTAAGTTAGTGCTAACTATACTTATTATTGCACTGGAGTTTAGTCTCAGAGGATTGGGGGATTTACCATATCCAGTGCCGATGAGAAGTGAAATTAATGATTTGTTGTTTATAGAAACAAGACTATTTTTAAAATGCACAAGAAAAAAAATATGGAAAAAACAAGAGAAAACTTATCCCCAGAGACAAAGAAAGAATGTTAAGTTACAGAAAAGCACACTTCTGTACCTAGCAATTACTTCCATTGGGTTAACAGTCTGAGTCTTGAAAATTCAGATCTCTTGCAGTTTGTTTTGTCACAAAGAGACATTGTAAAAAAACTCAATTTTCTTTTAAAAAACAAAACAAAACAAACAAGAACTATATAGTTGTTAGTGTGCCAAGCAAGACTGTGTGCGATTGACTTAAACCTCTGACATTTCAAAAAGTGATCTGGTACTTACCTCCTCTAACAAAGTCAATTTTGAAGTGAAAGATTCAACTTGTTTTTTCTATATTATAAAAAGGAAAAACAAGTTACATGAAAATACACAGATGAGAAAAGAAGAGTCATCCTCAATGAAAACTTAATCCTTTAGTAATGAATACTGTGACTAACAAGGATTAAATATTGTTTAGCCTGCATATTAATATTTCAATGTTTTTATTGTTATATCATTACACACTCTGATTTTTAAAAACATGGCTCAGAGCTGATCCTGTACTTTGCATTGTCTTGTGGAAGCCCTGGGTTTGCTTCCCAGTTCCACAATCTCTTGCTCCCCAAGCCAGCAAGCTAAACTGAACTCACACATACTGTGGGCCCTTTGTCATGAAATATTTCTTTGTATTCTGTTCAGTCAGAAAAGTCAAATCTTATCATTAAATGAATAAGCCTATAGAAATGTTATCAAATATTTATTCTAAATATTAGAAAATAATTTTAAGAGTATAACTTTAAAATTATTTCACCAACATGGAACACAATCCTTTATACACTCCATGCTTTGAGTACCAACTTATGTCTAAGTTTTACATTCAGAGTATTTGCAGGATCAGGCCCTTATCAAATATGACCCAGAAATAATATGAAATGTGAAATATAGCTAGACTAAAAATAGCTGCTAGAATTCTTATTAAAAAAAAAAGACAGCATCTTTTGATGTAATATAATAATAAAAAAAATACATACCAGTCTTCTGCAACATCCACGAACCACATGATTCGCCTCACACAAATTCATTAATTTTGCTCTTGATGTTGTCAAGCTCATTTGATGCATATTTTAAATTTTCTAGAGGTTGCTGCATGCTGTAAGGTAGATGGACATCAGCCACATTTATTTTGAAAAAGACTTTCATAGGCACCGACTCTGTGGGTGCTCCAGGGCTGGAGTACCCATGGAAAAAATTGTGGGTGCTCAGCACCAACCAGGAGCCCTGCTGATCAGCTCCTCCCTCTCTCCCTGTGCCTCCCATGCCGTAGATCAGCTGTTCAGTGGTGTGCAGGAGGCACGGGAGTGGGGGGAGCAGAAAGACGCCGGGGAGGGGGTTTGGGGCAGAGTAGGGGGTCAAGCACCCCCTCCCCGGGAGCAGAGGAAGTCAGCCCCTATGCACACACTTTTATAGGATTTAAGGCCACAAGATCACCCTTTGCAGTATGGCATGCTGTCCAACCAGAAAGAAAAAAAACCCAACAAACCACTGTAGACCTTAAAAAGTGATTAGAGAAGACCGACAATGGGGAGTGGTTCAAGGAAGAGAAAAGAAGGGAATGGAGTATAAAAGAAAAAAAAATCAGAAGGAAAAAAAGTTAGAAAAACTAGTGAAGACTAATGAAACTATATGGTCAATATGTTTAGTTTTTAAAAAGTCGCATTAAATGACAGAGGAGTTAAATAGGAAAGCCTGAAAGATGTTTTGCTGTACTGAAAAACCATAACCAACTAACTTTCCCCATCTTCACTTGTTCTGCTTCTCAGGTTTCCTTCTTCTGGGGAGTTTTGAATCAAGTATTTTCACTCCAAGTTAACTTTTAATTTTGGTATTGATTTCTATGCTCACAGATACTTGCTTGTATAATTTGACTAAGTTATGTGTTGCTTTAACTTCCTGTTAAAACTTCTGCGAGTGCTAAACATTTCAGAAACACATTCAACTGTTCTACCAGCAGACATTTTAAAGTAAGGTACAGTCTCAGGTGATTTGGTCCATATTTGACTCCTACCAATGTCTGAAACAATATTTGTGGAGATGCTATCTTCTCACCAATCCTGAAGTCTTTTTTTCCCCCCCAAGTTTTTTTTTTATTAAGTTAGTACTGAGGCAGAACTCCTATTCAAGTCAAAGGGAGTTCTTTTGGGGGAAAAAGGAGTGAAGCTTCAGATTTTGACACACTAACTGGCAAGAAGTGTTCTTTTAATATAAATTCCTGTAAAATGCTTGGGGGGGGGGAGGGGGAAAGCTAGGCATTAGCTATCATAACATACAGAGATTGTGACATTTAAGTTTACTGTGAAGGAACTAGATTAATAGTCCAAGTTTAAGTAGTTAATCTATCACTCTGTTAGCATCTTTGGTAGGGCTGTCAAGTGATTAAAAATTAATCATGATTAATTGCACTGTTAAACAATAATAGAATACCATTTATTTAAATATTTTGGAGATTTTCTACATTTTCAAATATATTGATTTCAATTACAACACAGAATACGAAGTGTACAGTGCTCACTTTATTTTAATTACAAATATTTGTACTGTAAAAAACAAATAGTATTTTTAATTCACCTAATACAAGTACTGTAGTGCAATCTCTATCATTAAAGTTGATCTTACAAATATAGGGTGTACAAAAAAAACTGCATTCAGAAATAAAACAAACAATGTAAAAATTTTAGATCCTGCAAGTCCACTCAGTCCTATTTCTTGTTAAGCCAATCGCTCAGACAAACAAGTTTGTTTACATTTACAGGAGATAATACTGCCCGGTTCTCGTTTACGTCACTTGACAGTGAGAACAGGCGTTCTAATGGCACTGTTGTAGCTGAAATCGCAAGATATTTACATGCCAGATGCACTAAAGATTCAGATGTCTCTTCATGCTTCAACCACCATTTCAGGAGACATGCATCCATGCCGATGATGGGTTCTGCTTGATAAGTATCCAAAGCAGTGTGGACCGACACATGTTCACTTTCATTATCTGAGTCGGATGCCACCAGCACAAAGGTTCATTTTCTTTTTTGGTGGTTCGGGTTCTGTAGTTTCCGTATTGAAGTGTTGCTCTTTTAAAGACGTCTGAAAGCATGCTCCAAAATCTGAAAGGGACAAGGTGTAGAAGGCACTTCAGATTCTTAAAACTGGAGTTGAGTGCTGTAGCTTTCTTTAGAAATCTCACATTGGTACCTCTCATTTTGTGAGATCTGCAGTGAAAGTGTTCTTAAAATGAACAACATGTGCTGGGTCATCATCTGAGACTGCTATAACATGAAATATATGGTAGAATGCGGGTAAAACAGAGCAGGGGACAAACAATTCTCCCCCAAGGACTTCAGTCACAAATTTAACTTAACACTTTAACGAGTGTCATCAGCATAGAAGCATGTCCTCTGGAATGATGGCCGAAGCATGAAGCGGCATACAAATGTTTAGCCTATCTGGCACCTAAATACCTTGCAATGCTGGCTACAAAAAAATGCCATGCAAATGCCTGTTCTCACTTTCTTGTGACACTGTAAATAAGAAGAGGGCAGCATTATCTCCTATAAATGTAAACAAACTTGTTTGTCTTAGCGATTGGCTGAACAAGAAATAGGACTGAGTGGACTTGTAGGCTCTGAAGTTTTACATTGTACTCAAAAATAAAATAGTTATGTAACAACAACAAAAATCCATATTTGTAAGTTCCGCTTTCACGACAAAGATTGCACTTAAGTATTTGTATGAGATGAATTGAAAAAATATACTATTTCTTTTGTTTATCATTTTTACAGTGCAAATATTTGTAATAAAAATAATATACACTTTGATTTCAATTACAACACAGAATACAATGTATATGAAAATGTAGAAAAAATATGCAAAATATTCAATACATTTCAATTGGTATTCTATTGTTTAACAGTGCAATTAAAACCGCGATTAATTTTTTTTTATCGCAATTACTTTTTTTGAGTTAATCACGTGAGTTAATTGCAATTAATCAACAGCCCTAATCTTTGGCCATTATGAGCTCCATGTTAAGTAGTTTCCATTTCAAACAGCACCACAATCAAATCTGAACAGGTTTCTTGTCTAATGGTAAGAGAATCAGAAATCCTAGGTTAGTTTACATGCGCTCTTATCCAAAGGCACCTCGAGACACTTTTAAGTGCAAGTTTTTTGTTTTTTTTTAAATAATATTCTAAGGGGGATATGAATTTAGAGTACAGCATAGATGGGGTCCAGATAAAACACTTTCAGACACAACAGTGCTGTCTAAAGAACAGCCCACTCTAGAAATCAATCATACCTTTGCAGAGCTGAAAAGCAGACTAACATTTCATCTGCCAGTTGCAGACAGGTTTCATCCAGTACTTCCATTGCTTTCTGCATACCCTGTGTTTGTCCATTTAATTTCTGATTCATGTACTTTGACTCCTTAACCAGCAATGTTGAAGACTTAAATACCCTTTACGAAGGAAAAGAAAAAAGTACCTTTTTAGTACATACATTTTGTGCAAACGTCACCTAAATTTAATTTGAACCATATCTTAAAGCAGTGGTCTCTAACCTTTTTACGCACAAGATCACTTTTTGAATTTAAAGTCAACCCAGGATCTACCCTGTCCCTTCTCCAAGGCCCCGCCCCACTCACTCCAATCCCCACCTCTCTCTGTCACTCGCTCTTCCCCATCCTCACTCACTTTCACCAGGCAGCAGCAGGGGGTTGGGGTGCAGGAGGGGGTACAGGCTCTGGGCTGGGGCCAAGGGATTTGGAGTGTGGGAGGGGGTTCTAGGGTCATTATGGTCACACTGCACCTAATCTCTTAGAATCACTGGACATTTCATGAATTTTATTTTTTATTAGTGTAATTTGTGGTTTATAGAGCCAAAATCTTTCAGGGATTGTCACAAATCAGTGTAACATTCTCAACTGTGGGATGTGCATTGGTGAGCCTGGGGCAGGGGGTTGGGGTGCAGGAGTGAGGGATGCAAAATCTGGGAGGGAATTTGGGTGTAGGGGGGATCCAGGCTGGGGCAGGGCTGCGGGGGGGGGGGGGGGGAAGGAAGAAAAGGGTGCAAGGTGTAGGCTGTGGTCTGGAGGTGCTTACCACATTCAGCTCCTGGCTGGCAGCACAGCAGGGCTCAGGCAGCCTGCCTGCCTGCCAGCCATGGCCCCAAGCCGCTCCCAGAATGGACTGGCTGCTGGCACGTCTCTGTGGTTACTGGGATGGGAGGAGAGCAGCGGGTCTCCATGTGCTGCCCGTGCCAGCAAGTGCCGCCCCCACAGCTCTCATTGGCTAGTTCCTGGCCAGTGGGAGCTGCAGGGGCAACATGCAGAGCCACCTCATCTCCCCTCCCCCCAGTGGCTGCAGAGACATACCAGTAACCAGCTGCTTCTGGGAGCGGCGTGGGGCCATGGCAGGCAGGCAGCCTGCCTGAGCCCTGCTGCTAGCAGCCCAGAGATGGCAATTGACTGGCAGAGGCTCCAGGATCGACCAGTCGATCACGATTGATGGGTTGGTGACCACTGTTTTAAAGGGAGTATAATTTCTCCCCTCCCTATTATGCCACTAAATGACCTGGATAAAATCCGAACTGGTGCCTTAAAGGACAGATTTTCATCTTTTAATCATTACTTATTGGATGTAGTGTACAAGTCCCAATATTTAAAAGTGGTTGTATTTTTAAATGTGAAAAATTTTAAGGCCAACGGGAAGAATAAGGTAAATCAGTAGGATAAATTAATATTAGACAAGTCCATAGCTTCAATATAAACAGAGCAGTGCTCTATCAACTAAGCCACTAAACTGGGAGTCAGGACATCTGAGAGTCAGGATTCTATTCCAAGCTCTACCCCCTTTCTACAGGGTGACCTTAGGAAAGCCACTTCATCTCTGTGCCTCAGTTTCCCCATATGTAATATGGAGATAATGACACTTGCCTCTTTTGTAAAGCACTTTGAGATCTACTGATAAAAAGCACTATATAAGAAGGAGGTGTTATTACTGGAAGTTTTATTTTATGTTGCCAATTAACACATTCAGAAGAAAGAATAGGAGTAACTGGATGTTTTTGCAGTTCTCGTCACTTGGGCCTTTTCCAGGCCCAGCTCACTTCCTCTTTCCGACAAAAGGGTATATCAATATTGCCATTTGAGGTGTGAATGCAACTCAGGTAGACAGACAGGAACTAGCACGGCTATAAAAAAGCCACGCAAATACTCGCTTGTCCAGGCTGAAGTCTGCGCTGCTGCATTAGTAATGCTATCATAGGAAAAAATACTCAAACTGCAATCACACAACATATTGCAGTGTAGACAGATGCATAGAGGAAAACAAGGGATGTCAGTCTACTCTACTACACCGCTCCTCCTTCCCACAACTCTGTGGTGGTTGCTCATTAGATTGAGGCCCACAAGGGGAAGGAGTGGAGACTGCACCATCTGCGAGAAAAGCCTGGGAGGACATAGGGTGGACAATATGTTTGCTCCCTCTGTCCTCCACACCACAAATGTTTAGTCCCACAAATGTCCCTGGAAAAGAAAATATAGCCTCAGGCTTTATTGTTTTTCTGCAAAATTCCCCTCCCACAGATCCTAGGGAGCTGCATAGGCATGGATTCCATAGCAGTAGCGTAGCTAGGGGGCAAGCGGGGGAGCAGCTGCTCCCCCACCGAGCACAATTTTACTCCCCCGGATAAAGCTGCAGTGTTTTTATTGACGGGGCAGCGCTCTGGGTCTTCGACGGCACTTCAGCAGTGGGACCTTCACTTGCTTTGGGTGTCTTCGGCGGCACTGAAGCTTCATTGCCGAAATGCCACTGAAGTCCTGCAGAGTGAGTGAAGGTCCCGCCGCCGAAGACCCGGAGCGCTGCCCCGTCAGTAAAAGTGCCACAGCAAGTGGCGCCTTCCCCTCCTCCCCCGCTCCCTCTCTTCCCTCCACCTGGCTATGCCACTGCTCCATAGGTGCTCCAGGGCTCAGCACCCAGGAATCAGAGCTTGAGTTTTGAATCTGATGAGTTCTGTGCTGCTAACAACTTCTGCCCTTGGGACAAGGAGTTGGTTTATAAACAGAGTCAAGGTGATTAAGATAAAAGGCTTGTCATTAAATTAAGTTGCTAAGGATCATTAGATGATCCTGAAAGCGTTCCCAGGCACTCCAGTTAAAAGAAAGGAAACAAAGGGTAGGAATAAATCGTCCATTTTCAGAATGGAGAGAAGTAAATAGAGGTGCCCCACCACCACCAGGGACTTGTACTGGTCTGGGATCAGTGCTGTTCAAAATATTCATAAATGATTTGCAAAAAGGGGTAAACAGGTAGCAAAGTTTGCAGATGATACAAGATTATTCAAGTCCAAAACAGCTGCAAAGAGTTACAAAGGGGTCTCACAAAACTGGGTGACTTGGCAACAAAATGGCAGATGAAATTCAATGTTCAATGCAAAGGAATGCACATGGCAAAATATAATCCCAACAATACATACAAAATGATGGTGCCTAAATCAAGAAAGATCGAGTCATTTGCAGTACTCTAGAAGCACTATGTTTCCAGAGTACTGTAAATTCATAAGAATCCTTCTCACTATGCCTGTATCATCCTGAACTGTGGAATGCTCATTCTCTTGCTTCAGAAGACTTAAAAATTATCTCCAGTCAACGGGACACACGCAACTGAATAATGTAGCTGTCCTTAATGTGCATCAAAATAATACCAGAGAACCTAGATGTAAATAAAATTGCTGACAGTTTCATCCAGAAAGCTACAGTGAGACCTAATGTCTTTAAACTGGGATGTTAGTAAAGACAGCTTGTAGGTGATTACAAGGATCTTAATATACTGTAATTCATGATAATGTAATTATGTAGTTCATAACAATTGAATCATGTATTAAAGATACCAATGATAGACACATTCAATAACTAGAATATGAAATAAAAAGTATAAATATGCTGAAAATAGCCTCCCCACAAACCTAGCAGCGTGCTCCCCCAAACACACACCTCTCTTCAAAAACACCCATCGGCAAAAACAAAAACAAAAAAAAGTCAGTGCCTCTAGGGAGTTGGGACTTTACCAAATTTGGTAGTTGCTTGACACTCATGGTCTGTGGCTCAACTGTCTCCCACAATAAAAACAGGAGAACCCATTAAAAAGCGTTCTCGTGGAAATTTCCTTCCCTTGAACATTTCTCATGGGATTTTTCCCTCAGAAGAGGCAATCCAGCTGGATCTGTGAGTTATGCAATCTCAAGTATATTTTCTCTCTCTCTCTCTCTATATATATATATATATCTGGGTAAGTTAGATGAGAGAGAGTTCACTTACAAGGCACAAAAGGGGCCCTAACTGGAAGGGGTGGGAAATATGCATTGAAAACAACAACATTTAGTTTTCTAGAACAAAGGGGCATATATAATAATTAAAAAAAAAAACCACCCCCCAACAAGGTCAGCAGAGGTAGATTTGAATCTAAAATTAAATGAAAACCCTTCTAATTATTTGCAGTTAGACAAATTCATCTCTGGGGTAACTATGTTGATTTCAATGAAGTAACTCCAAAGGTGAATGTAACCAGTTTAGAGAGAGAGAGAGAGAGAGAGAGAGAAATGGAGACACACACTGCGTGGCGGGGGGGCACTATTTTTTTATGCTCTGCCATTTTAAATAGTAACATGTCAGGAATAGAAGATACACATACATTTAAGGTAACATTATAAATACCCACAAAATAGGCAAAAAACAAACAAACAAATAAACAAAAACCCCAATACATGAAGATGTCTAAAAGAAATAATTCCCCACCCCACTGCAATCAGTCACACATTTCTAAACAATACACTATAGGAAACATATGTCTTCAGCTTTTCCCTGGAATGTCTTGGTCTTCCTTAGATAGGAATGATGTATTTCCTCCTTGAAAGAAGAGAGAAATTTACAGCTTTAACATGTCACTCATAAAATGGTTAAGTGTTTTAAGTACCTAATCAAATGCTACATATTATATGCAGCAAAAACTGACATGCAATAAAGCTTATTATTTATAGCATATTACAGTAATGCCCAAAATGTGCTTGACATTCTATAAAACATGCAAGACCAAAGAGACTTACTATTTTTAAGCATGTTCTTTTTACTTGTTGACTTATTTTCATCAGCTTCATCATCTGAAATACTGAATTTAGAAAGTGTTATAAGTCCATCTATTTAAAAAGATCAAAATAAACACTGCACATATATTCCTTTCTTCTTTGTGGAAAAGTTTGCTTCCTGTAGTTTTCAGAATTATATCAAACACCATAGGTGAGAGATTTGCTCTATAATTAGTTAGAAATACATTGTCTCTTGCTCCTCATGCCTGTGAAGGGGAGTAAGAGGGCATGAAGTGAAGCTACTTTCCCCACAGGTCACAGTACAAATCAGGGAGGGGAGGGGGACCCACATAAGGCTGCTACTCCCTCTTCTGTGCAAGTAGATGGGCTTGCACCTAATACACCTGCTTTATCTAGCAGGCTGGGTACTCAGGTGTGGATTTAGACTTGCCTAATGTGACACAGGAAGTCAATGGAACAGCTAGGACAGAAGCCAGCTATGCCCATTGAATGCTGTGCCTTAACCATAAAATCATTTCTTCATTTTCACATTTGTTTTTTGCATAGTAAACTTTGGGGACATACTCAAGAGCCTCATTAAGGCAAAACAACCACTGACTTCAGTATTAGATCCATCATGCATACAAATCAAATATAACCAAGTCAAAACAGTCTGAATAAAAATAAACTCAGTTACCAGTTGTGATAGCATGTGGCAATCCAGCTTTTCATAGCAGCATGACATGTTTCTCTAGCAATAAAGATATTCTGCCTTTTAGGGTCCAACATATTGTAGAGGATTAATAATCTGCATTTCTCATGGCTCTGTCCTGTCACATCTTCCAAATATTTTTATAAAAACAGAAGCAGGAACTAGTCCTGTAGAAAAAGCAGATATGGAGCACAGTTTAGTACATATTTACCTGTTCTATTTTGATTGAGTACTAGTATAACAAAAGTATCTGTTTCCTTAAGGTTGCAAGCTTCAAAAGTAACATTGATCAAATCATCTTCTGCATAACCAGCAACTTTTACTATATTATTAGCTACGCCTTCATTGACAACAGTACTAGCATTTCCTAAATGGAAATATTAAAAGTTCAAAATATATCTTATGTTATGGCTTCAGGACACATATCCATCATTTAATAAAAACATACCACTTTTAAGCTGTTTTCCCCAAGTCTCATAAAGAAGAGGAAAAAATCCCAAAAGCAGTCTCTTCTAACCCGAGCCATCCCATCCTCTAGCAAACCCTTGAGAAAAAAGAAATTGACTTGTATTATGTTTTAGAGGCCAATAGTTGGCTGCTCTATCAGAGCAGCAAAAGAAGCAAATTCCACAGTCTGCTATTGAAAACACCATCCAACAGCACCTAGATGTTTTAAATTAGGGCTTGTTAACTTGGGCAACCTTGCTGACCCCAACTACAGTGGCCCCTCATTGAGAGAGATAGTCTCAAGTAGTTAGGCCCCAATTCATATAGTTTTTTAAACAATCAAAGTTAACAACCATAAACTACCCCCAGAAGGAAAGAGCAAGCCAATACTGTTAGAAATTAGAGCACTACACAATGTACTGACATTTGTTTCAATGAAGAGGGAGTGATAAGGGTTTCTTTGGGCCATTTATGTACAAGCAGGGGTGCTGGAACAATTTTTATAGGGGGTGCTGAGAGCCACTGAACCAAACTGTAATACACTCTATATAACAGAAAGAGCAGGAGCACCCCTATTTCCAGCCCCTATGTGCACAACACTATATTGGGGTCAGGGCAGAAGTTGTCTAAATTGGAAATGCTCTGGGAAGACCTCTTACTCTTCCAAGCCCCAAACATAGGGCAATGCCTCCATGGCACAAGAGAGCCCTTTATTAGTATGACTACTTGTCATACTTCAAAAAATTTGCATACTTACTTTCAGTGGTAAAAAGCACAGGGAGGTCTAACACAGGAGGGAGTACAGGCTCTGAAATGTCAGCAGAGTCTTTCAATAGGGAGTTACTATTCTCTGGTGATAGATGTATATCTTCTGAAAAAGTATCTGACCCAGAAGCCATATTGATTAAAATGCACTGGTGAACATTCAAATCAGAATGTCTAGTGTTTTTTTTTCTTAGTGTGTCAGTTTCCATTCTCCCTGTATTGTGAAACAAAACAAACCTTATAATTATCAGATGTACCACTTGCCTAGGAATTAATAAGATAATGCAAATGAAAACAGCTGTTTAAAATTAAATGATTTCAACATATCTATTTCAATTGACATACATATGTAAGGGGAGATGGGCTCCCCTGTTATATATGAAATACATTTTTCCTTGAAATAAATATATTTTTAAAAAGGTATTCTTTTAACTAATCCTTATGATTCTCTTTTCAGTAAAAGTCTTTTTGCCTTGTCTTTTTGTTCTTTCAATACTGCTTCAAAACTAGGTGACTGTAGCTGCTCTTTTTATAGTAAATTACCACCCACTGTATACTTTATACTGAAACTCCAGTACCTTTATTGTGCACATTGAGTTGATCCTGCAGTCGTAATTGAGGCAAAATACCAATTTAAGAGCCCAATCCTGCAATTTGTTCTTCACAGGTGGATTCATGCATCTGCATGGAGCAAGAGGCTCCACAGAGATCCAAGCAACACAGGTGGCAGAATCAGGGCATAAGTAAATTGGTGTTTTGTCTGAATAAGGATAACAAGATCAAACTCATGGGTTGCAATTAAGAACAATAATGTGTCTTTTTATCTTCTGCATTTCAATTTCTCTACACATCTCTTTGAAAAATATTATAAAAACTACCTACGACTCAAGCCTGGAAACACTAATGAGAGTAGTGTTTACTGACATGACTTGTCTCAAATGCTACTCATGGCTGTAAGGGTGGGATGCATAAAGGTACTTAGGTGCCTAACTCCTAGATTTAGCCCTATGTCTTGAGTTTAGGTGCCTAAAACCCAGATTGGCTCTACTGTTATCCACAAAACTCTTGCTGAACCCTGTAGGCTCCTAAACACACTTGGTGCCTATCTTTTCAGGGTAAAAGTCCCTAGCCACTTAGGACTATGAGCACTATACTAGAACTCAGAAGTATTCTTCTGCCGACCTAGCTGCATCTACACTGGGGTTAAGTCGGACTAATAACTACACTGCTCCAGGCTGTGAATTTTTCACACGAATAAGCACCCTATGTTGACCTAGCTTTTAAGTGTAGATTAGGCCTAAATTTCTGCATCTGGGGATGTCCACTGCTGCCTCACTCTAAATGTCCTGATACCTATATCTAACCTAAACCCCAGAGTAATTCACAGGTAAAGACAGGCATTTGTCCCAGGGCCGCCCAGAGGATACAGGGGGCCTGGGGTCTTTGGCGGTGGGGGGCCTCCGCTTCGGCGGTAATACGGCAGCAGGGGGTCCTTCCGTTCCGGGAACCACCGCTGAAGTGCCCCAAAGACCCGCGGCAGGGGCCCCCCGGCGCCGAATTACTGCCGAAGACCCAGCACTTCGGCGGCGGGTCCTGTTTTGGTGGTAATTCGCCGGGGAGGGGTCCTTCCGCCCCGGAGCGGAAGGATCCCCCGCCACTGAAGACCCAGAGCGGAAGAAGCTCTGGGGCCCCTGAAGCGAGTGAAGGACCCCACTCCGGGGGCCCCAAAAAACTCTCGTGGGGGCCCCTGCAGGGCCCGGGGCAAATTGCCCCACTTGCCCCCCCCCCCCTGGGCAGCCCAGATTTGTCCACTTAAGCTGTACACAGAAGCTGCCAGCTGGATTGGGCCCCATTCAGAATCTGGCCAGATGAAGAGGTGGTGGTGCTGCTTCCCCCCCTTATAACCTTTAGCCCAGTGGCTAGTTGCTCTCTGGCCCAAAGAGAGAAAGAAAAAGTGTGAGAATGACCCTGTAGTCTAGGTATTAGAGCACCCACCTAGGAGGTGGGAGACTGAAGGTCCGGACCCTGTGCTCCAACCACTCTTTCATCATATATCCAGAGTGCAACAGCTTCAACAGGAGGGACTGAGGGAGCTTCATTTCAGAATAACCCATAGCACATATCCTGCAGCCAGGACTTAGCTGCAGGGCTGGCCTTAGGGAAAATGGCACCCTGGGGAAACTTGTATTTTGGCATCCCAGACCTCCATGCCTCTTCCCTCTCCCCCCAGGCCTTGTTATGTTTTCTTGGTTGATGTTTCCTTTTAAAAATATTTCAGTCAGGGTGGATAAAAATCAATGCTTCTTTTAAAAAAAATCAAAAAAATCAGATTTTTTTTATTTAAATCGTTTTTTATTTAAATAGTTTTTTTCCTCAAAAAGCATTTTATCAAAAAAATCTGATCCAATAAAAGGTAGTTTTAATTAAGATACATTATAGCTCAAAGATATCTCACCATGGAATAGGGATTATAGATTCTAATTTTATAGTATGAGACAATATATTCATGTAATGTTTAAGAAAAGTTTTGTAAATGAGTTCCAATAGTTCAGGGATTAGGGACCCAATCTTATGGGGTTCCACAAGCTTCTGTATAGATTATTTAGGTTAATCTTTCTATCTACCCATTGGGACTCAGTGCTCAGTGTAGAAGATTCCATCAGAGATGCCTAGTTTGCAGTTCTCAGATTGTGGATTTGTGTCTCCAGAGATAACATGCTTGTTAACAGCAAAAATGTTTCTAAATAAATAATATATAGAGGTGAGAAATAACTGAGCTCACCCCTATTGTCCCTCTGCAAATTTGTGTACACAGAGTCAATCCCTTACCTCTCTCTAAAAGTGCAAAGTTTCAAAAAGTTCAATTAAAAGTTCAGGGCGGAATAGATCTGGACAAAGAGAAGAAATCTGGAGATAAATGTGAGAAGGGAGGGACAGGCAGTAGATACAAAAGTGAAACTTTGAGCAGCGTATTCCAGAAATCTTGAGGTCTTTCTGAGTGTAGCCTTCATTGATTTGAGATCTACCATACCATTCTCTCACTAGAAGGGAAAACCTATAATGGCAGCAGGCTGTAAAAGAGACCCAGTTTGGGAATATTTTAATGAAGTTCCTCTACCTGTGGGTAAGACAGGCATGCGTCCAAAATGCAAACAGTGCAACAAAGAAATGCAAGACCTGGCTGCCCAAATGAAACAACATAATGAGAAGTGTTCCTTCTCAGGAGGAAGCTGTGTTGAAGATGATGAAAGGAACATGTCTGAACATGCAGGATCTTTAGGTTGGTAAACTTTTTTATTTCATACTTCTTTCTCAAGGACTTCCTGTCTTTCTTCTGGACTATTCTTGAATTCTCATGTTTGAACAAAAAATATAGTTGTTACTCTATGGTACTATTGTCTTAGATGCAGTTGTGATAAAAAATAAATAGCTGAAATAGGAAGATCTTCCTTTTACAATTTCACCTTTAAAGTAGTACTGAGTGTCAGTGAATGCAGTGAGTAATACTAAATGAGCAGTATGGTAATAATAATTAAATAACTGCATTGACGTATTTTGTTTAGGAGAATCCATCCTCAACATACAGGATTCTGAAGACTATCCACCTTCAAGATCACCATCATTTTCTATAGTTTCAGAGTTACCTGCCAATGACAGTGTTTCAGTCACATCATGTATGTCACACAGCCACAGTATATCACCTGTAGCAAAAAGACAATGTCCATCATCCAGAAACAACCATAGATAAATTTGTGATAAGAGCCAGCAGATTACAAGATGTAACTGATTAAAAAATTGCCCCGTTTGTTTATGCAACAAACTCTCCTTTCTGTACGATTGAGAACCCGCACTTCATTAACATGGTTCAGTCATTAAGACCAGGATACAGTCCACGCAACAGAGCAGATGTCGCAGGCAAATGGCTGGATAAAGTGTATGAAAGAGAAATTGAGCAGTGTGCAAAAGATCTAGAGGGTGAAATTGTTAATCTCAGTCTTGATGGTGGAGCAATGTCCACAATGATCCTGTTGTATGTACTCGTGTGACAACAGAAGAGGGAATGTCTTCCTTACAGAAACAATTGATACATCAGGAAAAGCACACACAGCAGAATACTTACAAGAAGTAGCAGTAAGAGCTATAACTGTGGAAAAAAATTCTAATATCTAGTATGCAGCTTGGTCACAGACAATGCTGCAAATGTATCCAAGATGAGAAGAAATTTAGAAGAGAGTCCGAAGCTAATATACGGTTGGAGGGCTCATTTGATGCACCTCCTAGCCAAAGACTTGTGTTCCAGAAATAAGGGCTAATGTTGTTGAAATTGGAAAATACTTCCATAACAACCACTTTGCAGCAGCTGCTCTGAAAAAAGTGGGAGGAACTAAGCTAACTCTTCCACAAGACGTGCCATGGAACTCAGTAGTGGACTGTTTTGAGCACTATATCAAAAACTGGCCTAATCTGATGACAGTTTGTGAGCAAAATCATGAAAAAATAAATGGCACTGTCACAGCCAAAGTTCTCAACATTGGGTTTAAGAGAAATGTTGAACACATGCTGAGTACCCTGAAGCCTATTTCTGTAACCGTAAACAAAATGCAGGGAAATAGCTGTTTTATTGCTGATGCTGTTGAAATTTGGAAGGAACTGAGTGATATCTTAAAAAGAGAAATATGCAGTGATAGAGTTAAATTACAAGCATTAAAAAAATAGAATGGAACAAGCACGATCTCCAGCTCATTTTCTTGCAAATATTCTCAATACTTGGTAGCAGGGTCAAACCTTAACTGCTGAAGAAGAGGAGTTGGCTATGACATGGACATCAGCAAACATCCCTCCATAATGCCAACTATAATAAACTTCAGAGCTAAGGGTGAACCATTCAAGAAATGTATGTTTGCTGATGATGTTTTAAAGAAAGTCACACCAATGAACTGGTGGGAGTCACTTAAGCACTTGGATTCAGAGACTGTTGAAGTGATAATCTCACTTTTAACAGCAGTAGCTTCTTCTGTCGGTGTAGAAAGTATATTTTCTTCCTTTGGACTAATTCATTCCAAATTGAGAAATGGTTTGGGACCTGAAAAAGCAGGAAAGCTTGTTTTTCTTTTCCAGATTATGAACAAACAGGAAAATGAAGGTGAAGACGACTGAGTTAGCTGCAGAAGCCAATTTTTAGTTTCTCATGTTGATCTGGCTGACATAGTTGATTTACTTTTTGGGTGTTTTTTTAATTATTTCATTTAACTATTTTAGTTTAAAACAATTTTAACAAAAACAAACCTGATTTTAAAAAACTTGAATGTTTAACTAAATTCAAAAATTCATATGCTTGTTTTGTTAAAATATTATGTTTGCTGTTGAAGAAAAAAATCCACAATACATAACATTGTTTTAGTTAAATAAAACAATTTAAATGTCTGTCTGGTGATGTTCTCCTCCTAATACAGCACGGCAACAAAATCCTCCAAATATTAATGATTAACCTGTTGAATTGGAGATAGTTCACTTCCCAGTGACTTCATAAATATCTGCTTCAATTACCTTTGGTAAATGAAATAACCAATCATTCATTTTCTGATATAGCTGTAAAACTAATCTGAAAAGTTTTCAAAATAAATCACTTTAAAAACGTATAGTGTGTATCTTCTAAAAAATGAAACCTACATCTATCTCTGAGTTGTGAAAATATGTATTAAGGTTATAACAACTAACAAGAATGCACTTTTATGTAGAAATCCATGATTAAATCAGGTCTTCCTGACTAGTGATTTAAATCATGATTAAAATCAATTTGATTTAGATCAAATCCACCCTGATTTCAGTTACATGTTCCATATACTACTTTTAATAAATGTGATAATTTCCTTGACTTGTGTGTGGACCCTCCTTCCTAAAGATGTTTTCCGATTCGGTATTGTGCCATGTAACTCACAGAACGTGGATTGGAATGATGTAGCTGACTGGTGCCATCATACTGCAAACACTTTTCTGTCCATCCCACGCCCAGAATCCCTGCATCAGTTTAAGAAATATCCAAAATCCTAAGGATACCTGGGAGGAATGGGGAAAATACATTATCTGCTTACAGCAAGCACTGGGAGTTTTAAAAGCAGCAAAATCACAACACAGAAAATGGGTAGATAAATATTTTTATGGCTTGGCTCATATACAGAACAATGAAACACAATTAAAAAAGCCATGCAGGCCTCTGCCATTACTGGCATTCATATCTGTCCAGGGGACATGAATGAATTGTCATTCATCCTCATAGTTGGTTGTCTTCACCACGTCAGAAAGTTCAGCCCAGATTTCATCCTGTATCTCACCGATCACCAATACCACCACATAAACATTTGTACTGCAATAAGGAGCAGCAGCAGAACCAGATCATCATCCAGTTACTCCATGCCTTCCACCCAGTTTGGCAGGAGGGAGAAGTGAGCAAGAACTGTCATCAACAAATGTGTGATGGTGGGGGGAATAGCACCAACAGTACACAGCAAGGCACTTCCTAGGGTGTCTGCAGTGATGCACAGCACACTGGGATACCACCCCCGAAATGGTAGTGCCAACACCATGTAACAACAGCACAAGTGTAGTTGTGGGTATATGCATGTACACAGCGTGATTCCCATGTACAGTACAGCATATATGGACAAATTATTTTATTACTTTATTGCATCACTTATATAGTCAAATAATAAACATTTTTATTGACAAGTTATTTCCCCCAATGATAGGAAAAGGTTGTTGAATACTTTATTAGCTCTTGATTAAAAAATCAGATTATTTGAGGACTTGAATGGGAGTCTATCTACACAAATCTGATCAGGGCCTTGAAGTTAATGGGGTGCTGCACAGGAGTCTGCTGTGCAGTCAGCTGCAGAATCAGGATCTAATTTAGGGCTAACTTCTGCAACCATTAATCACATGAACAGGCCTTACTCAAGTGAATAACAGTCTACCTGTGTGTCTCCAGGCTATTTGCATGAGAAAGGGTTAAAGGAACATGCCATTAAAGAGGCACACAAGAGTTGTGCTATAACCCATACCAACCAAGGGCTTGTCTACACCACACAGCTTTTAGCGACAAGGTTGTACACAGCC
Source organism: Mauremys mutica (assembly GCF_020497125.1). NCBI lineage: Eukaryota > Metazoa > Chordata > Testudines > Geoemydidae > Mauremys > Mauremys mutica. The sequence goes on along the minus strand of NC_059075.1, from coordinate 97,435,802 downwards.
TTGTTGCTAAAAATCAGCGTGTGTAAACGCTCTTTGTCGGCACTTTTGCCCACAAAATACTTCCAGCCCCGTAAGCGGCTTTAGCTTTGTTGGCAGGAGAGTGAACAAAGCCATGTTCACACTGCCACTTGTGTCCGCAAAACTTTTGCCCTTCACAGGCTGGGGTTGAGGGACGACTTTTCAAAGTACTCATGAAAGACAAAAGTTGTGTTGACAACTACCAAGTGTAGCCATACCCTAAGGCTCTGTCTACACTGGGAGAGGTTTGCTGCTGGCACTCGGCCGCAGCTTATACAGGTGAAAAAAGAGCTTTGGCCGGGATGCCTTAGGCCGGTTGCCTGAGGGAAAGAAGCGATACCAGCAACAGACTTTTGTGTCACTACAGCTGAGTCGACACCAAGGGCACTTCCTGGTAGCGACACGCCGGGGAAGATACGAATTACCCCCAACCACACTAACGTTACCGCCCGAGCAGCAAGTTTCCACCGGAGCCCGGGCCTGGCACGATGTGGCACTCGGCGGCGGCGGCGGCGCAGACTGACACGGTTTCCCACACGGCGCTAAGCCAGGCTGCTGCCCAGGCTGATGCCGTTTCCCAGCGCGGCCAGGCCCGACGAGGGGCCAGGGGCCTCCCCCGGAGCGGGCGCTGCTCGTCACGGGGCGGCTCGGACACGCGTGGGCTGTTCGCGGGGAAATGGCGGGGGGGGGGAACTGGGGAGGGCTTCGCAGCTGGGGGAGGGGGGGTGCTCCAGTGTCACCGGGTTGGGCTGGCTGGGGGGGCGGGGTCTCGGGGGAGGCGGGCTGACGTTGGGCCGTTTCCGCCGGAGCCCTTCCGGGGTCAGAGGGCGTGTTTGTGACGCGGGGTTGGGTGCGCGGGGCGACGGGGGCCGAGCGAGGCGGAGGCTGCCGGCCGCCCCGGAGCTCGCAGCAGCGGCAGCGCCAGGCTGAAGCGGTCCGGCTGCGGCCAGCGCCAGCAGCAGCACCATGTCGCGCGGCTCGATCGAGATCCCCCTCCGGGACACTGACGAGGTGAGGGGGACGACGCGGCGGCGGCGGCCCCGGGCCTGGTGCCTTCCCCGTCCCGTCCCCTGGCAGCGTGCGGGGGGCCCCAGCAGTGTGTGTGTGTGTGTGTGTGTGACACCGCCCCCCCCACACACACGGGACTTGTGAGCCGTCCTCACTCCCCTGAACCTCTCCACCCCCTCCCCCACCCCCCGGGCCTGTCGCTCCCTCCTTGGGGTCCAGCGGGATTGTGCCTGGCCGGTTTTCATGGGGGGCGGGGGAATAGCAGCTGTTAGGAAATGCAGCCCCGCAGCCTCGGCTGGCCGCACGTTGTGGTGGTTGTTTTCACACACGCACCACGAGGAAGAGAATAATGGCCTCGTTCCCCTAAGATAACCTTCAATAATAAACATGTAAGCCTCTTGCAAAGACACTGAGGTGCTTAGTTCGAACTGTGTTGGTGACTAGTAACTTTCATTTGCCCATGTGCTGTCCAGCTGTAGTATGGGAGAGTTAAACTTCATGTTGTTTTATGTATAAAGTCACACCAGCTTAGCTAAAAGTGTGTTTTAAAGTCAGCCTTATTAAATCGATGGAAAACCTTGTGTCGACACTCCTAATTCAGTTTAAAACTGATTTATATCAAGTTGGGTTAGGAGGGGTTCCTTGCCAACATAAAGTAAACTGACAATAGGGATATATAGATTTAAGAGTGCCACCGGTGTTTACACCAGTATAATTAAATCAATGTAAAACTGATATTGTTTCAAATCTTGTATGAAGATGAGCCCTTCAACTGGTGAAGCAATTATATTCTGTTACTAGATACTTCTTACACATACTTGTTTAAAAACATCTTTCGCTGCAATTAGCTGTTACTATGTTTGAAACTTGCCACCTTATCCACTGGACCAACCTTCCTTCCATATGTCTGTCTTCTGGATCATAACCTCTTCGAGAGAGACTCATTTTATGTCTTTTACATTGCTGAGCACATTGTCAGTGTTGTATAAATAATAGGACAGATCTATTCTTTTCTCCCTTTGCCCATAGACTCTCCCCTCCCCCCAAAAAAAGGATTATATTCTGCTCTCTGAAATGTCCAGTTTCTGTTGACCGCTGTGGCCATTAGTGTTCTGTGTATTTGCTCCCAACCCCATAGATATTACCGTATATACTCGTTCATAAGCCGAATATTTTTGGTAAAAAAGGGACGCATCAAAGAGTGAGGGTTGGCTTATAAATGGGTCTGCACCAAAATTTGATGATTTTAAACTCTTTAAACTGCCAAAGGTTGCCGATCCCTGATCTAATACATTGTCGTTGTGTTTACCTGGAGCGTCTGCAGGCATGAAGCCCCTCAGCTCCAATGGCTGGGAATGGCGAACCGCAGCCACAGGGAGCTGAGGGGCTCCATGCCTGCAGATGCTCCAAGTAAACAAAACATTCTGACCCACCAGCGGCTTATCCTGACAGACCGGGAGCCAAAGTTTTCTAACCCCTGAACTATAGGATTGGCTTATGAAAGAGTCATACAGTTTTTGCTATTTTTACCTATCCATTTTAGGGGGTCAGCTTATAAACGAATGGGCTAATGAATGAGTATATACAGTACTTTCTATGTTGTTCGGGGGGAACTCTTCAAGTGAAAAATCCAGACTGTTGCAGGTTGTCTAATCTAACTTCTGGCATGCTGAGTAAAGTGAGGATTAGGGTTTCTGTTGCGTTTCTATTATAGATATTGTAAATATAGACTTTAAATGGAACTTTAAAAAAGTAGATAACATGAATTAACACTTAACATGAATATTATTGTTGCTTTTAGGTCATTGAGCTTGACTTCGATCAGTTACCGGAGGGGGATGAAGTTATAAGTATCCTGAAACAGGAACATACTCAGCTGCACATATGGATTGCTTTAGCGGTCAGTATTTATGCAAATAAATTAATTTCTATTATATTGCATTTGTTAGCAGATGAAATTTAAATTATTCTAGGTCACTAATTCTGGGCTTGATATTTCTTACATATAAATTTTGATATTGCAAATATCAGTAGAGGCTCTACAACTTGAGGTTTGTAATTAAATTATACCATTTTTAGTGGCTTCTATTACTATATTTAAAAATTGCACACTTGATTTTGTTTCAGGTTCGGTTTTTCAAAGTAAAAAACTTTGTTCTAAGAAAAGGGTGTTCAAATATAGTGGGAAAAATACATTGGTGACTGGAGAAAAATAAAATTGTTTATTTGATTGTGCTTACTACATTAAGAGGGATTTTATTGTAACACAGAAGTTACTACCTAGGCTATGCATCATAATGAGGCAAGATCAGAGCTAGCAATATTCACGTAACTACTCTATCAAGTTTATGCTGTCTGGAAGGGAGATCTGAACAGTTCCCAGGGAAGTGCTTTGATAATAAGAAAAGAGTGAATGGAGGAAAAATGGTTGTAAAAGACTATGAATGTGAAAAGAATCAACAACATAGAATTTTTGGATTAAATGGTCTGAACTTTCTCCTTGTAAAGTTCAACTTCTGTATGCTTTAGCTAAAAGTATGTAGTGTGTTTTAGAACACTGTAAATGTAAGATGTTATATCGCATTTGGCAATCCAGTTTATATATAGCTTTTTTTTCATGGTTGCATAACCAAATATATCTCTATTCCATCTTAATAGAAGAAACTTTATTGCTTCCTAGAATAGTTATTTCACTTTCTTCACATAAATAAAATTAACCCTCCGAGTATTTTATGTGCTGTTTCAATTTTCAGTGTGTAAAACTCTTGTCTGATGTTTATACTGTCTTTGTGTATTGATATTTAGCAGTGTAAGTATAGTTGAAATTTGGTATCCTGGACTAACATTCCATTTTGATTAAAATACCTTAACTTGCTGTAACTGATATGAATGTTTGGTTACTGTATTCTTCCTAATGTATAGTGTGGGGGGGGGGGGGGAGAGGGAGAGGGAGAGGAAATGAATGAATTACATTGGAATGATTACAGCCTGACTGGTAGGATGCCCACTTCTGTACCAGAAGGTTGTGGGGTTGAAGTCCTACATGAGGATGCTCACCCTCTTCTGACTACCGTACACTACTAGTAGGTTCTGCAGTCTCAGATGTGTTGCATTGCAGGCAGGCTTCAAACTGACTTTTTTTTGTTTTGCTTAGTCTCTGGTTGTCCAGTTGAACACTTAAGGATCCCAGAGCTCTTTTGGACAGGAGTAGCAGATCACTTGTGTACTGTCCAACAATTTCATCTTTGAATAATTTTGTGTGTGCGTGTTTGAATGAATGAATTATTGTGGACAGCAGAGCACCTAACAACCGCTGTACTTGTGTATGTAATTCATCAGTGGAAAGATTTTGTACTAAGAAAAAGTACTCAGGGAGCTATATTGAAACATGTTACATTAGTATGTAAGTGAATATCTGTGGTTTAACTGGAAAAAATATCATGGTGGAATAGCTGTAAAAGTAGTATTTAAAATGTTTTGCTTTTATAGTTGGAATATTACAAACAAGGAAAAACAGAAGATTTTGTGAAACTATTGGAAGCTGCACGAATAGATGGCAACTTGGATTATAGAGACCATGAAAAAGATCAGATGACATGCTTGGATACTCTGGCAGCATACTATGTACAGCAGGCACGGAAGGAAAAGAATAAAGACAACAAGAAGGAGCTCATTACGCAAGCTACCCTGCTGTATACTATGGCTGACAAAATTATCATGTATGATCAGGTAAAAAAAAAAATGTGTCCATTTATACAAAGAATCATAGCTATAAACTGTGTCATTAAACTTAGTTTGTAACTTTGTTATAGTATCCATACTCCAACTCTGGATTCAAAGTACATTTTTTGAAAGGAAGCAGATACCTAATTATTGTACCCTAAAGGGAAGGTAGCCACTGATGGCCAAGCCCTTATAACCTCATTAGTGTGTGTTACACTACTGATTTCACAAACATTTGGACTAAATTGGCACTTGCATAGCACTGCCTAGAATAAAAGTGGTCCTACCTCAAGCCTCTTAATGTAACTGTGCCTGTGTATTCCTTTTTTGTTGTTGGCCTAAACATTTTGCTCAATATACCTTCCTACTTTGATGGTATGTGATTTGTAGAAATTAATTGTGGGAACCTACAGTCTCACCATTAGTATTGCCACAGGCCTTGATACAGGAGAATCAAATTCATCATAAAATGCCAAAATGAGGTTTAAAGTAGCACCTTAACACTCTCTTTCCTTTAGTCTAATTTTTATAACTTTTTAAAGAGAGACCCAAATACAAAATCCTAGTATTTGTATAAAAATGCAAAGAATAATATCTTAGAAATCTGTTTCTCATCTAGAATCACTTGTTGGGAAGAGCCTGCTTCTGTCTGCTGGAGGGTGATAAAATGGACCAGGCTGACGCACAGTTTCATTTTGTGCTCAACCAGTCTCCAAATAATATTCCAGCCCTCCTTGGTAAGAATTTTGTGAATATCTCTGCAAAAACCCAGTCTCTCCATCTCCGTTTAGGACTTGTAGAAAATGCATGTTCACAGTCTATCCCAATTCCTGTAAGTAGAGACATATGTGGGCCTGGCAATAAAGAAGGGAGATCTCTGTCTTGGGGTAATACGCATTTAAGATTCTGAGATGGATTCAGGAAGTGCCTGCAGAAAAGAGAGCTGGGGTGGTGGGGGCATTATCAACAACTGTATGCTAATGCCTGTGTGGTTATGTACATGTCCACCCTTGTAGCACGGCTTGATTCTGCAGATGTGCTACCTCTTCTTCCCCCTTTGTCTGGCTCTTATAAGAAGCAACTCCTAGGTCAAAATGTTTTAAATTGAGATTCCTCTGTGAGGGGTCATGTATGTTTAATATGTCTCTTATAGTGTATCAATTTAGTTTTTAACCCCTGAAATCAAGTCCTTGTTCTCCTTGATTCAGGGTTCCTACAGCCCTCCTTCTAGGCTTCTGTATGAGTGTTCCTATAGGCTACCCCTCTGTAGGTCAGGAGTCTCACAGCCCTCCTAGGGTCTGTGCTGATAATTCAGGCTGGCTGCACCACTCAGCTTCTGAGCTGGCCTCTTTAATCCTGTCCTTTCCCCCAGGGCTGTGAAAGGTCAGTAGGCTGAAGGGCCAACAGGCAGGTACACAGTTCTACTTTCACTAGGCGGGTATGCCTCCTTCAAGCTGTCTGCTCACTCTCTCCTTCTTTGGCTCTCTGGAGGCTTCTTTTATTCCTAAGCCTGTGACTGATTTAGACTGATGTGACTGATTTAGTCACATGACCTACCTGATTTAGTCACATTTGGGGAGGAGAGCTGAGTGAGACACAGGTGGGGCAGACCCTTTACTCTAAAAGGGGCCAGTCACCTGGGACGGTCCACCTTACTTAATAGTCTTTTTTTGCTGACACTTATGGTGGTCAGAACACTTTCAGTAGTGAAGAGTCAGCAAGCAGTAACCCCTTCAGTCAGTATTCTAGAGTGAAGCTTAGGGCAATTTTCATCCAAACTTCCTAACCAAGAAAGGAAAATGAAAGTTATTTAAAAACTATTTTAAAACGTTACTTTTATGTTTGCTGTTGCCCTTTATTAATTTTATTTTCTGAGATACTTGACACTTGTAGGATCGGCATCAAAACGCGCAAAGCAGTTATAATCAAGTGAATGTTCCTGACAGCATGCAAGCCTTCATTAATTCCATTTATTCTGGCATTAACTACTGAAAAGGTCAAACCTTTTACAGAACAGCAAACCTATAGCAACTTCTGTAACGTGTTTGTTGTAACAGGTAAAGCATGCATTTCATTCAACAAGAAAGATTATAGAGGAGCCCTTGCCTACTACAAGAAAGCACTGCGAACCAACCCAGGTTGTCCAGGTAAGGCATAGAAAATCTTTGCTACTGAAGCAATCTTATTAAGTTGTTTAAACCTAAAACTGGTCCTTATAATTCCTGCAGTTAGAAAATGGGCTTTATTATAATTTCTTTTTTCAAATCCACGCTGTCACAAATGAAATTCTTACTCTTGTAGGACAGATTTGCTTTCTACTGGCTCTGTAATAGCTGCTAACTGAGTAAAGGATTAAGAGTATGTCTGCTGTTTTGTAGCCATGTTGGTCCCAGGATATTAGAGAGACAAGATGGGTGAGAGGTAATTTTGTTTTATTAGACCAATTTCTGTTGGTGAAAGAGAGAAGCTTTTGAGTTACACAGAGCCCTTCTTCAGGGAAAGGTACTCAGTGTCACAGCTAAATATAATTCAGAAGAGATTGTTTAGCATAGGTAATTAACACATTATTGGGGCATTTAGTGCACTGGATGAGGTATGCATGTTGTGATAGGCATGTGTAGGATCCATGTATCTTGAAAGGTGTGCGGGAAGTATTGGTCATCATAGCAATGTAAATATGTGTACAGGTTTTGCATTTGTTGTTGTGGTAGGGTCTGGCGCCACCTTGAGTTGGTGTGTTTTGGGCTGTGAGGAGCTTGCTTCTGATAGTGAGGTTTAGTGGGTTGTTTGAAGGCCAGAAGAGGGGGGTTGTGAAAGATTTTTTTTTCAGGATGTGGTCCCCATTTAATATGGGTTGTGATTATTTTATGATACCCCATAGGGGTTCCAGTGTGGAGTAGAAAGTGACAAATAGAAGTGTACAGTTGGAGGAGGATTTTTTCCCTGTATTGAAGCAGGTTCTCTTGGGGTGTTTGGGTGGCCTGTTCCATGATGCGATATACTTCTCTGGTGGAGTGTCCTTGTTTGATGAAGGCAGTCTTAAATGTATTAAAAGTGTATATCCCAGACTTACCACAGAATATGCTCCGAGGAGAATCCAAGGGCCTGGCTGTAGATAACAGATTTCTTGGTGTGTTTGGGGTGGTTACTGGATCTGTGAAGATAAGTGTGATCTGTGGGTTTGTGTATTTTATCTGTAGTGTTCCATTGTTGAAGCTGTTTGTGGTGTCCAAGAAGTTGATGCCGGTGTGGGAGCGTTCTAGAGAGAGTTTGGATGGATGGGGATAGTTGAAGTGGTGGTGGAAATCTGAGGAAGTCTAGGTCCTCTGTCCTGAAGATGAAAATATCATCAGTGTATCTCCAGTATATCATTGGTTTCATGGTGCATTTGTCCAGAAAGTCTTCTGCTTGGTGTCCTATGAAGAGGCTGGTATATTGAGGAGCCATCCTACTACCAGTGGCTGTTCCCATGGTTTGGTTGAAGTGTTTGTTGTTGAATGTAAAATTTGGTCTGGGTGAGGATCAAATGAATACGTTTGGAGCAGATATCTGAGTATTGGCCATACTCTCTCTGGCTATGATTTGAGCTAGTGCGCTCATCAAAAAGAGGATAGCTTTGCCAGTGGGAGGGGCCAGCCACCTCAGGTATGTGCCTAGCATCTCAGACAAGTATGTACTCGGGGTGACTAGTGGCTCACACCAAAGTGGCTATGCCCCATTTTTAGTATGCTAGCTCAAGGGGAGCCGGTGCAGATATATTTCTTTGAGCTGAGATTTATGCTTCCAGTTCAAAGAGTAGGCATACCTTAAGGAGTCCAAGTTCAGAATAGTATTTCATACATTTCTGACCAATAGATTTTTAAAAAGCCATTAAAGAAGTGCAGAAAGTACAAAAGGGATGTCTGAATCAAGACTATTGTCCAAAAAGGATTACAGAAACTAGCTCTAAGCTTTTTGAATATGAAGTTAGACAGAGGTAAATGGATATGTCACAGAATTCTGAACAAAACAAGTGATGTATGTGTCAAATTTATCTAAGATGTGTCAAATGATACAAAAATATCTGATGAGCTGATCGTTCATTGTATCGTATGGGATTTTTATTACTGAAATTCTGTGGAAACTACCAGAGGCAGCAGAAGTTACATATGCAGTGTTCAGAAGTTAAGGAAGTACTTGAAGAGGCTGTCACACATTCCTTTAATAGAGGAATAAGTGTAATAAAACACTGAAAGATGGGGTACACCTACATAAGCTACTTGACCATTTTCTGTCCTAAACATGAATTATAATTAGGGCCACATGCAATCTTTGATTCTTTAGCTATGGATTAGCTGCAGAATCCACTCCTTGCTGCAGAGTTGTGCTCAGAAATTGAAGTGATTTTTTTTTCGTATAAACTCTTTTTTACTACTTACAAGGAAAACTTCTGAATGTGAAATGACTTTAAACAAATGTGGCTGTTTATTCCTGAGGGCAGGTCTACACTATGGGGGAAAATCGATATAAGATACGCAACTTCAGCTACGTGAATAACGTAGCTGAAGTCGAAGTATCTGATATCGAATTACTTACCGTCCTCATGGCGCGGGATCGATGTCCGCGGCTCCCCATGTCGACTCGGCTACTGCCGTTCGCGTTGGTGGAGTTACGGAGTCGACATAAGTGCGTTCGGGGATCGATATATCGCGTCTAGATGAGACGCGATATATCGATCCCTGAGAAATCGATTGCTACCCGCCGATACGGCGGGTAGTGAAGATGTACCCTGAGTCTGCAGGGAGCCTGAAACAATGTCTGTAGTGTGAATGGCTCCCTTTATGTTGAACTGTGTGAGAACTTTGATACCAATGGATGATAATTTAATCAGCCTTTGTTAACCCTTTCACTTCTAATCATTTTAGAAGAAACACCTAGCTTAATTGCTTATCCCACAATCCCAAACCATCTCATACCCTTGGTGAGGTACCAAAACTGTCCCCTTACTAGCTGCTCAAACCTCCAGCTTTCCTGCTTGACAATTTTGTAATACTGTTCTTTCTAAATGTCATTCTGCAGCACAATAAAAATTTAATTATTAGGAATAGATTAGAAGTGATATTAAATAAGCATAAATGTTACACTGACTGCACTAATCTTTCATATTTCATTTAATGAAAAACATTATCTGAAACTACTTCAGAAATAGAAGCCTACTCCACTGGAATAGAGTAGAAACCAGGGGTCTTACCACACTATTAATGTCATCTTTTCCACTGAGCATGGGGCCTTGTTTATAACTATCTCTAAATACAGTGTGAATCAAGTAATGAAGATATCAATCCTGTATCAGCTCACTGTTTAGAGTAAAAATCATACACGTAAAAAGTTTTGATTTTTGACATTCTGAATGATTTGCTTTTGTTTCCTAGCTGAGGTTCGATTAGGCATGGGCCATTGCTTCGTGAAACTGAACAAGTTGGAAAAAGCTCGTCTGGCATTCAGCAGGGCTCTGGAGCTCAATTCGAAATGTGTAGGGGCTTTGGTTGGATTGGCTGTTCTAGAACTCAATAACAAAGAGGTAGGTGTGAGCTGGGATGGGGAGAATGTGAAGTGCTGTATTGGGTTTCTAGTTAAACAGTGAGCCTCAACAGTCTGAAAATCTTTTTTTTTTTTTTTTTTTTTTTTTACATTTTATATATTACCTGAATCACTTTAATCAACATCACTGATGTAGATGGTATTGCAATTCTGAATAGTTATGAAGAGTGCAAAGTAAATAATGCTAATCTCTCCTGCGCTTATTAAATACAAGAGGCTCTAAGAAGTGATATGTACAGTAAGTGATATGAATTCAAAACTATAGTGGTGTGTTAAATATATATATGTGTGTGTGTGTATGTATATATATATATATATATATATATATTTATTTATTAACATAGAATAGTAAACTGTGCCCATGTACGCAGTCTGAGTACGTTGCTAATTGTTTGAAATTTGTCCTTAATTCCGGAACTTAATTAGTTCACCACCTTCAATAAGCAGCACCTCTAAATACAAATAACACTGCAACACATTGGCCACAGCTGCATTCTTCCCTTACCGTCTTTAAAGACCAGGCATTAAAAACAAGTCCTTTGGTATCCTCTGAAAGTCAGCAAATCTCAAGTAAAATTGGTCTGGTGTAGCAGGACACTTTAGGGAGAATGCTATACCAGTAGCCCCCTCACCATTGTATCAAGGAGTAATCTACTGTTGGTGTCTGCACTGATTGCTGTTGTAGCAGAGTGTCTTGGTAAGAAAGGCAGTCTCTCAGGTGGCCTGATCCCAGGCCATTCAGACTTCATAAGTCCAAACCAACACCTTAACATCTGTCTGAAGTTTGCATGTAACTATTATAGATTCAGAAGCACAAGTGTCACATGGACCTTGTCCACAGTAAAAGGTTTGCCACTTTAATCACACTGGCAAAACCCTCCTGTGTTGATACACTTTTACACTGATATAACTGCATGTACTGGTTATTCCATCTTGGCAAAGCAAAAGGAGCTAAAGTGATATACGTGCATCTACATGAGGGCTTTTACCCAAATAATAGCATCAGTAAAAGTTTCACCCTGTGCCAACATAGTTATGCCAATAGAACTTTTTGAGTGTAGACCAGGCCTTGCTCTCAATTGGACATTCTACTTACTAACCACGTGACCACCTTCTGCACTGTTTCTAGCTTTCATATAAATTTAAGATGTAGCCTCATGTAGAGTGCATTGAAAATACAAATAGTAATTCTATTTCTGTATGGTTTTTCCTTTTGCATCCCTTCAAACCTGCACTTGCACATTTAACTTTATCTACAGTATAAATAAACATATATGGAAATGATAGAATTTACATTGTTAAAATTATAGAACCAAACAAAAAAGTTCTAAAACCTGAGATCGTAAGTGATTTATTAAACTAAGTTCACAGGGATATTGCTATGATAGCTTTGGAAAGGCCGTATATGTGTTTGGACTGTAAAACGCTTTCACTTCTATTGCGCCTTCCATCTGATCATCGGAAAGCATTTCATGAATATTAATCTTTCAGTTAGGTATTTTACCATTTTTATGATGGATAAACTGAGATGTAAATGCTAAATGAGTTGCCAGAAATTACACATTGAGTCAATGGTAGAGCAGAAAATAGAATTAGAGATAAGATTTCTTCCCTGTAACAATTTCACATTTGTGCCAGCTTGCAAGTTACTGTACTTGTCATGGGTTCTGACTTGCAATAAAGTTTGGGTTTGTATTCAGGAAAACTAAATTATTGCATATTAAGAGATCCCTTTGGAAGGGAATGATGTAATGTTCATTTTGTAAAAGGCAGACTATAAAAAGCAAATGCTTATCTAATATTTTATAGGGTAGTAGTGCTCAAAGTCCCTAGTTGAGTTTGGCGCTCCAGTGTGCTAGTTGCTGTACAAAGGCATAGGAACACATGGCCAGAGCTCGCGCATTAGAGATAAAAACATATAGGGTGGGACAAGGGTACAACATATTAGCAAAATAGTCAAGATGAGGATGAGCATACATGGTGTTTCCTCTTTTAGTAATTGTGGCCAGAGTGGGGATGAAAGGGAATGTTGGGGGTGGGTGGGGGAGTAAATAGGAACAAGGTAGTTGAGTGTTAGGGAAGGTACCAGAGTGGGCAGAGGAAGTCCAGCCATGAGAGGATCTGTGAGGAGGTAGGGGGAAACCTCCACTTCAGGAAGTCCTGTTCCCCTTTCTCCCACCCATGAAAGGGCTCGTTACTCTCTGTAGTGAATCTGGGGGGAGTAAAGAGCTTCTGGCTGGATCTCTGTCTGTCCTGATGCTGCTTCTGGCCATCAATGGGAAGACCCGTCTGAGCCACAGTTCCTGGGACTTGTGAGAAGAATAGCTCTGAAGATGTTATATTGAGGAAATATGTTGAAATATAATGCTAATATCTATCAATATTTCATCTAGGCTGATTCTATCAAAAATGGTGTTCAACTCCTTTCTAGAGCTTACACAATTGATCCCAGTAACCCAATGGTGCTGAACCACTTGGCTAATCACTTCTTCTTCAAAAAGGTAAGAAAATACATGAATGGAAAATTCCATAACCTTCTGAACAGTAACCGCTCCAGTGTCAAACTCATTACTGCTTCTGCCTTCCAAAAATCATTTTAAATTCTGCATTTTGAAAGGTATTAAAGTACAGCTGTTAAAAGAATAAGTTTTACCCATTGTGTGACTTTCATAAGGCCAAAGAGTAAGAGTAAATTTTTTAATATAGTCAGACAAGTGTAAAGTTTCAATTTTTAAATCCCTTATTACTTTTTTTTCTCAAGACTGCCAAGAAAGTGCACACAATTTTTTTTTTCTTAATTTAAACCTACCTGTGTTTTCTGAAGACATTTATTTTCTGCTACTTTTAAAACTGGGGTATAGAGAAAAGAACAGTAACTTGTAAAACTAAATCTACTGATGTTAACTTACCAAATTCTACTGCTTGTATGTCTGCATTAATCAGTCCAGGCCTGATGTTTCAGAAGTGTATAAACTTCACCATAAATGGGTTGGGATTTTTCAAACTGAGTTTTATTTTCATCATTCAGGATTATGGTAAAGTCCAGCACTTGGCTCTCCATGCTTTCCATAATACAGAAGTTGAAGCTATGCAGGCAGAGAGTTGCTACCAGCTGGCCCGGTCTTTTCACGTACAGGTAGAATGAATTTTTAAAAATCCTCTTCTAGATTACATTTAGAACATTGTAATATTCAAATATATTCAACATTTTTAAAAAAAACTAAACAGAACACTAAGAAAATAATCCATCTTCTTTTTTTTCTCCTTGTTTCTTTTAAATTAGGAAGATTATGACCAAGCTTTCCAATACTACTACCAAGCCACACAGTTTGCCTCATCCTCTTTTGTATTACCATTTTTTGGATTGGGTCAAATGTACATTTATCGGGGGGACAAGGAGAATGCATCACAATGCTTTGAAAAAGTTTTGAAAGCCTACCCTAACAATTATGAGACTATGAAAATCCTTGGATCTCTTTATGCTGCTTCAGAAGACCAAGACAAACGAGATATTGCAAAAGTATGTTCAGATATTTATTTGCTGAACTTTGGATCTCAGTGTTACCTGTTTGATGACCTTGAATGTATGTCACTCCAGCTGATGCCTCATTCATGCATCCAAGGGAAAAATTTGTCCCTGAAAATCTGAGTTATGGTATCACTAAAAATCAGGTTTACTTTGCTGTGAAAATAGAACTGGGTGTGTGATAGTTTTAGTAGGTCAATCACTTTTCCGAATGGCAGATGTTATTAACTGCAGAGGAGGTAATGTCATCTGAACAGAAGTGGGACCACACTAGGAGACCTGTTAACTAAAGCTAACAAAACCATTCTGTTTTCTGTTGCATATGGAAAACACTTGTTTTCCTCTGCACAAAAAGGGTGATTTGCCTGTAAATGACAACTTGATGATCACATATCTGGGAATATTCTTGTCCTCCCAGTTTAACTTTCTGAAAGGACCTTGTCACATACTAATACAACATTTTTTAAAATTTAAGTATGTTTACTCTTTCTGATGCTTAGATCTTTTCCTACTGATTTTCTTTGCATTTAGTCAGCACTGCTTTTCCCTCAAGTTTTGAATGGCAGTGTGTTAACATGGTTTGGTTTACTGATCAGTAATTTAACAGTATATAATACCTTTCTATCATGACATACTATCTTTTTGGTAGGGAACACAGACATTTCCCAGAGCTGAGCTTTAATGAAAACAGACAAGCATAACATTGGGACTGAACTGAAAATAAGTTTCATGGCAAATCAGTCTGATTTCTCATTTGAATGTGGTAGTTTTGAAGAAGTTTGTATTCCTTCTGAATATTTAGAACCCTAAGGGCTTTCCCCATGTCTTACTAAATGTGGGGGGCGGGAAGGGTGGAAAATACATGGTGTTGAGTTAAGTGATGAACTAGGTTGGCTTTGTTGCCTAACATGCTCAGTCATATGCATACATTTGAAGTTTTATATCTTTACAGAAGAGAAATGTACTGCTTTCAAGCCTAAACACATTGAAAAACCAACTCTGGTGCCTTTTTTGACAGTTTAATATAAACTTTTGCGTGCATAAGTAATGTTTGGTTTTTCTCAGGGTCACTTGAAGAAAGTCACAGAACAGTATCCAGATGACGTAGAAGCGTGGATTGAACTAGCGCAAATCCTTGAGCAGACTGACATACAGGTATTAATGCTGTAAAATGGAGACGTTGTGTAACGTGTACACTTGGTTTAAGTTACAAAGTGATGCATAGAACTCATCCTGCTACTTCTTTCCCACCTCTTACAATTGCACAGGGTGCCCTTTCAGCCTATGGAACAGCAACACGCATCCTTCAGGAGAAAGTGCAGGCTGATGTGCCACCAGAGATTTTGAATAATGTGGGTGCTCTCCATTTTAGGCTTGGAAACCTAGGTGAAGCAAAGGTACTAAACCACATTACTACTTTTTAAATAACCTAATTTTAAGAAATTATCCAAAGTCTGAGTTTAAATTATTTAACGATCCAAGCATTCTGTTCCTCTCTTTTTATTTTGTCCTTAGAAATACTTTTTGGCATCTCTGGATCGTGCTAAGGCAGAAGCTGAACATGATGAGCATTACTACAATGCTATCTCAGTAACAACGTCCTATAATCTTGCCAGATTATATGAGGCAATGTGTGAATTCCATGAAGCAGAAAAGCTATATAAAAACATTTTAAGAGAACATCCTAACTATGTTGACTGTAAGAAATTCTTCTATTTTGGTTCAACAGTCCTCTTCAAACTGAAAGATTTTTGTATTCAGGCCCTCATCTGCCCCTTTGTATTGTTTGAGATTTTTGTTTTATAACAGACTTCAGGAGGCTGAACGATTATCTTCTGTAACTGATGTATCCTTCTTTCTTTTGAATTTTTCTTCTATTCAGTGCATAGCTCATAACTCAAATCAGAGTGTTTTCAAATTTTAACTATTTTAATTAACACTTACAAAAGATATAGTCAGAGATAGAATAAGCTTTCCAACAAAAGATATTCTCCAGCATTTAAATAAAAATCATATGTAATGTGTGTCCATATGTAGAAATAAAAATATAGAATATCTTTAGGTGCTTGATATCCTAAACGTATCAGGAAAAAAAAACAGTTTGTGAAATTCATGCCTGACCTAATTTATTCTATTTGAGCTGATTATGTAAAATCATTTTCTGTTTTTAGGCTATTTGCGCTTAGGAGCTATGGCTAGAGATAAAGGCAATTTTTATGAGGCTTCTGATTGGTTTAAAGAAGCACTTCAAATAAATCAGGTTAGTGAGACTCTTAAATATTTAATTTAGAACTAAAATTTCAAATTAGATTCACTGGATTACTCTCTCTCTTTTTTTATGAATATATGTAAGTTATCCAAAGTAGTCCTTTCTTCTAGTTAACTTCCTCTGCTCTGTTTTCTGTATATAAAAATGTAATTTATTTCCATATAATACATGTGTAATAATACAATGATTAAGGCTTGTATTTAGATGTCTAACACAGATAAGTGAAAGCAGTCCTTAAGTTACTTACGATGGAGTTTGTTTCAGGATCATCCAGATGCTTGGTCTTTAATTGGTAATCTTCACTTGGCTAAACAAGAGTGGGGTCCAGGACAGAAGAAATTTGAAAGGATATTGAAACAACCATCCACGCAAAATGACACTTACTCCATGCTGGCTCTTGGTAATGTCTGGTTGCAAACTTTGCATCAGCCCACCAGGGATAGAGAGAAGGTAAATTTCACACCGGTTGAAGTGCATTGGTATGCCATTAACCTTTGACCACCCTGGCACAAGTATTTTATGTTGTATGGGAAGTTCATCAGTTGTAAAATATTAGGTGCACTGTGTCACCAAACAGATGAATGATTGATTAATCTTTTTCTTACTCACGTTTGTAGGAAAAGCGTCATCAAGATCGTGCACTAGCAATCTACAAGCAAGTACTTAGAAATGATCCAAAGAATTTGTATGCTGCTAATGGCATAGGTGATTACTACACTTAAATTCCCTTTAGTAGTTTACTAGTGGTGGTTCTTGGATTTAGCTCTTTTAGTATATAATCTGTAGAGCATTTCAAGCATCATTTTTGTTTTTTTCCTGGGGCTATACATAACTGATCTCTGGAGGAATGTCTTGCTATATCATGCAGTTAATGGTCTCAATTCTCTGTTACATCATTCTGGTAACTTTGATAGTATTTAAACCTAGAAGCTTACACTATACATTTAACTTTCCCTTTAGGAGCTGTATTGGCACACAAAGGATATTTCCGTGAGGCTCGTGATGTTTTTGCCCAAGTGAGAGAGGCAACAGCAGATATCAGTGATGTGTGGCTGAATTTGGCACACATCTACGTAGAACAGAAGCAGTACATCAGTGCTGTGCAGATGGTAACCTCTATAAGTTGAACCATTTAAAATATTGGAATGAGGTAGCAAAGGAATAGCCAAAGGTCATTGCTGGCAGCTTCAGCTATTCTGAATAATATTCTGTTTTAACAAATTATGGTCCTATTCAAAATAAAATAGAAGTCCTTTTAGCTGCCAGGTTATGTCTAGATTTAGAAGTGAACTGCCAACTGTGGACAAGAGTAACAAAGGATGTATCAACTTGTACATTTATCTTTTCTATGCTGTCCTAAGTAGAGTTAAGATATAAATAGATTAGAGTTTTGGTCTACTAGGAGGCATTTTTGATTGTGTGTAGTTCAGTCAACATAGTCACTTTGTCATTTATAAGGCCTGGTCTACACTGGTGGGGGGGGGGGGTGTCGAACTAAGGTACGCAAGTTCAGCTACGCGAATAGCGTAGCTGAACTCGAACTACCTTAGTTCGAACTACTTACCCGTCCTGACGGCGCGGGATCGAAGTCCGCGGCTCCCCCGTCGACTCCGCCACCACCATTCGCGGTGGTGGAGTTCCGGAGTCGACAGGAGCGCGTTCGGAGTTCGATATATCGCGTCTAGATGAGACGCGATATATCGAACTCTGAGAAGTCGATCGCTACCCGCCGACCCGGGCAGGTAGTATGGACGTACCCCAAGAGAACCTTACTGAAGTAGAGAAGTACAATTTGCTGTCTTTCCTTCATGGCAAAGTTTTGTAATCATGGCCCAGAGTGACTGCTTACGTGTATATAACACACTTTCAAAACCACCAAGAAAACGTTTATAACTTCATCATCGCCCTTTCAACACACACATAGTTGATCCTACTAACTATTTTGGCGAATCCACAAACTCGAGTCATGCTAAATAATTAATTAATAATTATTAATAATGCCTTTTGTATACTGGGGATCTGGTAAACTATGGCCTAAACAAAATTGTTTCCAAAGAAACGTCCATCCGCTAGAAAACTGCCGCTGTAAAACATGTGCCCTACAAGTCAAACTTAAAATAACAAAAACAAGCAAAACTCAACTGAATGATATTTTGGAGACAAGCTCAGAACAAACGAAAACATTATTAGAGATATGGAAATAGAACCCTCCTTAAATTGTGTGTACATGGGCCTTAGAATAAACACACCCAGGAGCTTCAGAATGGCTATAAAAACATTACAAGAAACAGCGATGCCATATGGTTTCATAGTTAATATGCCATAAAAAACCTACTAGATATATTCCTCCAATGAAACTACTGATAATCCTTTTTGATAGGAGTCAAATTATACTGTATGAAAGTGAAGTCGCAAGCCTATTGTAACAGACAATTGTATTGTTTGGGACAAAATCTTAATAGAAACTTTACTTCAACATTTTTGCAGGTATTCTATGGGCACTAGAACTCCAGGGACAAACGGGGGGGGGTCACTTACCTGTATCCTTCTAACATGCAGAAAAGAACGCTAAACTTAAGAGCAGCACAGCAGAGTTCCTCCACTGCAAAACACAGGGAGATCAAAAGATCATATCCAAATAGAAGTGCATTATCACTCTGTGGTCTTGCCAACACAAACAATTCCACCCAAAACTAAAAATGCACAACACGTTAAGAGAGCACCAGTATTGGCGTCTATGGAAGAACAAATCAAATATAACAACTTAGCCTGCTACAGCCACAAAATTATTGCAGTAGCTGACTCTACAGAAAATATGCAAAGCCAAGGTAGCTTTCTCACCAAATATAGAATCCTTGGACATAAACTACAAGTGGAAATTGAGAGACAAAGCACAATCCAACCCCAGAGGGTAGTGCTTCCTGCCAATTTAATAGAGATTGAGACACTTTCTACTCCAGTGTTCAAAATGTGAAGAAGTTCAAATCAAATGATTTTCCCACAAATGATCAGAAATGATGCAAGGCTTTTCAGTAAAAAAACAGCAAGAAAAACTGCATAACTTTTGTGTGCAGGGGAAAAAGAGAAATGGCATGTTACGTGACAGCCTGCCACTGGATCAAGAAACTGTGGTAATGACCAGTGGAAATTGAGAATAAAACCCTAAATGCAGCATGAAGCCCAGTTGTAGGCTGATTGTACCTGCATTACACTTCAGCAACACTTAGATAATAATCTTTGGCACAGTAACTTAAGTTAGCTGGATAGAACTAACTTGATAAGCATTTATTAAAACTGATTGTTTTTTTCATCACAAATTATAGTGAAGGGGCATGGGGGTGAAAGAGGTACATCAAGTATATTTCAGGTTATAGTAGCAATACATATACATGAATAGAGAGAGAAAATGGTAATTTCAAATTTCATAACTTAAATGAACATGCTTCTTACAATAATTCTTTTTCTTGCACAATTTGTACCTTTACCCTGGTTACTGTAAATCAGTGATTCTCAACCTTTCCAGACTATTGTACCCTTTCAGGATTCTAATTTGTCTTGCCTACCCTAAGTTTCACCTCACTTAAAAACTACTTGCTTACAAAATCAGACATAAAAATACAGAAGTGTCACAGCACACTCTTACTGGAAAATTGTTTACTTTTTCATTTTTACCATATAATAAAATTATTGGAATATAAAAACTGTACTTGCATTTCAGCACATAAACTGTAGAGCAGTATAAAACAAGTCACTGTATGAAATTTTAGTTAGTTCTGACATTGCTAGTGCTTTTTATATAGCCTGTTGTAAAACCAGGCAAATATCTATATGAGTTGATGTACACCC
Source organism: Mauremys mutica (assembly GCF_020497125.1). Taxonomy (NCBI): domain Eukaryota; kingdom Metazoa; phylum Chordata; order Testudines; family Geoemydidae; genus Mauremys; species Mauremys mutica. Next base: position 97,415,832 of record NC_059075.1, on the reverse strand, counting down.
GGAAAACCTCAGTGTACCCCCAGACAACCACTGCTGTAAATGAATGGTACGTGCTTACAATGTTGTCCGTTCCAAAATGTGTAAGATCCTGTTGTATTAAGCTAAGGACTTGCAGGAGTCCTGAGGGACCTACAAGTTTTTACAATAAGTGGGAACCTAGAATGGTATACAGTAAACAAAGTGGAAGAGAGCCACGCAATATGATGTAATTATTTAAAAAAATAATAATAATGAAATACATCTATTTCATGAATAGAACCCAAGTTACTTGGAATTGTCTGCAATACAAAACCGCTACAAGAGTTCTTTAAAACTCCACTATCTCTTTTTTTAGTAATTTGATCTCTCCATTTCAGTATGAAAACTGCCTCAGAAAGTTCTATAAGCATCAGAATACTGAAGTATTGTTGTACTTGGCCCGAGCACTCTTCAAATGTGGCAAATTACAGGAATGCAAACAGACTTTGCTGAAGGTAAAAATATGTATGTATATTGCAGTTTTTAAAGTAATTTTATTCTTTAATGCATGATGTTTCATATCATTGGGTTATTAATGTACATTTAATTGCTTACCATCCATATGTCATTGATAACTTCCTGCAATTTAAAAGATGTGCATTTCATTCACAGGCTAGACACGTAGCTCCCAGTGATACAGTCCTTATGTTTAATGTGGCTCTAGTGCTACAGAGACTAGCCACCTCTGTCCTGAAAGATGAAAAAAGTAACCTGAAGGAAGTACTAAATGCTGTGAAAGAACTGGAGTTAGCCCACAGGTAACAATATGCAGTAAAAAAAAGTTTTTATGCCTTTTTTTAAAATTGCTATAGTATGTTTTACTTAGCTATGTTATTAAAGAAAATACTTTATTCTAGAAAATACTCAGTGTGTATCTTAAATTCCAATTTTGATATGAGTGAAAGTGTCTTTTGTAAAAATCTTGCGTGTTTAAAAAAAAAAAAAGTTACATCTCTCTCAACATTCCTAGTTGAAAATGCTCTGCCAATCTTTGCTCTAAATCCAATTTTGATGTCATAAATCCTGATAAGCTAATGAGTTAATCTTCAAAGAAGTTCTGTTTTTGTTTTATGTCTCCACCTTATGTAGTTCATTCTGGTGGGAGAAGATCACAATTGAAGGGGGCGGGGAAATCTATCACAAACCGCTATTCATTAACTGAAAATAAATAATTTTGGTTAAAATTTTCAACCAAAGTAGAAATTGTAAAAATAAAAAACAAAACTACCAGCTTTGGAGCCATTTCATGAACTTGTTCAAAGTCTCTTAATTAATCAGACTTCATCAGTTATCTTACAAACTGTATTTTTTTTTTTATAAAGAGAACTGCGTGTAATTTAGATTAATCAAACTGTCAGCACTTGTGAGCATAATCAGTTGAACATGCCATAGGAATTAAGGCTTAATTCTGTCCCTTGGTAACTAATGCTGGCCTTCCTCAGCTTTCTTTTCTTCCTGCCCACTTTCCCGATGCAGACTCTGGTTGTAAAATCTTGGATGAAGTCATTTGTTTTATATCCTGGTTTTCTGCCAACCTACTCCAGTCACAGATCTCAAGGAGTAGTTTACCTTAAATTCCAAAACACTGGGTGGCAGGCAAACTTTGTTACTTTTTTGTTTGCTTGAACAAACCGCAGTGTGATTCTTCACTTTTAAGCTGTATACCTATCAAAGTGACTTGTTCAGTTACAGAAGTGAGAAGTTTATGTAGATAGTGATTTGTTTACAGGTATCAACCAGTGTTACAAACTGAGTACTTTTTTTACTAGTCCTGACTTCACTTTGCCACTGGACATCTCTAATTCTGATCTCATTCATAGTTACTAATCAATTGCCATTGAGTTTGCTCAGTCAGACCAACTAGAGGAAAATCAGCCAGTCATATCGGCATGAGGGATTCTGATATACTTCCAAACAGTCTGTGCTGTCACTTGCTTTATATACTTAAGCACAACTCTGAAATGCAAGGCAAAGTTGCCTAGTAGATGTTTCTTTTCAAACTTCTATTATAGCAGGAACTTACTTTGTCTGAGCCCTCTTGCCCTATTTCCTCATTCATGCCCAGAAATATCTTGCTCCTAGTATTGACCAAAACACTTCCTCAGGATAAAGGCTTCTAATTATTTTGCTCACAAATTAAAAATAAAAAACCTTTTATTTACACAAGCAATCACTTCAAAATTGTATTGCATGCTGTAATACAAAAATCCAGTCAAATTTCTATTTAGAAATCCAGTCTGTAATCTCTTCTCTTGAGGAAAATGGTTTGCCTTACATGACTGAATTGTCAGAATTGGTGTGGAATTTAAATTATCCTGCTTGGTTGTACTCACTAAAGTATTATGGTCCTTCTAGGATTACCCATAAATTAGCCAGATTTTCTTTTTTTTAAGTGGAGTTGATGCCCCATTTTTGCTGCTAAATGTCTGTCAGGATAAACTTGAGGGTGGAATTTGAATCTTGTATCTCTTTTATGAAAAAAATTTGTTTTTTCTTTGCATTAGAATGCTAGGTCAGTCTAGCACAGAAAAAAAGTTCTAATATAGAAATCCTCTCAATCATAGAAAGGTAGGGCTGGAAGGGACTCCTAAATCATGAAGCCTAGCTCTCAGTGCTGAGGCAGAACCAAGTAAACCTAGACAAATCCTTGCTTGCAGATTGAGAAGTTATCTTGGATGGGGTTGGGAAGTCTTTTTCTCTATTGCGTGCCTTCCAGAAGCTATACCTATAGACCTCAAAACCTCTAAAGGTCTCTAGCTCTATCCTCGCTCATTTGCATTCCTGCGTCTTCTGAGAACTGTGCTTCTGTTGAGAACATGTAAATTGGGCCAGGGCAGAGATCTAGCAGGAAAAAAATACAAATTTTCTATTTCCTCCCTTTCTTATTGCCGTTTCAATGATCACCACAGTCTGAAGTAGAATGAAAAACAGATACGTGTGACTAGTCCAACAACATATTTAGTCGGGAGCCAGCAGAGCAGGTTTTAAAGACTCCCTCCTGTTGGTGTCATCAGCAGAGGCTACGAATGGCAGGGTAGCACGACTGGGTTAGGCAGGTGCAGAAGAAGCAGATACTGAGATTCCTGGGAAAGCTAAGGGAATCTGTAAGTAGGGAGAGATTATTTTCAAGGCTGTCTCCAACAGAGCTCTCTCTTTCTGAAACTTCAGTTTCTTTCTGTGTGAGAATTACAGTACATAGGAACTACCTGACACATCTGTGTCTAGAAACTAGGCCTGCCTCCAGTATAGAAGCAAATAGAGAATTTGTGTTTGACCCTCTATTAATGGGAGTTCTTAGAATTAATTTTTACATTAAAAAGATCTAAGACTTGATTGCTAGATGTAGTTCTGTTTGAGTACTTTAAAATAGAATAGAACCAAGCCAGCTGTGCTGAAAAGATGCTATCTCATTTTTTTGCAATAGTTAGGGTGTTCACCTGAGTTATCACAGCCAAATTTCTATTTACCTACATTTTCCCAATGGTTTCAATTGGCTGAAGATTTTTTTTTTTTCATACTTGTTGTAAACAGTTTGTTAGTGTCAGCAGCATTAGAAGACTGCCATGTTCCACTTTAGACATTCCTACACTCAGTCCCTACACAAAGCCTGTAAAGTGTTTTATGAATTTTTTGGATTAAAGGTAGAAAAGAGCAATAATAATTGTAGTGATCATTTTAAGAATGTTTATTTTAGGGATATCAGACTTAAATTTCAATGTTGTAGCTTTCTTTTATACTAGAAGGCCCAAGCACAGTGTACAGATACAGAAGTCAGCGTGTCACATCAGTAGTGTTATGAAATTTTGCAGTGACACGTTCCCTTTTGGTTTAGGTGAGTGTTTAAGTAAAACAAAACAGGGACTATAAGATGAAATGTCACTATTTCAATCTGCTTTTGTTTTTCATTTTCCCTCCAGATACTTCAGTTATTTAAGTAAAGTAGGAGATAAAATGAGATTTGATTTGGCTCTTGCTGCTACTGAAGCCAGGTAAAAAATATTCCTTTTTTTCTGATTAAAACAGTATTTTCCAGAACTAAACTCAGTTGTCGGTTTATTATCATGGGGGAATAGTGATAACTATAGATAAGGCTCTGTGAGCATTTCCATTAGAATTTCATTTTTTTTCAGTTGCTCACAATTTTCCAAAATTTACTGCTGAGAGGTTAGAACTCTCCAGGCCTGGCGTCTGCCCTCTGATGGAATATTTGTTTTGTAAGCTTGAGAAGCTTGAGCAAAACATTGTGAAAATGAGTTGTGGGTTTTTTTAAATGGCAAATATTTTCCCCTTTCTTTGACCTTTTTTAAATGGGGCTTGGGATCAGAAAGATGAAATCTGGCAGCTAACTACCTTTCACTGGGAAGTGATTTTGAGTGCTCTGGTGAAACCAGTTATTTGAAGAGATGTTAGGCCTTCAAAATGAGTTCATGCAATCACAGTACTTTGGATGCAGCTTCTTAGCTCTTTTTACCAGTGCTCCAAGTTAAATAATATAGTACTGTGCATATGAGCCCATCTAGCTTAGGTGTGCAGTAAACAGATATCTCTAAGATGCACATTGAATGAAAAAACTCGGCTTTATTCATTGCATATCTTACAAATTCAGGCTTTTCACAGATTGTCATGTGCAAACCATAGTACCAAATAGAAGCTATAGGTATGTCTAAAATTGTGGGCAGAAAAATATTTTGCATTGTATTTGAGAAACTATTTGTGAACATAATATTAAAGGTCACTTCACAATTAACACTAGTTTACAAGGGGGTTGAACTGAGAGCACTTACTACTTCATTTCCTGATGTTTGAGCACTTAGGCCCAGATTTTTAAAGGCATTTAGACAGGGCTGCACTCAGCGTTGCCATGTCTGATTTAGTTAGGAGCCTAAATCTCATTTTCAAATGTGATTTAGGGCACTTGAGAGCCTAAATCCCATTGACAGTTGATGGAATTTAGGCTCTAATATGCTTAAATCACTTTGACCGAGATTTAGCCCTAAATCAGTTTAAAAAATCTGGGCCCTGAACATACAATCTTAACTTCTCAATATATTTTTGGATTAGGTTAATTAATTACAGCTGTTTAAATACAAGGTGCTTTTGTAAGGGGTATTTGTGGAGCTGCACAGCTGAGTTCAAGACTCTTCCTCTTTATATTAAGGATTTTTTCTTACTGAAGTAGCTAAACTTTTTAACAAACAAGACAGCTTTGAGTAGCATTCTGTGTGGAAACATGTTCTTCAGGCTTAAATTAAAGCTAGCTAGAAAATCCATATGTCTCAGAAGATGAATGAATAAACTGAAGTAAAAGTCATATCACTATAATGGATTTTAAAAGGAAAAATCTATATTGTGTATAGAATTATTTAAACACTTAGTTGTTACGTTACTTCAGATGGCTTGTATTTTATTCAGTGGTATGGACAACTTTAGTATTGTGATGTGTGTTCTTTTTATATATGTGTGTTTCTTTTTCTAGCATGTAGGATGTGCCTAGAAACTTACTTTCCTTTAATGAAAACATTGAATGTTATAGGCAGTGCTCTGATTTACTGAGTCAAGCTCAGTATCATGTGGCTCGTGCACGCAAGCAGGATGAAGAAGAGAGAGAACTGCGTGCCAAGCAAGAGCAAGAAAAGGAGTTGCTCCGCCAAAAACTGCTTAAAGAACAGGTTTATATTCCCTGTAGAGAGGGGTGGGTGTGGGGGTGTGTGTGTGTGTGTGTGTGTGTGTGTTTTAAATGGGTATGCTTGCCACCATAGCTCTGTGTTGATACCTAGAAACTGTTCAGGGAGTAATATTCAAGGTGAATTTTTTAATGTAAGCACTTAAAGGGAGTTTGAAAATTTAGGGATATGTAAAAAGGGGTGAAATTGTTTCCTCTATGGAGCCTGTTCATTCAGGCTTTGGGGAAGGAAGGGTGAAAGTGGTGTTTGGGAGAACAGAATTCACCCCTCCCTCTTCCCCTCTCAAGCCATCCATAGTCACTGTGATCTATGAACTACACTAGCAGTAGCTGCTTCTCTATGCCTCCAGTGCAGGATCCTGGTAATGGTCAGTTTGTTCTGATTCGTTCAGGAAGAAAAACGCCTCAGAGAGAAAGAAGAACAGAAGAAACTTCTGGAACAAAGAGCCCAGTATGTGGAGAAGACCAAGAATATTTTGATGTTCACTGGAGAAGTAGAAGGATCGAAGGAGAAGAAACGTGGTGGCGGAAGGGTACAGAATGGAGTTTTTTCCACACTTTTCTATAATTTAGAGTTACTCTGTGACAAGAGTTAAGACAGGCATTAATCAGCACCTGACATTTAGAGGGGCATTATAGAGTGCTCATCAATGACATGCAGACACCTTTGGGATGGAAGGTAAATTTAATATATTGCTCCAAGAGTACAGTACCAAAAATGAATATTTTATCCAACAAATAGCAGCAGCGAGTGGAATTGTGTATTCTAATATTCATCTTAAGAACCAGCTTCTTAGTGCTAAGTCTGTACAGATAATGGGACAGTTGGGGCATTATGGTGAAAAGTCTTAGTCTCCATATGTTGACTGATAGGTTTTCGTCTTACAAATAATCTGGTATGGCGTGGGTTTTTAACTTTATTGCAGCGTTCCAGAAAAGGAGGAGAATTTGATGAGTTTGTCAATGATGAGAGTGACGAAGATCTGCCTGTGTCCAGAAAGAAAAAGAGGAGGAAAGGCAGTGGTAGTGAACAAGATGGTGAAGAAGAAGATGGAGAGAGGAAGAAGAAAAAGAGGAGGAGGTAACTAAGTTTAAACCTTTTTGATTCTTTTTGTAACTCTGTAGTATCGGTTTAGAGTATGCCTTACACGGGAGCCTGCAGATGGTGTTAGAATAAGACGAAGTAGATTTGCTTCCCCCCCCCCCCAACTTTGTTTAAAAAAGAAAGTTCCCAGTTGTAAATGGTCATACACATCAGTTTAAAACGTAAATGTTAGCAAAATGCTAACTGTTCATATTCCTATAATACAAGAAATGTCAGGTTAACACATTGATACTTTGACACTGTTGGAAATAATACACTGTTTATGCAGGAATTAAATATTAATTCTGACTTGATTTTTGTGTATAAGACCCCAGAGAGGAGATGATGGAACTGATGATGAAGAAAATGAAAATGGCCCAAGACCTAAAAAACGACGTCCACCCAAAGCAGAGAGGAAAAAGGTTGTAAGTTTAAAAGTGTAATGCCTTGATAAGTTCCTGTTTACATTTGGAAGATTACAGTGCGACTGCATTCAGTAAAGTGACATTTGCTGTAGGGGGAAGTATGGAAAATACTTCCTGCAGCAAACATGCATCATACTTTCCCCTTCTTTTATGTCTGCTAATATAGCAGTAGCTACAGGGATGCTTCTGAAGCTCTCCTCTTCCATTTTGAAATCAGAACATAAATTGTGACCAGATTTATAAATGGATGTAGAAAACTAGACTTATTTCTAACAGCTAACTGTTGTTAGAACAGCTGTACTTTAAGCTCTCAGTTATTGATATCAGTTTTACTCCAGTGAACAAACAATATTACTTCGCATTTTTTCCCATACAGGCGAAGCCAGAACGTCTGCCTCCTTCAATGAAGGGAAAGATCAAATCAAAAGCCATAATTTCATCTAGTGAAGATTCTTCTGATGAGGATAAACTCAAAATTGCTGATGATGGGTATGAATCTTTATTGATTTTTGTACATTTTGAAAGTCAAATGCTGACTTTTACCTGATGGAAAAAGCTCTGAGATTGACTTTCAACCTTTGCCATATTGGGACAACCCTTCCTAGTTAACTGACACTGTTCTCTAAATGAGCAATATGTAAAGGGCAGGTTGTGACCCCTTGACATCCAGTCCCTGAGGTTGCAAACCCATGCTTGAAGATAATGATTAAAATAAAACTAAGTATATATTAGTCCCAAATCTAAATTGACATAACTGTAGGATTGACACTCCTCAAATTAACAAACTAATTATTGTTAAACGGCCAAAAATTCAACAGTCATTACTTTGAAATACTGTGCCCAAAAAGTGTGTACTTTTGAGGTCTAAAAAACATTCTCAGTCAAAGCATATACTCATGTCTCCTTTGGTATTGCTGCTTCAGTTATGTCAGAGAAGTGGGGGGTTCCAATCTCAGCAAGTCAGGACTATCATGTTAGTCTAAATGGGTTCTTTGTGTTTCACCTTTCATTCTCTATCGTATTTCCTTGGTGATCCACACAGATTTGCCAAATGCCCTTTTTCATAGCCAAACTAGGAATCACTGCACTTGGGAAGATAGTGAGTACTTCACTATCTTCCCATGATACAAGATATCATCTTCCTCTCTGAATTATTTGAGTGTCCTTTTCTTCTCTTCCTTCTCAGTGAGAGTGTCAACATCTCTGTGAAATCCAGGATTCTCGCTTGATCATAGTAAGCCAATGCTTGCGGCTTTAATAATTGATTATACTGCTTTTTTTAAAAAACAGAAACGCCAGGAACAGCAACAGTGATTCTGATGATGCTGAACAGCAGCGCAATAAACGCATCATGTCGGACAGTGATTCAGATAACAGAAACAAATCTGGTAGTGAGGTAGGTAGTCCACGGAGGTCCAGTGCTCATCCATCTGATGAGGATTCTGACAGTGACAGGTCAGCCAGAAAGAAGAGACGGTCAGATTCAGAACAGTCTGACAATGAGTCTGTGCAATCTGGGAGAAGCCACTCTGTACAGTCGGGAAGAAGTCACTCCGGTGGGTCAGAGAATGAATCTCGTCCAGCTTCTCGCAGTGGTGATTCAGACAGAGATTCTGATAGAGGATCTGACAACGAGGCCTCTGGCAGAGAGTCTGGCAATGAATCTGAACCAGAGGCATCCAACATTGAGGGGTCTGAACATGGATCAGAAGGTGGATCAGATGATAGCGATTAGATTTAAATTACAGCCATTTTTTAAAAATTGTTTTTTAAATATACTTCAGTTATAAGGAGGAAAATCCAATTTTTATATTTGAAAACTGATTTAAAGAAAGCTTAATGTTTTAGTAAAACTGTTGTGAAACGTGCTTCATATGATTTTTTTTTTTCTATCAAGCTGTACATTACTAGGCATTAATGGCTATTTCTCTGTGTTGGTGTATATGGTGTATTTTTATACTGAAGCTAACCTAGCTGAAGATCACAGATGCTGTACAGTGAGTGGTAACAAACTCACACAATGAGGGTGGGGTGTATGTAAATGCTGCAGAACAAAAACACCAAGTTCAAAGAGTTGGTTAAAACTGTGGTGTATTTGTTCCATGTTTCTACATGCAAAAAAGGTACAGGCCAATCTTCATGAGATCTTATTGAATGGTACAAAGAACTTCGGGTATTTATTTCTTTGTGTCATTCTGAATAGAGATCAGTGGTGATGTTTTTTTGCTTTCTGTTAGAGGATAAGTTTACTGTGATGCAACTCTTAAGTTTTGAAAGTTTTCCTCCTTGTGCCTGCTTGTTTTCCTGATATACCAATTTAAAAAAATAAACAAAAAGCAACAAAGATGCAGGTTTAAACAAAAGTTTATGAAATAACATTACAGGTATGTAGATAATATGCAAATATATTAAGTTGACAGGTGAAAAATAAAGATGTAGAAAACTTTCTGTATTCTTATTTGGTAGAGTGAAAAGATCTGCCATTGTTGCAATAATAAAAAGTAGTTACTACCATCTGTTTTGGAGTGATCTATTTTACTTCATCCTTTTTTTTTTAAAAACGCCTATCCCCCAAACCCATCAGTAATGAAACAAACAAACTGCAATCTGTTATGATGGTGGCAGCAGAAAATCTTGAAGTTCAGATGTAATTAAGTTTGCCAGCAATCAGACATTTAACTTAATTTTTAATTTCTAATAGATGGCCCCACGTTCAAGAGTTTTAAAAACCCTCAATCTGGTATTGTCTGTACTATGTACAAACCAAATTGTATGTAGACACTAAAACCAGACTTTTCAATCTGCTACTCTAGTTGTTGTGGCAATGTTTCCCAAACTTGAGAGCTGAGCTATCCTTTGGGAAAGGAAACCAATTTGATTCCCTAACCTCACTATGTATTAAAGGCCTACCCAAAATGGGCACTCACTCAAAGTATATTGTATAGAACTTCATAATATTAGACTATATTGCCTGAGAGAGGTGCCGGGTCCAGGGTAATGTACTAAAATGGTTTGAGTCCTTTCTGGATGGATGTACCAAACAAGTAGTGATGGGAAACTGCACCTCCATACTAGACTCCTCGTTTACGTTGTTCCACAAGGATCAGTTCTCTCTGGTCCTTTTCAACATCTACATGTAGCCACTAGGTGAACTGGTCATATGACACTGACTCAGGTGCCAGCATTTGCAGATAATACACTGCAGAACCTATCCTTCACCACATACAACAATACCACTCCCAGTGCGTGGATGAGAGCAGTTCTTGGATGAAAACCAACTGGCAGAAGCAGAACTTGAGCAGGACAAGGGTGACGCTGGTGGGCAGAGGACAGTATTTGGAAGAGGTTGCAGACACAGTGCAGTGTTGGTTGAAGATGGACACTCACGATTGGTCAATTCGGTCCATAGTGTTGGAGTACGCATGCATTCTTCACTGATGCTGAGCTCTCACATAGCAGCATCACCAAGTAACATTCTACCATCTTAGTCTGGTGGACTAAGACCCTGGTCTCAGTTATTCATGCCTTCGTCATCTCTCACCTGTATTACAGCGATGCAGTATACCTGGGTATAAATTCTTCAGCACTTGAGGAAACTCCATCTAATACAGAATGCTGCAGCATGGCTCCTCAGCAACACAGGTTACTGCAAACACATCAGACCTGTCCTCTACACGCTATACTGGCTTCCCAAAGAATCTCAAATCAAGTTTAAGGTCTTGGCCCCTATCTTCAGAGCTCTCCAGGGCTTGAGCCTAGGATATCTAAAAGCTCTAAAGACTGTGATAGGCAATTATGCTCCTTTGGCACAATGGAACTCTGAACAATAAGAGTAAAGCCCGTCAGTGCTGGAGACTGCATTTTCTCAGGGGGGTATCGGAGACTGTGAAATGAACTCCAAGAACTAAAGGCCATCACAGACCTTAGCCCATCCTGCTCCAAGTGCAAAGCATCTTTCTTTGATTTTTTTTTTTTTTGCCTTCTCTAACATAAATATAGAGACAGCAGCTAAATTCCTACCAACAGTTATGGGTTTGAGAATCCCCATGACTCCTTTTTTTCTAAGTGTGATATGCAAATTGTCTTCCCTCATACGAAGGAATTTATCAGCATGATGATATGGTACCTAAGCCCCTGACTTAGTACTAATGTACCTGAGGCTAGTAGGGCTAGTTCACGTAGAAAACGCACCTTATGGGTATGCAACTTTTGAGGTGCACCTTCTGCCCTGAGCCTTGGCTTTGGGTCTCTCGGGCTTTGGATACATTCAACAATACCATGTTCCATGGGGGAGAATGGAGCCAAAGACTCTCACAGGATAGCTGCACATGCTGCTTCATGTGGAAGTGTGCTCAGACCATAATGGGGAAAAAAGCCCCCTCTGATTTCAAGTGAAGCTGCCCTGCACTTCCTGCTGCAGGTTCTTTGCCTCATGTGACCTAAAGCAAGGGACCTGCCTAGTCTTCCCTGAGATGGCATTGCCCTGGTGCAGTGGAACTTGTGCTGATCGAATTTGTAGATGGCAGTAGCAAACACATGGAAAACCAGCACTAAACTCCAAAGTTGCCTGGACAGAGTACTGGAGCTGTATTCAGGAAGAAAAAAATTGATATGAACATGTAAGTTCCTCTAGCATGAGAGAAAAGAAATAAAAACCATGGATACAAAATAGAGGGAACATACCCAAATAGTCACAGTCCTCACATCAAGTCTCCCGTATCACTTTCCTAATATTTTATTATGATATAACCGAAGACAATAGTTGCTGCAGGGAAGGTGTTGATTTGGAATAGGTACAGTGGCTGAGAAATAGAAGTCCAAGAGAAGATCTCTGTCTTGAGAAATGGTGCACAGCAGGAAAAAGTTTGAGAAGTAGCAGTTTAAGGTAAATATACTTAAAATCTTAAATATTTTTGGGGTAGGGACCAGGAGCCGAGGAGATTGGGGCCAGAAGAGGTTGGAATGAAAGAGAAAGCAGCTACCTGCATGTTAAGAATTTAGCAGTCATAAATTGAAGGGAAAGGAAATGCAGAAAATGTTTACTTAATTGTAACATTAATGAGGTTTAAAAAAATAAATCCCATGTCTCAACCTTTCTCAACTCCTTCCTCTGGGCTTCTCTTCACAAGGCAATTAGGTTACATTAGATGCAACCCTGAGGAGTTGTTGCAACCCAACATTAAATGCAACTTAGCACTCTGTGTAGGTAGTCCGTTATATTTAACATGTCAGTAACCATAACTCGGTCATATTCTAACACAATATAATTTCTCAGGCTAGACAAGACCTCTGACTAGCTAGTCCCTTAAGTAACTACTTGCGACTTACCAACATGCAACTAGGCTTGGCAGAATTAAATTTTTATTATAATGTTGACAGGTAATATCAATGTTTCTATTTAAGCATTTTTCCATTTTTTTTAATTTAAATTTTCAGTTGCACAAAATTATGGGTTTTAAGCTTTTCCAATTTTTATAAATTTTAAATTTTCACCCTTGTGGGAAATTATAGGGGAGGCAAATAATCATTTAAGAACAGTAGATGTTGAGATTCAAGAAGTTAGCTTTATAACCATTAAAACACTAATTTTCAACATCACATTCCAAAATGTACAGAGTGAATATACGTAGTTTGATTTAAGTACTCGAGCAGCATTTTTCTTTCTTTGTCTGTGTAAACTTAAGTTATTAGTATTTAAAATAGGGTGTGTGTTGAAATTGATGTTTTCTGATAAAAAATCTAATCCTTCCAAGCCTACATATAATCAACCCTTCTTTTGAGGAGAGTGCTTTATAGTTATGGAGCCAAATTCACTGCTGGCTCAGCTTTGTGGAAATCCATGTGGATGAGCTTGTGTACATCAGAGCTAAGATAGATTTGTACTAGGGTTGTTGACTAATTGAAATAAACACACAATTAACTAAAAAAAATCAATTGCATTTAATCTCACTGTTAATAGAATACTAATTGAAATGTATTAAATATTTTTGATTTTCTACATTTTCAAATATATTGATTTCAGTTATAACAGAATACTAAGTGCTCACTTCATAATATTTTTATTAAATATTTGCAGTGTAAAAATTATAATAAACTATTTTTCAATTCACCTCATACAAGTACTGTAGTGCAATCTCTTTATTGTGAAAGTGCAACTTACAAATGTAGATTTTTTTTTGTTATATAATTGCACTCAAAAACAAAACAATTCCAAAAACTTTTGAGTCCACTCTGTCCTACTTCTCGTTCAGCCAATTGCTAAGAGAAACAAGTTTGTTTATGGGAGATAATGCTGCCCACCAGTAGCGTAGCTAGCGGGGTTCAGTGGAAGCAGCTGCTTCCCCTCAGGGCGGCAGGCGCAGAAGCAGCACGGCTGGAGGAGCTGTGGGGCGGAAGCGGTGCCTGCCGGCTGGCTCTGGCAGCAGCACGGCCGGAGGAGCCATGCGGGAGTGGCAGACGCGGCCGGAGGAGAGAGGGGGCCAGCTCCTCGGCTCAGGGCTCAACGGCCAAGCGCTCCCCGCCCCGCGGCGGGCGGGGGGAGGTGAAAGGGCCCCTGTGCCTTTTAAGGCCGCCTGGCTGGCGAGCCCCGTGTGGAGCAGGCCGGGGACAGGCGGCGGCGCAGGACGGAAGCTGAGCGGGGGGGGGGGGAGGGAATGCAGTCGGGGGGGTGTGGCCAGAGGAGGAGCCAAGGGAGGGCGCCTTTTTTATGTTTGCTCCCCCTACACTGAAAACCTGGCTACGCCACTGCTTATTTACAATGTCACCAGAAAGTGAGAACAGGTGTTTGCATGGGACTTTTATAGCCAGCATTGCAAGGTATCTACATGCCAGATATGCTAAACATTTGTATGCCCCTTCATGCTTCAGCCACCATTTCAGAGGACATGCTTCCATGCTGATGATGCTCATTAAAAAAATTTGTTAACATTTGTGACTGAACCCCTTGGGGGAGAATTGTATGTCCCCGGCTCTATTTTACCTGCATTCTGCCATACATTTCATGTTATAGCAGTCTCAAATGATGACACAGCTCATGTTTTTCATTTTAGAACATTTTTGCTGCAGATTTAACAAAACGCAAAGAAGGTACCAATGTGAGATTTCTAAAGATAGTTACAGCACTCAACCCAAAGTCTAAGAATCAGAAGTGCCATCCAAAATCTCAGAGGATGAGGTGTGGAGCAAGCTTTCAGAAGTCTTAAAAGAGCAACACGCTGATGCGGAAACTACAGAACCCGAACCACCAAAAAAGAAAATCAACCTTCTACTAGTGGCATTTGACTCAGATGAAACAACTCTTTTCCTGAGATTTCTGCCCTATGCAAACCAGACAATAGGTTAATTTCAGTTTGGGATCTGAGCCTCTAGGTCAGGGAGAGTTGCCTCCCAGACTTCAAATATAAACCCTCACATCCCTGAGGTTCAGATTTTAGGTTCCTGATTTGGCACAGCTCTAATCCAAAGGAGAGAAGGGGTAAAACAGATTTCAACAGAGGAAACAAATGCAACAGTCTAGGTGGCAGATACTAACACAAGTTATGTTGCAACCCAGGATTTTGTTACAAAGAATTACACCCTAAATACTAAGGGTTACCTACCTTTACTGTTGAGCTGGACTCCAATTTTAGGTTTCACCATAGAATAAATATTGATTGCTGTAAAATTCAGAATCATCTTTTTCAGAGGCAAAGAAAGGGAACTTCTTTCTTATGTTTAAAAAAAAAATACACCCACCTTCTTTGATTACATAGAGGTCCCCACTGTGAACTTTAGTGATTAATATTATATGACTAGTGATGTCAGGAAGGATCAGATTCAACATTTTGGCAGCATGCTTTCCTTCAGGACTGCTGCCTAACTTGGGCAGAAAAGGTGTAGGGAGAAACAAGGGAAAATAATATAGGAAGGTTATTTAAAAAGCCCGTGCATAAACAATTATTAGACAAATGCAGGTTTGCCATGACCAGATCTAAGGCTGAATAGGCAAGAATTTGAAAGGGTACATAGTTTTGTTTAAAAAACCAAGTAGTATTATCTGATATGCTGTGTAATTGTGTGACCATGTATGCTGGAGGCCTCAAATAAATTAACAAACAAAGAAACTGAAATATTGTGCAGATGAAGAACTGAGTTCTGTAACCCTTACTCTGCTGAGTAATATTTACTCATGCTGGTAACCGTGATTTGTGAGCAGTGGGACTACCCCCATGGATAACTACTGCTCAACATGAGTAAGGGTGCATAGTCAGATCTTAGATTAATCATAATTATAATAATTAATTTATTGTTTAATATTTACATTGCCCCAACCAAAGCAGTATGCCATTGTGTGAGGCACTATAGCCACACACAGTAAATATCAGTCCCTGCCCCAAAGAACTTGTTGTCTAAAAAAGACAAGATGTAACATATGAATGAACTAAACCAAAGCATGGGGGTGAAATTACAAAAATAACAGGACGTATTAGCATAGGCTAGCATTGTGCACAATTCTTAGCCAATCAGCAGCAGTAATCCCTCCAATCCTGATCCACTACTAGACATTACAGGGGTTACAAGAGATGTCTGCATATATGTAAATATTTAATAGATGAGGTGCTAGTGGTGCCCAAGAATATACAGCATAGTTCTTGGGTTTTGTAGGATCAATACAATTTTTTGATGTGCACTCTGCAAATGGCTTCCTTTGTGCAAATCTTTACGTTAACTCTTAACAGCAGGATCAAGGCCTAAATGACATCACTGAAAAGGGAAGTGATGAGGAGGCAATAATTCATTTAAATTCAAATCGTCATAGTTTATTTGAAATAAAAGTCACTCACCTTTCAAAAAAATAAATGGTACTTTTTTTATAAGCCTCAAATTCATTTCCAGATGTACTGGGTTTTTTCAATTTAGTGAATTAAACATGTGTTGCTTGTCTTCAGGGTTCATTTCAGCACTAAGCCCTCTCATCAATTAGTTAATCCCTTTTCCTTTTGAAAGGCATGTTTTCCAAACTTGAAAGCAGCTTTGAAATAAAATCAGCATTGCAACAAGTCTCCCCTGCACTCAAGGGGCTGCATATGCCATCCTCAGGGTCCAAACAACCTACTTAATGCTTTGCCATCTTGCCACGGGCATGGCAGAGATTTTGTCTTACAAGAAAAAGAAAATGTGGTTTTAGTCATTCTTCTTCGAGTGATTGCTCCTATGCATTCCAGTTAGGTGTGCGCGCGCCGTGTGCACGGCTCGTCGGAAGATTTTTACCCTAGCAACACTCGGTGGGTCGGCTGGGCGCCCCCTGGAGTGGCACCGCTATAGCGCCGAATATATACCCCAGCCGACCCGTCCGCTCCTCAGTTCCTTCTTACCGCCCGTGACGGTCATTGGAACGGTGGAGTGCTCCTTTGACCTCCACAGCCCTAGCTTCTCTCTGATTTCTTCATTGTAATTATTGTATATAGTTCTTAAAATAGTTAGATTAGTTCACTAGTTAGTTAGTTAGGGGAAATTTGGGGGGCCTAGCCCTTCTTTTCCCGAACCGGTGCGGGCTCATGCCCAAGGCACCGGGATTCAAGCCCTGCTCGGCCTGTCAGCGGCCCATGCCGATAGGAGACCCTCACACCTCCTGCCTGCAGTGCTTAGGAGAGTCTCATCGTGCAGATAAGTGCCCTATTTGCAAGTCTTTTAAGACGAGGACAAAGAAAGAGCGAGACTTTCGTTTAAAGCAGCTCTTGATGGAGTCGGCACTTAGCCCTGCGGTGCCGACCTCAGCCGCTCTGCAGTCCTCTTCAGTACGGAGCGCCCCAGCGGTTCCTGGCTGGTCCGGTACCGAGACTGTGAAAAACCAGCAACCGGCACCGGCGTCCCAGCACCGTTCCCGCTCTCCTGCGAGGAAGCGTAAGCCGGCGCAGACGACCGCCAAGGCATCTGCACCAGGTCCGCTGGCCCAACCACCGGCACCAACACCTCCGGCACCGACTCCGCTGGCGCCCAAGACAGGCGCGGTACCGTCGACTCCGGTACCACAAGAGCCGTTGAGTCCGGTACCACCTTGCTCCCTGGTGCAAACCGTGGTCGAGCTGCCTCTCCTGTCGACACCCGAAACTTTCTCGACGGCAAGAGACCTGATAGCGCTCACCGAGCCTCAGCGTATCCAGCCCCCGGCACCGCCAGTGCGGGCTGTAAAGTCAGTGGGTAAGCCGGCTATCATGCGGCCTCCTTCCCCTGACGGACGAGAGATACGGTACTCCAGGTCTGGGTCCCGGTCCTGGAAACGCTCTCCTCCACGCCGATCCAGATCTCGGCGCCGGTCGCAGTCCCGGTACCACTCACCATCGCGGTACCGGTTGCACTCCCAGAGACGATCCCGGTCCCGCTCTCCTGACCGGCGGTATCGACGCAGATCCGGGTCTCGGTACCGCTCCCGGTACCGTTCATCCCGCAGCCGCTCCCACCGCCGGGAATCGAGATCCAGGTCGACGTCCCGGCACCGACACGGTCGATGGTCCCGATCTCGCTCCCGGCACCGTGATGACCGGTACCGTTGCCCAGTACCGTCCAGGGACAGACCGGCGGCGTCGATGGCGCAATCCCACAGTGTCTCTGCCCCGCCGTGGCCTTCGCGTCAGCCGTCTGTCTCCTCGCAAGCGGACAGTGTAGCCGATCCACGCACTGATCCTCAAGCCAGGACCAGGGTCCCCCCCAATGGGGCTTCTGGACCCCATGGGCCTATCATGAGGCGCAAGGGGTACCCCCCTCTCAGGGCCCCAGAACTTCCGTCCACAGGGCGCCTGAGGATACGGTCAGCAGACCTCCTCCCTCGTCATTGGTAGAGGAACCTCAGCCGCCTGTTGTTGCCGAGCATCCCCCGATCGCGGAGGCTGCGCAGCACATTGATGAGCCACCACCGGACACCCTAGTCCCGGCCCTGTCATCGTCTTCCTCGCCAGATGAGGTGGTAGCGGGCGCGTCGTCATCGGGCCCTCCCCCGATTGACCTCCGCGCCCACCAGGACTTGCTTCGACGGGTGGCACAAAACATTAACCTGCCCGTTGAGGAGGTGGCAGAGGATGATGACCCTGTGGTCAGCATAATCGGGGCTGAGGCGCCTCTTCGGGTGGCTTTGCCCTTTATTCGCACCATCCAGAGAAATGGAGATACTATTTGGCAGTCGCCGGCTTCCACCCCTCCCACTGCTCGGTGGGTGGAAAGGAATACTCGGTCCCTTCCAGAGGCTATGAGTATCTGTATAAGCACCCAGCTCCAGACTCGCTGGTCGTGCAGTCCGTTAATGACCGTGAGCGCCATGGGCAGCCAGCTCCAGCGCCAAAATCTAAAGAGGCACGGCGCATGGATCTTTTGGGACGGAAGGTCTATTCAGCCGGTGGTCTTCAACTGAGGATTGCCAACCAGCAGGTTCTCCTCGGTAGATACACCCATGACACCTTGCTGTGTCTCTCAAAGTTCACTGAGCTGATGCTGTCAGACTCCCGCCCTGAATTCAAGGCCCTTATTGAGGAGGGTAAGAGAGCCTCCTGATCGGCACTCCAAGCCTCTCTGGACTCCGCGGATTCAGGAGCCAGGACCTTGGCCTCTGGAGTGACCATGAGGAGGATTTCATGGCTGCAGGCCTCCACGTTACCACCGGAAGTCCAACACACTATCCAGGACTTACCATTTGACACCAAGGGTCTGTTTTCCGAGAAAACAGACTCAAGGCTGCAGACCCTCAAAGATGGTCGAGTCACTATCCGCTCCCTGGGCATGCACACGCCGGTTACCCAGCGGAGATCCTTCAGGCCACAGCCATACCACCCGTTCAACCAGCCCCGACCGCGCCCCGATAATAGGCGCAGGGGCAGAGTGAATCGGCGTAGACCGTCGGGCAACCGGGGAAATCAGCCCCAAGCACCCTCCAAGCCCCCCGCCCCCCCCCGGGGACCTAAACAAAACTTTTGAGGGGACGCCCGAGGGCGGCCCACCAGTTTATTTACCGGATCCTTCCCCGTTATTTTCCAACCGTCTTTCCCACTTCCTGCCGGCGTGGTCCCACATAACAGACAACTGGGTGCTCCGCACGGTGCAGTTTGGTTATCGACTCCAATTTGTTTCGCCCCCTCCCTCCCTGTCCCTCTTCAGGGACCCCTCTCACGAGCAGTTCCTCTTACAAGAGGTCAAGACTCTGTTGAGTTTGGGTGCCATAGAGAAGGTGCCAGACGGCATGCGAGGCAGGGGATTTTACTCCTGTTATTTCCTGATCCCCAAGGCGAAGGGAGGTCTGCGACCAATCCTCGACCTCCGAGAGCTCAACAGATTTCTGGTCAAGCTCAAGTTCCGCATGGTAACCCTGGGGACCATTATCCCCTCCCTGGATCCAGGAGACTGGTTTGCCGCCCTCGACATGAGGGACGCATACTTCTGTAAGCAGAGTCAGGATGAGCCCCACCCTGACATCTGGTGGTAAATTATGGGGAGTGCGGAAAGAAGTTTAAAGTGTTGCATTGGTATTTCGGTTATTTGCATCAGCACTCCCACCCCACTTAGCATACCGCAAAGCAGCATGGGATGGTTATTTTCACAGCTGTGGGAGCCCCAATTTCATTGTTGTTGAGGCAGGAGCAATAAAATGTCACCCCGATTAAGTGAATGAGGAACTACAAAACTGTCTTATGATAGAGGGTTTCATTATCAATTAAATAGCACTTGCTAGACAAGGGACATGGGTTCCAAAACCCAGTCAAGAGAGAGAGGCTGGGGACAGATATCTGTACTGGGTGGTGCAGGCTTCTTGTGTGAGCCAGAAACACCAGTTCCACCTGTGCTTCTCTCCACTGTGGAATGTCAGAGTTAATGTTTGATTCCCTAAAGCAGGGGTCCCCAACCCCCGGTCTGCAGCCTGGTACCGGTCCGCGGCCTCTTAGAAACCAGGCCGCGAACTGACCCAGTGGAGCTTCCGCAGGCATGCCTGCGGGAGGTCCAGCTGAGCCCCGGGAGCAGCGGACCTCCCGCAGGCACGACTGCGGAGGGAGCGCTCGTCCCGCGGCTCAGCTGGACCTCCCGCAGGCACGCCTGCGGAGGGTCCGGCAAACGAAACCGGTCCCTGGACCTAAAAAGGTTGGGGACCCCTGCCCTAAAGAATCTAGATACAGGTTACTGAGCTGAACTCACTGGCACTGGGGCTCCCCTACTATGAGCTGGAATCACTAAGAGCTGAAATCACTGAAGAGCTGGACTTGCTGAGCTGAGAGCACTGAGTACTGTGCTTATGAGTGGGGGAGCTTGAAGCAATACCGTGGAGCAGAGTAGCTGGCAGAGCGGAGTGGAGCAGTTTGTGCAGCCCTGGGTGAGTGGAGCCAAGCAGCTCACGAGGACGGCCGGAGCAGATCACAGGACAGCTGGTGGACCAGAGCAGCTGGCAGAGCGGAGCAGCCCACAGAGCCAGCGGAGCTGAGCGTTTGCGGGGACGGCTGGTGGAAGCAGAACCCCACGAAGAGGCAGGGCAGTTGACCCCGAACCATGTAAGGTGCCCCTTTTCTACCCAGGCTGGGGAGGGGGACCTCTGCAAAGAGACTCTTGAACTCTGGGGCTGCACTGACCCGGGACAGAGACTTTTGGATTGTGGGACTTTTGGGACTGTGGGTGATTTGGGGGGTTGCTGGACTCAAGGGCCCAGAAAGAAGGACACGGCCCAATTTGCTGGGGTGGGTCTTTGCTCACGGTTTGACCTATGATCTCTAGTTAAGGTATTTTCCAAATTTAATGCTTGTTGTTGTTTATCTTATGTAATTACCTTTTCTGCTACACCAAGAGTCTGTGCTTGCGAGAGGGGAAGTATTGCCTCCTTGAGGCGCCCAGGGGTGTGTGTAAGATTTTCCCAGGTCACTGGGTGGGGGCTCGAGCTGGTTTGCATTACGTTGTGGGGAAGGGACCCCTAGGTATTGAACCTGGCCCTTGCTGCTATCGTTTCAGCCTGGCAGAGGGGTTACACTTCCATATCGCGATTTACCCCCCTCATCGACGCTATCTGCACTTCGTCGTCAACGGTATGCACTACCAGTTTACGGTGCTCCCATTCGGCCTCTCCACGGCACCGAGGGTCTTCACCAAGTGCATGGCAGTGGTGGCTGCGGCCCTTCGCTGTCGTCGCATACATGTTTACCCGTATCTCGACGACTGGCTGATCCGCGGATCTTCCCGCCAACTGGTAACAAGTCAAATGGCCGAGATTCTAGGCCTGTTCCAATGGCTAGGCCTTATGATCAACGCCGAAAAGTCTACCTTAGCTCCAACACAAAGGGTGGAGTTCATCGGTGTGGTCCCGGATTCCAATTTAGCCAGGGCCTGCCTCCCTCAACCTCGGCACCAGACTTTGGCTTCCCTTGTCCGAGACCTACAGTCCTTTCCGACAACGACGGTGCGGTCCTGCCTCCGCCTCCTTGGCCACATGGCAGCATGCACATTTGTGACCATGTACGCGAGGCTGCGTCTTCGCTCCTTTCAAACTTGGCTGGCGTCTGTGTACCGCCCGCACCGCGACTCCATAGATATGGTGGTCACAGTCCCGAGATCAACCTTCGAACCGCTCAACTGGTGGTTGAACCCGGAGGTAGTGTGTGCCGGAGTTCCATTCCGCCCACCCCACCCATCTGTCACACTGACCACGGATGCTTCGGCATTGGGGTGGGGTGCACACCTCGACAACCTGCACACCCAGGGTCTCTGGTCGCCCCAAGAGCTCTCCCTTCATATCAATGTCAGGGAGCTGCAGGCAATTCGCTTAGCGTGTCAAACCTTCCACGCCCATCTCCAAGGGCGCTGCGTGGCCGTTTTCACAGACAACACGACGGCGATGTTTTACGTCAACAGGCAGGGGGGGGGCTCGTTCCTCCCTGCTTTGCACGGAAGCGATACACCTTTGGGACTTCTGTATAACCCACTCTATTCACCTGGTAGCATCGTTTCTTCCAGGAGTGCAGAACACGTTGGCCGACCATCTCAGCAGGTCATTCCTCTCCCACGAGTGGTCGATTCGCCCAGATGTTATCCACACAGTTTTTCAGAGGTGGGGTGTTCCCCAAATAGACCTGTTTGCCTCCAGAGAGAACAGGAAATGTCACCAGTTCTGCTCTTACCAGGGTCGCTCCCAGGGCTCCCTATCGGACGCATTCTTCCGCCCCTGGACGGGTCACCTGCTGTATGCCTTCCCTCCGTTCCCCCTCGTACACCGGGTGCTACTCAAGCTCCGGAGGGACACGGCCCGCCTCATACTCGTCGCTCCGGCCTGGCCGAGACAGCACTGGTACACCCTGCTGCTCGAGCTCTTGCTACGGGATCCCATTCCTCTCCCCTTATGGCCGGACCTGATAACACAGGACTTCGGCAGGCTTCCCCACCTGGACCTGCTGTCCCTCCATCTTACAGCATGGTTCCTACATGGCTGACACGAGTGGAGCGTGACTGCTCTGCGGCGGTGCAGCAAGTCCTGATGGAAAGCATGAAGCCTTCCACTCAATCGACCTACCTCGCGAAATGGAAGCGTTTCGCACTCTGGTGCGATCAGAAGGGTCTCAATCCTTTCGCAGTCCCTATTCCTACGATCCTGGACTACCTCTGGTCTCTCAAGGAGCAAGGTCTCGCGGTTTCCTCCTTGAAGGTGCACCTGGCGGCAATTTCCGCCTTTCGACCTGGCATGGGAGAACGGTCCATCTTTTCCAATCAGATGGTTTCCCGCTTCCTTAAGGGACTAGATCGCTTGTACCCGCCGATACGGCGTCCTACACCTTCCTGGGATTTGAACTTGGTTCTAGCCAAGCTTATGGGAGCCCCCTTTGAGCCCTTGGCCACCTGTTCCCTTCTCTATTTGTCATGGAAAACGGCCTTTCTCGTCGCTATAACATCAGCAAGACGAGTTTCTGAGCTTCACGCCCTAACGGCTGGTCCACTGTATACCATCTTCCATGGAGACAAGGTACAGCTTCGGCCACACCCAGCCTTCCTCCCTAAGGTGGTGTCGGCCTTCCATATGAACCAGGACATTTTCCTCCCGGTTTTTTCCCCGAAGCCGCACGCCTCACGTCGTGAACAACAGCTTCACAGCCTCGACGTCCGCAGGGCCCTCACGTTTTACATAGAGCGAACGAAACCCTTCCGGCGTTCGCCCCAGCTATTCGTAGCAGTGGCCGATCGCATGAAGGGCAAGCCGGTTTCCTCTCAGAGGATCTCCTCCTGGGTGACAGCATGTATCCGGACATGCTATGAGCTTGCTCACGTGCCAGCTAGCCGTCTCACCGCTCACTCTACGAGAGTGCAAGCTTCTGCCGCCTTCCTGGCCCATGTCCCCATCCAGGACATCTGTCGGGCGGCTACCTGGTCTTCGGTCCACACTTTTGCTGCCCACTATGCGTTGGCGCAACAATCTAGAGACGATGCAGCCTTCGGCTCAGCAGTCTTACACTCTGCCACGTCTCACTCCGACCCCACCGCCTAGGTAAGGCTTGGGAATCTCCTAACTGGAATGCATAGGAGCAATCACTCGAAGAAGAAAAGACGGTTACTCACCGTTGTAACTGTTGTTCTTCGAGATGTGTTGCTCCTATCCATTCCAGACCCGCCCTCCTTCCCCACTGTCGGATTAGCCGGCAAGAAGGAACTGAGGAGCGGACGGGTTGGCTGGGGTATATATTCGGCGCTATAGCGGCACCACTCCAGGGGGCGCCCAGCCGACCCACCGAGTGTTGCTAGGGTAAAAATCTTCCGACGAGCCGTGCACGCCTAACTGGAATGGATAGGAGCAACACATCTCAAAGAACAACAGTTACAACGGTGAGTAACCGTCTTTTTCTCTGAGTCAACTGCTTCACCTACAAACCACTAACATAGACACAGGGAATGCACAGAGGTTCCTGGAGCAAATGTAGGTGAACTCTCTCATGTTGTCTGTCTCCACTGGTACAAATATCACTGTCTTGTTTTGCAGTTCATTCGCTTTTAGTGGTTTGTAATTTGGGATTTGATTGAAAACATATGGGTCTGGAAACTCTCTCTCGCTGGTCCGACTCCCGTGTGTGAATGCAAAGGGATAAGATATTGTCTGGTTTCAGAGTAGCAGCCGTGTTAGTCTGTATCAGCAAAAAGAACAGGAGTACTTGTGGCACCTTAGAGACTATATAACAAATTTATCTGAGCATAAGCTTTCGTGGGCTACAGCCCACTTCATCGGATGTATAGAATGGAACATACAGTAAGAAGATATTTATACATACAGACAAGTATCAGAGAGGTAGCCATGTTAGTCTGGTTCTGTAAAAGCAGCAAAGAATCCTGTGGCACCTTATAGACTAACAGACGTTTTGCAGCATGAGCTTTCGTGGGTGAAAGCTCATGCTGCAAAACGTCTGTTAGTCTATAAGGTGCCACAGGATTCTTTGCTGCTTATACATACAGAGAACATGAAAAGGTGGAAGTACCCATACCAACTGTAAGAGGCTAATTAATTAAGAGAAGCTATTATCAGCAGGGGAGAAAAACTTTAGAAGCGATAATCAAGATGGCCCATTTCGGACAGTTGACACGAAGGCGTGAGGATACTTTAACACTGGGAAATAGCTTCAATTAGTGTAATGACCGAGCCATTCCTAGTCGCTGTTCAAACCTAAGTTTAATGGTATCTAGTTTGCATATTAATTAAAGTTCAGCAGCTTCTCGAGGAGTCTGTTTTTGAAGCTTTTCTGTTGCAAAATTGCCACCTTAACGTCTGTCACTCCTACTGGTTTTTGAATGTTATGATTCCTGATGTCAGATTTGTGTCCGTTTATACTTTTGCATAGAGACTGTCCGGTTTGGCCAATGTACATGGCAGAGGGGCATTGCTGGCACATAATGGCATATATCACATTGGTAGATGTGCAGGTGAATGAGCCCCTGATGGTGTGGCTGATGTGATTAGGTCCTATTATGGTGTCACTTGACTAGATATGTGGACAGAGTTGGCAGTGGAGTTTGTTGTAAGGATAGGTTCCTGGGTTAGTGTTTTTGTTGTACGGTGTTTGGTTGCTGGTGAGTATTTGCTTCAGGTTGGGGGGCTGTCTGTAAGCGAGGACCGGTTGTATCTGGCCAGCATAGAATTTTCCCTGACAGTGTGGAGGAGCTTTCAATTGCTGTAAAGCCAGCATAGCCAGCTCCTAAGCCACCTCTTTCCAGTCCTGATGCAGGGGGTTGGAGGAAGTGGGGCCAGAGTGAGTTACTCTGGATGGTTCCTTGAGGATCTCTGCCATCTGATGTAGATTACAGCGGTGCTTAGACTGCTCTAATACCTGCTGTGGTTGGAGTTGAACAGGGCAGAGAATCGAGCCAGATGTAAGGGCCGGATCAGATGATAAACAGTCACATAAAAAAGAATCTGGCACATCAGAAAAAGGTAGGCTAATAAACAGTGACAAGTTTTTAAAGTGCTTGTACACAAATGCCAGAAGTCTAAATAATAAGATGGGTGAACTAGAGTGTCTTGTGATAAAGGAGGATATAGATATAATAGGCATCACAGAAACCTGGTGGACTGAGAGCAATCAATGGGACACAATCATTCCGGGGTACAAAATATATCGGAAGGACAGAACAGGCCGTGCAGGGGGAGGAGTGGCACTATATGTTAAAGAAAGTGTAGATACAAATGAAATAAAAATCTTAAGCGAATCCACAGGTTCCATAGAGTCTCTATGGATAGAAATTTCATGCTCTAGTAAAAATATAACAGTAGGGATCTATTATCGACCACCTGACCAGGACAGTAATAGTGATGATGAAATGCTAAGGGAAAATTAGAGAGGCTATCAAAATTAAGAAACCCAATAATAGTGGGGGATTTCAATTATCCCCATATTGACTGGGAACATTTCACTTCAGGACGAAATGCAGAGATAAAATTTCTCGATACTTTAAATGACTGCTTCATGGAGCAGCTGGTACGGGAACCCACAAGGGGAGAGGGCGACTCTAGATTTAATCCTGAGTGGAGCGCAGGAGCTGGTCCAAGAGGTAACTATAGCAGGACTTCCGCTTGGAAATATTGACCATAATACAATAGCATTCAACATCCCTGTGATGGGGAAGAACATCTCAACTGCCCAACACTGTGGCCTTTAATTTCAAAAGGGAGAGAAACTATACAAAAATGAGGGGGTTAGTTAGACAAAAGTTAAAACGGTTACAGTGACTAAAGTGAAATCCCTGCAAGTTGCGTGGGCCCTTTTTAAAGACACCATAATAGAGGCCCAACTTCAATGTATACCCCAAATTAAGAAAAACAGTAAAAGAACTAAAAAAGAGCCACCGTGGCTTAAGAACCATGTAAAAGAAGCAGTGAGAGATAAAAAGACTTCCTTTAAAAAGTGGAAGTCAAATCCTAGTGAGGCAAATAGAAAGGAGCACAAACACTGCCAACTTAAGTGCAAGAGTGTAATAAGAAAAGCCAAAGAGGATTTTGAAGAACGGCTAGCCAAAAACTCCAAAGGTAATAACAAAATGTTTTTTAAGTACATCAGAAGCAGGAAGCCTGCTAAACAACCAGTGGGGCCCCTTGATGATCAAAATTCAAAAGGAGCGCTTAAAGATGATAAAGTCATTGCGGAGAAAAACTAAATGGATTCTTTTGCTTCAGTCTTCACGGCTGAGGATGTTAGGGAGATTCCCAAACCTGAGCTGGCTTTTGTAGGTGACAAATCTGAGGAACTGTTCACAGATTGAAGTGTCACTAGAGGAGGTTTTTGGAATTAATTGATAAACTCAACATTAACAAGTCACCGGGACCAGATGGCATTCACCCAAGAGTTCTGAAAGAACTCAAATGTGAAGTTGCAGAACTATTAACTAAGGTTTGTAACCTGTCCTTTAAATCAGCTTCGGTACCCAATGACTGGAAGTTAGCTAATGTAACGCCAATATTTAAAAAGGGCTCTAGGGGTGATCCCGGCAATTACAGACCGGTAAGTCTAACGTCTGGGTACCGGGCAAATTAGTTGAAACAATAGTAAAGAATAAAATTGTCAGACACATAGAAAACATAAACTCTTGAGCAATAGTCAACATGGTTTCTGTAAAGGGAAAATCGTGTCTTACTAATCTATTAGAGTTCTTTGAAGGGGTCAACAAAACATGTGGACAAGGGGGATCCGGTGGACATAGTGTACTTAGATTTCCAGAAAGCCTTTGACAAGGTCCCTCACCAAAGGCTCTTACGTAAATTAAGCTGTCATGGGATAAAAGGATAAGGTCCTTTCATGGATTGAGAAACTGGTTAAAGGGACAGAGAACAAAGGGTAGGAATTAATGGTAAATTCTCAGAATGGAGAGGGGTAACTAGTGGTGTTCCCCAAGGGTCAGTCCTAGGACCAATCCTATTCAATTTATTCATAAATGATCTGTAGAAAGGGGTAAACAGTGAGGTGGCAAAGTTTGCAGATGATACTAAACTACTCAAGATAGTTAAGACCAAAGCAGATTGTGAAGAACTTCAAAAAGATCTCACAAAACTAAGTGATTGGGCAACAAAATGGCAAATGAAATTTAATGTGGATAAATGTAAAAGTAATGCACATTGGAAAAAATAACCCCAACTATACATACAACATGATGGGGGCTAATTTAGCTACAACGAGTCAGGAAAAAGATCTTGGAGTTATCGTGGATAGTTCTCTGAAGATGTCCACGCAGTGTGCAGAGGCGGTCAAAATAGCAAACAGGATGTTAGGAATCATTAAAAAGGGGATAGAGAATAAAGACTGAGAATATATTATTGCCCTTATATAAATCCATGGTACACCCACATCTCGAATACTGTGTACAGATGTGGTCTCCTCACCTCAAAAAAGATATTCTAGCACTAGAAAAGGTTCAGAAAAGAGCAACTAAAATGATTAGGGGTTTAGAGAGGGTCCCATACGAGGAAAGATTAAAGAGGCTAGGACTCTTCAGTTTGGAAAAGAGAAGACTAAGGGGGGACATGATAGAGGTATATAAAATCATGAGTGATGTTGAGAAAGTGGATAAGGAAAAGTTATTTACTTATTCCCATAATACAAGAACTAGGGGTCACCAAATGAAATTAATAGGCAGCAGGTTTAAAACAAATAAAAGGAAGTTCTTCTTCACGCAGCGCACAGTCAACTTGTGGAACTCCTTACCTGAGGAGGTTGTGAAGGCTAGGACTATAACAATGTTTAAAAGGGGACTGGATAAATTCATGGTGGCTAAGTCCATAAATGGCTATTAGCCAGGATGGGTAAGAATGGTGTCCCTAGCCTCTGTTCGTCAGAGGATGGAGATGGATGGCAGGAGAGAGATCACTTGATCATTGCCTGTTAGGTTCACTCCCTCAGGGGCACCTGGCATTGGCCACTGTCGGTAGACAGATACTGGGCTAGATGGACCTTTGGTCTGACCCGGTACGGCCTTTCTTATGTTCTTATGTTCTTATGAACTGTATAGCTGGCCCCTTTACAGGCTGTCCCACCTCTCCAGTGCTAAGTAGACCTCACCACAGGAGAGAATCTGACCCAAGATTATTTTTTAAATTAAAAGCACTTGGAATATGTTCTAGGCACTTGCCTATCAGAGAAGAGGACTATGTAAGAGCTAGAAGAGTTTCCAGGCTAGGAGCAGGAGAAGGCTAGTGTTAATCCTATTTGCTTGGAAAAACCTGGTCATGTGGTGGTTCTAGTGTCCTCCTTTGGATATATTTCTAAAGAGGCAGCTTCTGATTTCTAGATGGAGATGGTCTAAAAAAATTATGGGAAAATCCAATGTGACAATATGCATAAATGTAGCAAATAAAAGGGTGGTTTTTCACAATAGATTGTGGCCAGTCTCTCTTCAATGCTCCATTGAACAGTCAAATTGGAGCCTAATATGAGAATGAAAAATACAGTAATCTCATATTTGTAGCTGCACATTTTGGGAAATTGATTACATCCTGTATGTTTCCACTGTAGCACTGTGGAGATCAACAATCCACCTCAGTGCAAAACCAGCCCTTGTCAGAAGAACCAGGGGGTAATAAACTGACTCCCATTTCAGGATATTTCTGGAATTCTACTGAAGCAAATTTGCACAGTGATTTACATTAGGTTCCCAGATACTAAGACCAACCAAACCAGCTTTGCAACATTGTCCTGAAAAGATAACAGTGCAGACATATACAATAAATCTAATATATTTACCTACTTGCTGTGTTTCTAAGGTATCTAGTTTCCTAAGCATGCACCCTTTAACTTGATGATTATAATGAGAAAAATATATCTTACTGGTCCTAAAATGATTGTAATTTGCCCAGGTAAGTGACTGCGTGAGAAATTTGTAAGACTGCCATAAACCAGTATATTGTTTCCTCCTTTGAAGCTCTGCAGACCTGACACTTCCTTTTGAAGCACTGCAAAGAGAATTGGTGCAAAGGATTCTGGGTTGTATGTGTGGAACTCCAGTTGCCAAGTGGCTGAATGTGGGGCATGGCTAGGGTGATCAGACAGCAAATGTGAAAAATCGGGACAGGATGGGGGGGTAATAGGAGCCTCTATAAGAGAGAGACCCAAAAATTGGGACTGTCCCTATAAAATTGGGACCTCTGGTCACCCTAGGCATGGCATGAAAACCTGTTGCAGCCAAATCTTTCAGTTGAGATACTTCCTCTGGAGTTCCCTTGAAAAGGCACCTCACTCAAACAATTGTCTCTGGGATGTTTTCTCTTCAGGTTTTTCAGTTGTTTCTGAGTCCTGGTTGTAGAACTGTTCATATCACCTTTGGGATTCCTTGCAGCTGAAGCAGAAATTACATGCTTCTCAGCAGAAGGCAACTCTGTTCCTGACTCACTGCGGAGGCTTTGCTGACCCAAGCGGAGGCAGAGAAATACCTTGCAGAAGTTCAAGCCCAGGAGCAGCAATGTTGAGCGCAAAAGGAGGTGAGAATGATATTTAAAAGATGAAACGCTGCAGCTGAAGAGAAGGGTACAAGCCTTACATCAAGGATACTTTGTTTCAGAGAATGGTGAATGCTGGCGGTAGCTGACCTATTACACAGGTTATCAGGGAAACCTACTATCCCAGGATCAAATATTGCACGTGTTAATGGTTGAATGAGAACCACAACAGATTTGGTTTGGACAAGCCCCTGTTATATCCATACATGCTACCACTGCTCGGCAGTAGGTAGCTGGAGCCCGTTAAGGCCCACGCTGTGCCCACAGCGAGAGGCGATGGGAGAAGTAAGTGGGGAAGGAGCCATGAGAGGAGAGGGGCAAGGTGATGCTGGCTTGGAGCAGGTTTGGGAGGCATAGGGAGCATGGGAAGGGCCCAGAGGTGATGCGTGGGGTGGCCATGTGCACCCCCAGAAGCTTTAAATTGTGTGTCTCTCCTCCCAATCAAGAGTTACATGTTGCCTCTGGTAAATAGCAGCATTCCCCAAGGGACGTGTACTGGGATGTGCACTGTTCAACAGATTCATAAATGATCTGGAAAAGGGGATGAACAGTGAAGTGGAAAAATTTGCAGATGATACAGAATTACTCAAGATAGTTAAGTGCAAAGCTGACTACAAAGAGATCTCACAAAACTGGGTGACTGGGCAACACAATTAGAGAGACCAGGTGGGTGCGGTAATATATTTTATTGAACCAACTTCTGTTGGTGAGAGAGAGAAGCTTTTGAGCTACACAGAGTTCTTCAGGTCTGGGAAAGGTGTTAAGGGTGAGCCACAAAATGGCACGTGAAATTCAGTGTTGATCAGTGCAAAGTGATGCACGCTGAAAAAATAATCCGTTATACATACAAAATGATCGGGGTCTAAATTAGCTGTTACTGCTCAATAAAGAGATCTTGGAGTCATTGTGGATAGTTCTCTGAAAACATCCACTCAATGTACAGCAGCAACCCATAAAAGTTATGTGTTAGGAACCATTAGGAAAGGTATAGATAAAAAGATAGATAATATCATAATGCAACCATATAAATCCACGGTATGCCCACACTTTGAATACCATATGCAATTCTGGTTGCCCCGTTTAAAAAAGGATGTATTAGAATTGGAAAAGGTACAGAGAAGGGTAACAAAAATGTTTAGGGATATGGACCATCTTCCATGTGGAGGAGAGATTTAAAAGACTTGAACTGTTCAGTTTAGAAAAGAGACAGCTAAGGGGGAATATGATTGAGGTCTATAAAATCATGAACGGTGTGGAGAAAAAGTGTTATTTGCCCCTTCACATAACACGAGAACTAGGGGTCACCCAATGAAATTAATAGGCAGCAGGTTTAAAACAAACACAAGGAAATACTTGTTCATGCAACACACAGTCAACCTGTGGAACTCATTGCCATGGGATATTGTGAAGGCCTAACGTATAACTGGGTTAAAAAAAGAATTAGATAAGTTCCTGGAGGACAGGTCCATCAATGGCTATTTACCATGGTAGTCAGGGACACAACCCCATGATCTGAGTGTCTCTAAACCTCTGACTGCCAGAAGCTAGGACTGGATGACAGGGATGACTAGATCACTCAAAATTGCCTTGTTCTGTTCATTCCCTTTGAAGCATCTGGATCTGGCCACTGTCTGAAGACAGGATACTGGGCTAGATGGACTATTAGTCTGACTCAGTATGGCCATTCTTATGACACTTAAAGGGTTTTTTCTTTGTTTTGTTTTAGTTTTTATTATTTGTAAAAAAAAAATTTAACAGCACTTGTGACTGACAACTAAATTTCTTCTCCATAACCTGCCATCAAACCCCCATATGGAATTTTAGAGATGACAAAAGGGAGCTTTCTTTGCCATTGTAGCTAAAAGCAATATGACTGCTCTTAGCACAAGTGGAAAAGAATTACTTTGAAAGTAAGATGAAGGTAGACAGAATAACTATGGTGAGAGAAATCATCATAGAAGAAAATAGACATCTGAAGCATGAAAGGAATTAAATGAAGCACCAGCTGAAAGAAGGAATGAAGGAAAGTTCCAAATTGAAAGAAAAGTGAGTTTTTCTTTCTTACACAATACAAAGGTAAAAAGTATATCTTGTGATTTATCTTAAAGGCTGAGGACCTGATTCTCCTCCCATTTACACAAGTGTAACTTGTTTACTTCACAGGAGTTACTCCTAGTTTACACTATTGTACATGAGAGAAGAACCAGGACTCAAATTTCATGGCTTGAGTGTTGCCAGCTCTTGTGATTTTATCATGAGTCTAAAGATATTTGGTGTTTTTTCCCTAGAGCCCCAGCTGCCAGAATCAGGGGTTTGCGTGAGAATCTCAGCTTTCGTTTGTTTAAAAAGTAAGCATCTAGCACTTGTGGTTCCAGAGGGAAGTTGGAAAATGTGAGGAGAGAACACTCTAGAGGCTCTGAAAGAAGGCAAATAAAAAGAAGCCAACATTTATTACTTTTTTTAAATGTCAAGATTTTTCAGCTAGTCTCCTGGGTTTTTTGAGCCTGATACATGATTTTTGAAAGCTTGGGGTTGGCAATACTGTAGTCTCTGAAAATATGAGGGAGAGTAAAAAAAAATATAGCAATTTTACAGGATAGTGTATTGGGAGAGTACTGGTTATTTTATAGCACAGATGTGCCTTTATGGTTATTCTGAAAATGACTATATTGTTTGTTTCCTTTTGGTTTTCCAGAGAAGTATCTCAATGATGCAGAGAGGCAGCACTGAAGAGGCTTTAGAGAAAGCTACCATGCCTAAATATGAGGCCAAAAGGTGGAATGCTTACTGGAATGTGACAGAAGAGAAGAGGAGAGAATGTGATTTATGGATGGACACAATGTTCCTGAGATCCCAAGAGGAGAAAACAGACAGATAAAATAAATTAGTATACCATGGATATACAATATACAATCAATTAAATACCATGGGTCTTGACAAAAGATTTTTTTAAATATTCTTTCCTGTGTGCTCAAAGGATGTTTTAGAAACCTTTAGCAGCATTAGGCAGAAGGTCACACTAGATGGTCATAATGTTCCCTTCTGGTCTTAAAATGTATGAATCTCTGAAGGCAAAGACAGGAAGTGCTTGGCAGACAAGAAGTTGGGGAGTGGTTCAAGATCACATGAAAACTGGGAGGAGGATGAAATGAAGGGAGCAAGAACGAGAAAAGATTGGGAGGCACATGAGGGGTGGTAGGAAAGATTATGGATGTTCAAAAATTTTACGTAACACTTAACTTTCAAACACCTGAACAGCAAATGTAACTTTTCTTGTCTGCATAGTAAACACTGGCATTTTATCTGTTTGCATAATCAAAGTGGTGCTTTCCGTGCCTTCTTGGTTGCAAAGATTTGAACTGCTTCCTGAAGGTCCACAGTCTGGGCCAGCTCATGCTCTATTGAGACGGTTTCAAGGCCAACCAGCCTCTCCTGTGTCATAGTGGAGTGTAGACGTGTTTTTTTTATTAACTTCAGCTTGGAGAAGCTGTGTTCTCCACTGGCAACTGTTACAGGAAGTGTTCGAAGTATGTGCAGAGCAACAAAAGCTGAAATATATCCTGAAAGGGCTTTCAGTTCATCACCTAAACCACTTGCATCAATATCGCGCATGTTGTCATGTATCTCTAGTGCCCTGCATTGCTGGTGTTAGGTCTTCCTCAGGTGTAGTGAGGAGTTATGGAATATCATACAACAGCCCAAATATACTGCTGTGTTCCTTGAGCTGCATGAAACTTTTTTCAACTGACTGTATTGCACAATCTAGCACCTGGTTAAAGAATTCAATTTTGAATTGTTGTTTGGGGTCTCTTATGGGATTTTCCAAGGTAAGGGTGTGTGTACATTTCTTGGGTGGTGACTCTGCTTATATGCTCCTGGAGTACAGCATCAAATTCAGCCATCAGCTCCACAATTTTAAGGAAGTTTCCATTGTTTGGCACATACAGCTGATCTGAAGTGCCATGCAGTGCTAGGTTTTTGGTAGCAAGTATTCTCACAATGGCAATGAGCCTTTTCAGAACATTTTGCCAGTAAAGAGACTCTGATGCAATCTTCTCTTGATGCTGATCATCTATGGTGGCCTTTAACCTTAGTCTCATCTCAAGCTCTTTCCACCTATGGAATGCTCTCTGGTGATTTGCTGCCTTCTCATGGCATGCCAGATTTCTAGCCAGATTTTTTCAGTCCTTTGTTCCTGTAGAACCCAATGTGGCTGGAACATCAGACTGGAAGAGTTTGCATACTGTTTTTGTTGCAATCTTCTGTTTTTTTGAGTATATAAGCCATGGCCTCTCCACTTTGTCACCATTGGGGATTTCACGCCAATAGCGTGTTGGATGGAAACTTCTATTTTCATTGTCTTTGGGGAACATGAAGTTTTTCACTTGCTGTGGCCCATGCAGTACAAGGAAGTCCCTCAGGCTACTGCTCAAGTGGGTTCACAGTCCTGGATCATCTAGACTTAAGGAACTAAACTCAGCAGCAGCTGTTTCTTGTGCCTCCACCACACTCTTCTCTGATCTACACTTTTCTTCAGGAATGTGCATGGTTACATCCATTTGAGATGGAGATATGGATGCTGCAGTAGCTGCCAGGTCACCTGCACTCTGACTAACTGAAAGATCAGGCATCTTCTCACCACTCACATCCTCACTGAGGCTGAAAGGCTCACGTGAACATTTGTGTCTATATATCTCAGGAGAGCTCCTTCCTGCGTAGATAGAAAAACTTCCTTTGCTTGCTTTCTTTTTCTGAATGCTGCCCCAGAGGGGCGTTTTCTTCTTTTGCTCATGACTGCTGTTCTATGCCAGCTATAATGCCTCTCAACACTCAGTTGAAGGGGACAGATAAGCAGGCTGGTAGCAGGGCCTGAGTGAGGGAAGATATCAGCATCTTAAGGGCCTAACTGGCTCCTACTACTTCAGTTGACTGCCTGTTCTCCTCAAGTGGGTTCAGGGAAGCAGCAGGAAACAGGAAGCTCCCTGAGAAGCTGGTGTTAATCAGTAGAGGCTCCTGGGGGTGCTAGAGAGATACATAAGAGGCTCCTCCTCCTCTTTCTCCCTGCCGCTCCTGCTGCTTTCTGTTATTCCCTCTCACCTTTTCTCCTGCCTGCCTGTTATCTCTTGTGCCCTCCTTTCTCCAGCACAGCACTCTACCACCTCTGTGCATCTCGAGCAGAGAGAATACATATGTACCAGCAGCAGACACAATTTTCTACACTCTGGGTCCTAGTGGTGTGCCCCACCCCCCATCTGGCACCTGAGGCGGCTGCCTCAGTTTGCCTCATGGTAAGGCCAGCCCTGAAGAGTGGATACCTGGAGGAAGTGGGATTATGAAGCAACTCAGTTATAGAGAGAGATTTATAAGTGGCAGTGGGATATCCAAGAAGAGATGCACGAATGGGCAGAAGGGGTTGCAAGGGAAGGAGAGAAGTAGAGTTGGGTTCTTTGGTATGAAGATGATAGATAGCATCAATGAGGTATAGAGAGCATGAATGGAGAACACCAAAAGAGAAAAAGGGAGAGGAGGAGAATCACTCAATGAGATGCTGAAGGAAAGGTCAGTTGGGCTGGCTAGTGTAGAAATCAGGGTAGGGCAACGGTCCCTTAATGGTTTAAACTTAGACCAAAGTTTAAAGCTTGGTTAAGAATACTGGTTATAAAACTGATAACTAACCCATCCAGACTGGCCAACTAAATTAGGTTTAGACTGTTCAACCTGGAACTATGTTTAAAACAAGTATTTTAAACTGATTCATTAAATCTAGTTTGAAACTGAGTGTAACATGAAAAATAGTGTTTGCAGTGTCTATGAACTATCTCACATGCACCTAGAGTTATAGGAGCATCTATGTTATAACTATGGTGGGAAGTGTAATAGGCAGTATAATATTGTTTCTCAACATAGTTGCAGTCCTATGTTTTTCCATCTGCCTAGCACACAATTCTGTCTGTAGTGCAGTTGTGCCCTGCATGTGCTAGCTGGCTCCATGACAGATTTTTACTTCAGTGCCACAAACCTAACCATTACAGTAGCTCGGACATTACTGTGGCATTATACTCCCTATTCTTTATGAAAATATGCTTGTGGCAGGAATATGACACAACTAAGATATACTTTATGCAAGATAACTCTTGTAAGGTATCATTGGAAAGGTTTTAATTTACTGAATATGATTATCCTATTTGTATGCACGTATCATTTCTGTATCTGAAATTAGGAATATTGACTATGTATCTGTATTTCAACTATGCTACTTTGGGTGACACCTACTGCTGACACTTAAGGTACAACAGTGAAAAACCCTGATAGTGCTGATGGCCCATCAGCAAGAGACAATGGACTGTAAAAGAGCTTAGTTTTCCTGTGAACCTGTAGGTCAGCCTATGAAGAATGGCTACAGGGGCCCTACAGAGGCATGTGACCATGTCACCTGATACTGGAACCCATCTTGAATTCTGTACTTTTCCACGAGAAGTTAATGGGGGGGGTCAAACTACGAAACAAAACTCCCACCTTATGCAAATCCTATTTAAGGGTTGGGAGTGAGGTAATCGAGGTTGTCAGGTCTCCCCTGCTTCCCCACCCAAGATAACTGTAGAAAACAACTAAGACTGAACTGGGAGAAAGAACTGGAACCAGGCTGGAAGGGCGTCTGGCCTGTGAAGAAGATTATTAGAACCACGTTTAGGGTGAGAACTTACATGTAACTAGCTTCTTTAACTTAAGCTTAGTTTGCGTGCTCTGATTTATTTTTTAGTAATCTGCCTTGTTCTGTCTGCTACCTCCTAACTACTTAAAATGCTCCTGTTATAGTTAATAAATTTATTTCTGGGTTATAATCCAGTTGATGAGATTTCTAACT
The DNA here is from genome assembly GCF_020497125.1 of Mauremys mutica. Classification (NCBI taxonomy): domain Eukaryota; kingdom Metazoa; phylum Chordata; order Testudines; family Geoemydidae; genus Mauremys; species Mauremys mutica. The sequence continues at coordinate 97,378,809 of NC_059075.1, read as the reverse complement.
GGGGGGGGGGGAGGCGAGAAGTTGTGTACACCCTCCTCCACATTGAGGAAGACTATAGCTACACTACACTACAGAGCTTATAGCAGTGCAGCTGCACCACTGTAGTGCTGCTAGTACAGACACTCTACGCTGATGGGAGTGAGCTCTCCCATTGACTTAATTACTCCAGCTATGTAGGCGGGAGAAGCTCTTCTGCTAACATAGCTCTGTCCACACTGGCACTTAAGTCAGCGTAACTTACGTTGTTCAGGGGGGTGGCTTATTCACACCCCGAGCGACATAACTTATACCGACATAAGCTGTAGTGTGTGTGTATATAGCCAAAGCCTTTGGTGGAGCAGGGAATTGAACTCAGGTCCCAGGATAGTGCCCTAACCACTGCACCATCCCTCCTCTCCAGATCTAGCACTTTTGCTGGCTAATTATCGAACATTCATCTATTCAGGTCTTTACTAACTTTGGGGAGGGGGAGAAAGTTAAAGTGAAGTAGTTCCCTTGGTATTTTATGATGCTTCTGTCATAGTCTGTACTTCTCCAAAAGTGATTTCTGTTACTGCTTGACTACTTAGAGGCTCTATTTAAAATATTTTGTTTCCTTTGTATGACATTAGTTAATAGGCAGTCTTGAGCTTTGAATCAGTTCTTCACTGCACCAATATCTTCACATTTAAGGATGAAATGAATATCTTCTGTTGTTTTGCTGATAGATATCTAAATATTGGGGAGGAAATGGTTCTTTTCATAGTGATCTGAAATGCTAAGTCAGAAGGCACAGTGCACATTTAAAATAATGAGTGATCAGATGACATTTGGTTGATTTGCTAGGAGAAAGAGTAAAGTCAAGAAATATCTTGAAAGAATAAAAATAAGGCATTCAGCGCTTCCCCCTTTTTGTGCTGCTAGGTTAGAAAGAACACAGGGCTGGTCTATCCAGCTTGCTAACTCCGTTTACTCCTCTGGGGATTTCAACTCCTTTTCTAAAGAGGCAGCTGTGAATTAATTTACCAGACACACATGTGTATGATGTCATGTTATAACTGAATCATAGAATATCAGGGTTGGAAGGGACCTCAGGAGGTCATCCAGTCCAACCCCCTGCTCAAGGCAGGACCAAGCCCCAGACAGATTTTTGCCCCAGATCCCTACATGGCCCCCTCAAGGATTGAACTCACAACCCTGGGTTTAGCAGGCCAATGCTCAAACCACTGTAATGGCAGTTTAACACATTGACAATCTGTGAAGTTAATTTATTCAGAATGTAAATGCCCAGATCAAACTAACGAGTTAGAATTGAGTTAGCAGCATATTTTCCCATATATTAGTCAAATCATATGCAATAGGGTTAAATTAAGTGTATTTTCAAATCTTCTGGAAGGGCTCTAATTACATCCTGTATGACTCCTCTGGGTACCCGATTTATTGTAGATACCATATTGTCATGGGATACAGTGAGACGAAAGAGCTTCATTTGCATGGGCAGGGTACTCCCCCATGTGGATATTTTTAGCTAGCCTAAGGAAATTTGCCAGCAGTGTGATTGGCAATAATTCTCATCTAATCTTCATCTGCTGTTATTCATTACACTGCTTTGTGCCTGAAAGCTGGAAAATTCAAAATTGAGTATAAAATATTGATTTAAACAGCATACACATCAATGGAAGACTAGATTTTGGCAAGAAAAAACGGAAGCACAATTGCAGAGCTGGCCTGACTTTCTAATCTTACACCTGTTTCAGGAAGGAGAGCAACTCTGTTGTTCAATCCCTGCTGCAGAAAATGAATGAAAAGCAAGGAGTGCTGACAGGTAGTGTATGAAGTCTACATGGATGTGCTGTCATTTGGAAATGTACAACAAATGAAGTCAGTGCAGTGTCTAAAACCATGAATGCATTCTTGTGCAATGGATTTATGCTAGTGGCTGAAAAACAGTCAAGACAGTGTGATCTTAGGGTTATTCTGTGACTTTCTTGTCTTTATTCTTCTAATGAATGATCAGGAAAGATGGCTACTGTTGGACAGAAGGCAGCATTTAGCTGTTCCTCATTCACAGCTCAAGCCATCTAGATTCATCATTCCCAAACTAGAACTGATCCTACAGGTTGCTGAGTGCTCTCAGTTTCCATTGATTTCAGGAAGCTCTAAGCACCTTAGTCTCTCAAGACCTCATCCTCCAATTTGTATGAGGCAGAAATGGTGTGAGGAAGAAAACTAAGGGCCAAATCCTGAGCTGTGGCCAAGGAGAACTCACGCAGCTCAGCAATGGTGGAGGAGGGCAGTGTTGCAATAGTGCTGCATGTGTAACCCATTTTCCAACTGGCTGGGTACTGGGCCCCTACCCAGCATGGATTAGAGCAGTGGTGCTGGAACCCTTTTAATAGTGGGGTGCTGAAAGCCAGCCCCCTTACCCCTGTCCATGCCCTCCCCCCCAGCTGGGGCCAGCAGCCAGGATCCGAGCCTAGGTGCAGGGCCGGGGAGTCCTGAGTATGGGCGCCCAGGAGCGGGGCCCCGGCATGGAGCTGCAGGCCCAGCAGCTGGGGAGCAGGGAGGGCAGCCGGGACCCAAGCCCCAGAATGGGACAGCACCCCCCGCATCCCTAGTTCCCATGCCTATGGATTAGAGTTGTGTGAAGGCTGCACTGATGACCAATGTTACTCAGGGCTGTAACAACAGTCAGTCAATTGCCAGGATGTCCCAACTACTCACCTTTCTCCAACCATACATTGGTAACAGGGAGAAAGGGTGGCATAGAAACCACTGTTGTGGCTCCATGCTATCTGAAAATTTCCTTATACTGGGAGAGTAGAGAGCTCTTCTGGTAATCAGCTAAGCTGGCTTTGTGCCACAGGATCTGGTTCAGAGTAATTGAGTCTTAATAAAGGGAGTTTGGCCTGGCTAATGAGTAGGTGAAAGGGGTGAGATTTTAAAAACAATAGTCAATAGAATCAATGGCTTCAGAGATCTTGCTGAAGACTGAAGATAGGAGTCACAGAATGACTAAACTGGTTTGTTAAACTGTCCAGTGAAATTCTGCCTCCTTGGCCCTAACAAGTTCAGTGCCAAATTATCCTTTTACTAAATTGTATCCTCACAGCTTTTAACTTACCAAAGATTTTTAGTGACACGCTTGAAAGTTTATGTCCCTCCAACTCTGATTTGAGATAAAACTAGAACTAACATCGACATCCTTTAGGCTTTGTCTACTGTTACCCATTGCTAACAGTGGGCGTCAGCCACAGGCAAAGGGAACTGGTGCTCAACTCAGCTGCAGGAGTAATTGCGTTTTAACCACAGATTCTGAAAGGGCACTAAAGCCCATCGGGTTAGCCTCTGTGAAAGACTGCTGATCTTCCAGTGCTACCAGTACCACACCCCCAAATAGGTCCATGCTGGGATATTGCTAGCAAACCCAAAAGAGCAAGGGAACTTCAGAGACTAAATAGAATTTCTGAGAAGGTTAATTTACATTATTTATGTGCCAAATGCCTCCCTCCCCACCTAACCTCCCACTTACCTGACCTGGTTAGTGGGGACATCTAGCAGTTACCTCTGGAGTAGCCTCAGTGTTGATTTTAGTACTGCAGCTCATCTTTAAGATAAGCTGGTAATTGCCATGGTAACACAAATTAAACCCTGATTTAACTCTATACACTCTTGAGCCTCTTCCTTATGTCTCATTTGAGAGTTACATAAGATTCAAAAAAAGACAGCAGGTCAGGCTTCAAACTCTGCAGCTGGTTCAATGCCCTCATTTCTAGAGTGCCTCTTTAGAGTTACCAAAAGATAACAAACAACTATTTTCAATTTGAACTGCATTCTTTAAAGGCAACCTCCATCCACATACTGAATCTAAATAGTTCCTTTTATTTTTAGATTTAGTGCTTTGGACAGCTGCTCAGGTACCAATAAAACCCTGAGAATGCAAATACTTTAGCTATCTCACTGCCAACATAAATAAAAGCTAAATATAGGTAGTCAAATACAACATTTTGTTTTAGTTATAAACTTAAAAATGTTCAAAGATCAAAATCACTGTCAAATAGTCAATTGCTTTCCCCACTTCCACCCTATATTTATATCAAATATAATTTTGTTGTCATGGTTGCCTAGTCAACTGATTAAAAATAACATTTCACTAATCTCAGAATATCAGATTTATAGAATTTATTAAAGCTAAAGCACATTCATCATGCTTTGTAAAAATAATTAGGAATGAAGAATCTATATTAGCCACACTCAAGGTTGGACTAGACACTCATCTCTTAGGGATGATTTTGAAATGGTGAAATCAATTCTTCCACCATGTAGGGGACAGACTACATGACTCACTAGGGATCCCTTCTAACCCAATGATTCTGATTCAGCCACAGCACCACAAAGTCTGAGGCCTGTTTTTGTTAGAGTATTCCTAATGATATACTAATGAGGCTAATATTTTTTCCTATGTCAGTGATTTGGATGGGACCCAACTAAGTAATAAATTATATGTTAAAAATAATCAGTATAAGCAACGTGTAATATGAATCTGAACTCAGGGAAGAACTACAGTTTGCTAATAACATGCTCACTAGACATTAAAAGACCTCCTCAGTTGCCTTAGCAAAAGTGCACTTTCCTTTGCCTTCCCTTGTGGGCAGAAAAAAAATTGCTTACAAAGTCTCAAATCCATAATAATATATTTTCTTTTAAATCCCTGGCATTCGATCCATTTAAAACTTAAGCCTCTACCAGTAAGATTCATCAAGGGCCTGATCCAGGTGCCATTAAAGTCAATGTATTGACTTCAGTGGACTTTGCCTCTGGCCCCAAGTTAAGTATATACTAATATTTTTCTTTTGCTTTCTAGGATATTGTATAAAATTGCTGCACCAAGCTCAAGCCCTGGACAAGAGCAGCTGAGTGCACTTTGCCCCATTGACCTATAAGAGAGAGTGCCTGCCAGAAAAAGAAAAATTTGTTGAATATTTCTGAATTCCTGCTGAAGATTAAGAGAAGAGAAGAGATGGTTACAAGCAAATATAGCATTTTACTCAAGATGGGAAAAGACCCAAGTGTGACCCTAAGAGCTTCTCAATGCCAGCTGGCGAAGGGTTCATAGTTCTGTCAGCAACATGACCAACTCACTACACCTAACATATTGCTTTCATAGTATTTCCAAAAAGCATCTTGTGAGGTATCAAATGAAAGTCAGTGGCACACTGATTTATATTATCATGCAATGTTTGTATTAACACTATGTGAGGAATTATGTATATCTACTGATACTAAGTTTTAAAATCTGTAACGAAAGGAAGAAACAAGTTTTCTTCCAGACAGGAGGGAAGGTAGTTATCTCTGTCAAATGTAAATGTAATATTTTCATCCTCTGGACAGATGATCTAATCTCCCTCATAGATTTCTACTACAATTTCAACAATCACCACCCATCCATCAAACTCTCTTTAGAACACTCATGGACCAGGATCAACTTCCTGGACACCATGCTTCAACAGTGGACCCCTGCAGACAATTATATACAAAAAACCCACATTTCACAATACCTAGTTTTACAGTCCAAGTAACCACCCCACACATACCAAAAAATTTGTTATCTACAGCCAGGCATTCAGATACTACAGAATATGGTCTGAGGAATAAGTCCAGGATACACACCTTAACATACTTAAAACTACCTTCAAACAAAGCCTTTCCACCAGAGAAGTAGATTACATCATGTAACCCAAAAACCCCAAGAGAACCCGCTTCAATACAGGAAAAACAAAATCCCTCTGACCACACACTCAATGGGGACCACATCCTGAAAGAAAACCACACACTCTTTTTCTGGTCTTCAGACAACCCCACAACCTCATCAAGTTCATCACCACAGACCAGGACACACCAAATCAGAGACACCAGGCACTATTGTAACAACAGATGCAAAACCTGCAGGTATATCTCAACTATAATGATGACCAATTACCCCCCACCCCTCGACACACATGTCAGGATCCATGGGTCCTACACATGCCTATCTCCACATGTGGTGTACCACTGAACCTCATCCATGCACTAAATGTTCCAGTAACAACTATGTGGGTAAACCAGACAATCACTATACTTTTGAATGAACTCAGAAAAATGATAAAGGACAAAAACACTGTATGCCCCATGGACTTCTCACAAAACCATCACTCCACGTCTGACCTCTCAGTCTTCATCTTCAAAGGAAACCTGCACAACAATTTCCAAAGATGAGTCCAGGCACTTAAATTCATAACTGCTAAATGCTAAAAAAAAACAAACCCACGATCCTAATAAAGATACCGTATTTATGACTTATTATAACAATCTGTAACCCACTAAGCCACCTTCTTTGTCTTATGACTGCAGAGGGGTTAACTGGCCACTTCACCTTGAACAGTGTCTCAGAATGTGAGTTAGCTACTTATGCTGAATAATTTGTTCCACCTTGTATTTAGCTGTGACACTCCAAGTACGTTTCCCAGACCTGAAGAAGGGCTCTGTGTAGCATGGAAGCTTGTCTCTTTCACCAACAGAAATTGGTCCAATAAAAGAAGTTACCTCAGCACCTTGTGTCTCAAATGTAAATTCAGCATGGTGAAGCTGATAGAAAGGAAGCTCCATTTGCATGTAGAGTCAACAGGAAAAACAGGTTGACAAGGGAATGTGAACTCAACATGGTGCCAGCACACCAGAGAACAAACAACAGGGCGGAGAGTGTTATCTGGGGGTGCACTTCAAAAGGATACATTTTAAAAGTTACTGGGCTATAAGAGGAAGGAAAAAGAACCCCTTTGTTATCTATTTACTGAGGAAACCCCTCATAGTATGTAGAGCAATAATGAAAGTCTGGATCCTGGTATGACTGAAAACTAGCAAGCTCTGCAGAAAAGGTTTTAGGTGAGAAACTGCTTTAGATAACTTGAGTGCGTTAATCTTTTGTTCTAGTCTTGTAGAAGTGTGTTTTTTGTTTTACTTGTAATCTGTTCTTTTTATCCTTGCTCATTACATCTTTGAATCTCTGTTCTTTGTTAATAAACATTCTCTATTATAAATTCGTCTCAGTGCTGTGATATTAAATGTGCATCCTCAGTTGACTCAAGCAAGTGGGTGTGTACAGTGTCTCTTTGGAGACAGCAGACTTGGTAATTACTATTCATGGCCACTGATGGGCTGGACACTATAGGGAGACACTTCTGAGGTGCTGGGGTAAACCAAACATTACCTACGAATCTGAGTAAAGGCTGGCAGAGCTGAGCAGATTGTTTGGGCAGGTAACAGACTAGGGTGACAGGCAGCGATGCCAATTTAACACTTGCAAGTCTCTCTCTCACTTAGGTAGAGGGTAACAAGGTGACTTACAGTCCTGACCACGCTGAGAGTGTGCCACACTAAGGAAAGCAGCTTTAGTACCATGAACTTACCAAAACAGCTTGTATACCTTTAATAATTATTTATAATCAACCAGAAAATACTTCAGAATAATACAGATTCAAATTCTCTATTTACACAAAATTGAGATCTTATTAATCTAAGGTTATTGGCTTCAAAATTAGATCCACAATGTCGATCAATACATGACAAACAATTGCTTAAACAAAATATCAGCGTAACAGTTCTAAAGATGTTCATGTTATTTTGATTTTAAAAGGCAGTACTAATTAAATGTTGCCCATATTGATATTTCAACAATCCAGCAGTCACCAGCTAATGTAAAACATCCCTGCATGTGTGCTTGACAACCATTAGGCACCACAGGCATTGGCAAAACACCTGCTCAGCTGCCACCCAACTGTGGAGGTGCCTAAATTCCCCACACCCCTAAATTTTTGTTGTAAAAGTCCCCTCCCTGCCTAAGATTCTGCCTCAGGCAGGTGCTGGGACACCTCTCTCTCACCCAAGCCCTGAAGGACCCTCAAACTAGGCATTGCCCCATCTCCTATGCCTGCAGGCCCAATGCAATAGGGTTAGGTTCAGAGCGCACCTAACTCCACAGAAGACAGCAGGGGAGGACTTTACATCGCCCCTCCCCCACACGGTTAGGGTGCTCACCCAGGATATAGGAGCGGCTGGTTCAATCCCCCCATCCCCACCCCCCACTTTGCCTGATAAGGGATTTGATCGGGGTCTCCTACTTATCAAATAAGTGTCCTACCTAGTGTTCTGTGAGCTATTCTGATGTGAGGTTCCTTC